>NC_090734.1:155203629-155426065 GCF_036898095.1 Palaemon carinicauda
CCCCGCGCTGTCCCTCCGTGGAAATGGTCAAGAACCTGAACACTGCCACTAAGGGATTGGTGGAGGAAGTGAAGGACCTTTTGAGTGAATGGGAGAAGAGGAGACTCTCTGCCGAGAAGGTAAAAGTTAGAAACTAACAGACAGAATAAGGATTCGTATCTATAAGCCTATAGCTGAATTTCGTGATGAAAGCACTGAATTGTGCATAAATTTTTCAAGAATATTAACCTGTGCAATTTATTTGCCAAAACAGTCATGATGTTATATTCGATACCTATCTTAGCTTTATTTTTTTCTATAGCTGTCTGTTGACAGTATAACAGATTTATTGTATTAATTATTCTAAAGTAATTATTTATAAATGAGCTCATGGCCGAAAGTTTTGATTTTTTCACTTCATTATTAAGATATATACGTATATATATATATATATATATATATATATATATATATATATATATATATATATATATATATATATATATACACATATATATATATATATATATATATGATAAATTTTTGCACATTTAAACGTGTTTTTCATATTTCAAATAAGCTATGTATATTAATACATTAAGGTCTGGATTCTCTTAACGACCTCGGAATCAGAGCCCCAGGCGAAATCACTCAAAGACTATAGTATCTGACCGGCCGGGCTTCGAACCCTGGTCCAGGATACCTGTATAGCATTGACCATACCACTCAGCCAGGACTGGTATGGTCAATGGTATACAGGTATCCTGGACCAGGGTTCGAAGCCCGGCCGGTCAAATACTATAGTCTTTGAATGATTTCGCCTGGGGCTCTGATTCCGAAGCCGTTAAGAGAATCCAAACTTTAATATATATATATATATATATATATATATATATATATATATATATATATATATATATATATATATATATATGTGTGTGTGTGTGTGTGTGTGTGTGTGTGTGTGTGTGTGTGTATAGGCCTACTTTTACGTAAACAATAATAAGAAAACCTTAACCAAAAATATTCTACGATTTTTCTGCTGACATAAACCATCCTATTAATAATTCTTGATTTTAAAGTAATCACTTTTATCTCATTTCTCACTCACAGGACATCGAAAGACGAAATACTATGATAGACGTTATCGAAGAGATTTTAAAAGCTAGTAATTAAGACGTCCATGTGAAGGTACTCCTTGAAGAAGAAGAAGAAGATGAGAGAGAGAGAGAGAGAGAGAGAGAGAGAGAGAGAGAGAGAGAGAGAGAGAGAGAGAGAGAGATTAAAACACAACTAGTATTATCTTAGGCTTATAATATTTAATATAGCTCCCCTTTCAAGAACAGGCAATGTAAATGCAGCATTTTATAGAAACCATTTGTGTATATAATTATTTAATAAGCTCTGTTTTTCAACTTGGTGATTAGGGTTAAATTGTATTGTAGATATTTTGTCCGTTTTACATGTAAACATTGTTCAGTCTTTTTTTGATAGTTACTGCTGTAATTTGTTTGTTAAGTGTTGAGTACTTCTTGAAAAGATTGTTTATCCTGGTAGTTATCAGTGTTGGAATCACACTGTAACAATTATATGTTCTAGAAATAGGATCAAGGTTTTTTGATGACTGACAGAGTAGAAGAAGTCTTCAAAGTGTAAAGAACATTTCTTTGGAAATTCGTTTCGCTTGTATTGGATGTAGCTTAGAGTAACACAGATGTAAGTTTATTTCTTTACTGAAATTTGTATATATTCTATTTCATGTTTGTGGTGTTTTGTAGTGAAATCAAACTATTCAATTCTTTGTTTATTATGGAATTTCTTTTTAACAAATTTAGTAAGTTTGTACTTTGTTGTTTTCAGTTTCTTGAACCTCGTCGCCCTGCACTACTAGCAAAGTACTCCTCATTGGTTCTCTGGTCTTGGAGTACTGACCAACTACAGTATAAGCTTTTACAGTTATGGTCAACTTAAGTTGTAGTGCTTAGTGTTAAGTGATTTAAAGCTTTAAGGTGGTTTAAAGTGTCTTGTAATATCAACTTGAACTTTATATCAAATTTTTAATAAAGTGTGACGTGAGTAACAGTATCTGTGTCTATTCTCCATCTCATCCCTGTGGCTTTGAAGAAAACGGCAGCTACAGGCAAACAGAATTAGATTTAATTCAGACTATTTGTACTTATTTTTATTTGCTGAATATCAATTGATATGAATACTTACATTAACTTTTGTAATGGTTACGGTTTTAATATTACGGTGTGTAGTGCTTCAAGCACTGTTTAACCGATACAGGTTTTATTATCCTTGTATCTCTTGATTTTTTTTTAATTTGTATAGTTTATATATGAAAGATTAATTCTAATGTTATTACTGTTCTTTGAATATTTTATCTTAATTGTTGATTGCTTCTCTAATAGTTCATTTTAATTCATTATTTCCTTTTCTCACTGGGCTATTTTCCATGTTGGAGCCCTTGGTGTTATAGCATCCTGCTTTTCCAACTAGGGTTGTAGCTTAGCTAGTAATATTTGCTATGTGACTGGATATTAAAACATATGTGATAGTTTATCTTCAAATCAAGAAGAAGAAGAAGTAACATCACCCTGAGTCAGTGCAGTGGTGCCACATATGGAGATTTATCCCTAGATTTTGGAGATCTGTTCCTAGATTTTGTGATTTTGGGTGTCTGATGGGGATATTCTGTACAAATTTTCATGAAAAATAAAAAACGACGAGTAAACCTTTTTATGTTTGCATTTAGTTTACTTGCACTTATATGAATTAGGCCTGTAGTGAATAATTTCTACATTAGTATAGCCTACATGATCAAAATGAAATATATTTATGGAAATAGGAAATTTTTGGTTATTTTGAGGATATTTTCTTTGAGTTTTTGGGATTTTTAGACTACCCCATCTGGCAACACTAAGCTAAGTCAATGTTTACATTTTGACGCTTCTTAACTCCCTGTCACCTTGTGTCTAGTCGCGTTTTTCACTTCTGAGGATTTATCCAGGCTAGATTTAAAATGCAGGTATGTTTTATAGATAAATCTAAAGAATATGTGAGGTTTCATATGTGGCAGTTTCATTAAAATAGCCAACTAAACAAAATATCCATTGAAATACGACCCAAACTATAGATATTACAAACTAGAGAATTCTGATGTGGTTAGTGGCAGACTTGTGATATTTCTGGTTTCGTTAAAATTTCTCCAAGAAAGTTTGTTGTTCCTTTTCGTTTTCATTTGGTAATCGAAGCTAGAGTCTCTATAAGCTCAAGGGCTTCGACAGTGAAAATAGCCCAGTGAGGAAAGTAAATAAGGAAACAGATAGACTAGTGTGCCTGAGTTTACCCTCGAGGAATAGAACTCTTAAGTTTTCTAACCCAAGACATTGAAAGACTTGATATAGAGGTTATGGCACTACCCAAGTCTAGAGAACAATGGCTTGATTTTAGAGTGTTCATATATGTGTAAAGAATAGTCCAGACTACTCAAGTGTTTGTGTAAGCTAAGTAAAAATTAGCCCTAACTATAGAGGGATCCAATGTAGTAGTATTACACACACACAGACTTTTCAGGTTGCAAAGTGTTGGGGGCAGTTAAGGGAGTAGTAAAAAATAGAGGGTTGGGCATGAATGTAAAGAGAGTTCTATATGAGAAAGTGATTGTACCAACTGTGATGTATGGATCGGAGTTGTGGGGAATGAAAGTGATGGAGAGACAGAAATTGAATGTGTTTGAGATGAAGTGTTTAAGGAGTATGGCTGGTGTATCTCGAGTAGATAGGGTTAGGAACGAAGTGGTCAGGGAGAGAACGGGTGTAAGAAATGAGTTAGTGGCTAGAGTGGATATGAATGTGTTGAGGTGGTTTGGCCATGTTGAGAGAATGGAAAATGGCTGTATGCTAAAGAAGGTGATGAATGCAAGAGTTGATGGGAGAAGTACAAGAGGAAGGCCAAGGTTTGGGTGGATGGATGGTGTGAAGAAAGCTCTGGGTGATAGGAGGATAGATGTGAGAGAGGCAAGAGAGCGTGCTAGAAATAGGAATGAATGGCGAGCAATTGAGGCAGTTCCGGTAGGCCCTGCTGCTTCCTCCGGTGCCTTAGATGACCGCGGAGGTAGCAGCAGTAGGGGAGTCAGCATTATGAAGCTTCATCTGTGGTGGAAATGTGGGAGGTTGGGCTGTGGCACCCTAGCAGTACCAGCTGAACTCAACCGGTTGAGTCCCTGATTAGGCTGAAGGAACATAGAGAGTAGAGGTCCCCTTTTTGTTTTGTTTCATTGTTGGTGTCGGCTACCCCCCAAAATTGGGGGAAGTGCCTTGGTATATGGATGGATGGATATACATACATAATATATATATATATATATATATATATATATATATATATATATATATATATATATATATATATATATATATATATATATATATATAATTCATAAAACTAAAACACGAAGCCCAACAAAAAGGGGTTAATATTTTTACGTCGGCTGGCAATTTATTTTTTATTGTAAAAAGCCATCTTGCCTTTTATGGTTTATTTAGTGGTATTGTGTGGTAAGATATAATTATTTAGAGATCTTATCAAGTAAAGCTATGCTAAAACAGTTCATTAGAGAATTTTGGTCTTCTTATCAGCTGACTCATTCAATTTCTATGAGAAATTTTTAGTCATAAGAGCATTTTTGCCAAAAGAAAAAATGTATTTCAAATGCTTTAGCTGTAAAGATTTTGAATATTTTAAAATTTATGGCAATTTTCTTAAAACGGGTAGCCTGCCAGAATTCACGTATATACTGTTCTAGCATTGTTTTATTTACTGATAAATATTTGAATGGTTACATTTTTATACGACACAATACCATTGCAAAGGCATAAGGAGTAGGATGAATTTTACACCTAAAACAAAATTATCTGCTGACATAATACTGTTTTTTCTTAGCAAATGTTGGCGATAAATGTAATAGTAATCATCTTCATCATCATCATCTCCTCCTACGCCCATTGACGCAAAGGGCCTCGGTTAGATTTTCGCCAGTCGTCTGTATCTTGAGCTTTCAATTCAAAACTTCTCCATTCGTCATCTCCTACTTCACGCTTCATAATGTAAATGTAATGTAATAATATAGTAATAACAGCTTGTGTTTAAATCATATCTGTTTAATATAAAATTTTCAATATTAATCTTACCCGATAATCATGTAGCTGTCAACTCCGTTGCCTGACAGAATTCTACGGAAGGGATACGCCAGCGATCACTATACTAGAAGGGGGTGTACTCACCAGCGCCACCTGTGGCCAGGTACTGCAGTACTTCTTGTTGACACCACCTCAATTTTTCCTCTGTCGTGCTTCCGGCAAGACGTTCATGGATACGCTTATAATTTTGGAGTCTTGTTCACGGTTTTTGGTGAAGTATTGCTCTAAGATTTCAGCTTTCGCTATACTGGATACTTGTCTATTAGCTTAGATAGCTTTTATATTGATTTGATTAATGGTTAACGATCTTTTGCTTTAATTGGAATCCCCCCTTGACTGTTCTTTGATTCAAGATGTCTGACCTTTCTCAAGCTCCTCCCCAAAGGCGATGTAGGACTTGTATTAGGCGTATTCCGAAGGCCTCGGTTGATCCTCACACCGTTTGTTCCGACTGTAGGGGAAAATCCTGTCAGTTGGAAGATCGATGTGAGGAATGCGCCGGACTTTCGGAACTTGATTTTGTTCGATTCCTAAAGTATACCACTAAGTTAGAGAGAGAGAGAGTTAGGAGGAGTTCGGCTCGCTCTTCGCTTTATTCCTCACCCCATGATCCTCAACCTTTTCCTCCCCCTGTAGTGGCTACCCCCGAACCTACTTTTTGTGCTCAGCCTGATATGTCTGATGTTTTACGTGCCATTCAGGCTTTAGGTGATAAAGTGGAGTCGGTAGTGAGTGACCACAAGTTCCTCTTGGCGGACGTCAAGGAACTAAAAGTGAAAAGTGCAGTGGGAAGTGGTAGTGCCAGTGCTGTGCCGAGTGCTAGTGTCAGTGTCAGTGTTGTGCGTGAGGGTACTTCTGTGCGTGCCAGTCGTCCTCCCAGTCCGGGACCTCTTGCAAGCTCCCAAGCCCAGGGGAGAAGCAATGTCGAAGGGCAAAAGGGTTCGGCAGGCCTTGATCGGCGCACAGAAGTATCCTCGGTGGTTGCGGGCGTATCTTACGGAGATCGTCACTCCCACTCTCAGACGATTGAGCCTTTACTTTCCTCGTCTGCAGTTGCTTTTTCGGGGAGAAAACGCTGGACTCAGGTCTCAAGACCTCTTAAGCGTAAAGTCCAAACCTCACGAGTTCAACAGCCCGGATGTAGTCATTGGGCTAGCTCTGACTCGCCGCAGTCATCAGGTGACTGCACACCTCCTAAGAGAGGTAAGGCGATGCCTCAACAGACCTCAACTTCTGTTAAGGCTTTGCCTCAACAGACCTCATCGTCTGTTGATCCCAAGATGGCTTTGCTGCAGTCCATGCAGTCGCAGCTTGCGGTCTTAATGAGTGAGTTTCAGGCAGAGAAGGTTACACCTCCGCCTGCGAGCGCTCCTCCTCCTCTCCGCAGTCCAGTCTGCCAGACGTACGAAGTTGAGGTTCCTCAAGCTACCTCCATGCGTGAGCTACCGCGTTGGGAGTTGCCAGTTACCAGCGTTGTGCAGCAACCTCCTCAACAATGGGGACAGGAGTCTTATGCCTTACAACCTCCTCTTCCCTTGAGACAAGAGTTTCTTGCAGTAAGACCATCCTCGAGGCAGCAACCTCTTGAGGTACGACAACCTCTACCATCCTTGAGGCAGCCACCTCAGCTCTCGCAGCTGCTACCTCAACTCTCGAGGCAAGCTCCTCAAGAACCTCAACTCGTGAGACAGGAACCGCGTTCTGCGCAGCCGCCACCTCAACTCTCGCAGCTCACACCTCAAGAACCTCAACTCGTGAGACAGGAATCTCTTACTGCGCAACCACCTCAATCCTTGAAGCAAGCGCAACTCTTGAGACAGGGACCTCATGCAATGAGTCAGCCACCTCAACGCATGCATCTACCACCTTCTCCTCTACTTGACCAGTCTTTGCAGCCTGAACTCAGGTTTTACTTCAGTCGCCTCTCACCACACTTGCTCCTCAAACCGCCGCAGTACCTCCTTCATCCCAGCCTCATGACTTTGTCATTAACAGCCCTCATCCTCTTCAACAGAGACTTGAGGATGAGACCGCAAGTGTTTATGCACCCGCTTGTCAGGATTCTGCTGTTCAGCATACCGCTGTAACTTTACCTCTCGCTTCCCAACACTCAGGTGATGAGGTTTCGGAGGAGGAAGCTGCGCACCTAGATGATCCCTCTTCGGACGTGGAGGAACCCAAGTCGTTACCACCCTCCATTGACTTTCGCAAGGTCCTGGCTCTTTTCAGAGAGGTTTACCCGGATCATTTTGTTTCTGCTACCCCTCGCTCTCCTCCATCAGAGTTTTCTCTAGGCATGCAAACTGTTAAGTCGGCCTACACTAAGCTCGTCTTTGCTAGATCCTCTAAGAGAGCTTTAAGAATGTTAGGGGATTGGTTACAGTCCAAACAACAACTAGGGAAGACTTCATTTATGTTTCCTCCTACTAAGCTCACTTCTAAGGCGGGCGTATGGTATGCCACAGGAGAGGAACCAGGCTTGGGAATCCCTGCCTCTGCCCAGGCTGACTTCTCAAGTTTGGTTGACTCTCCACGCAGATCGGCTATGAGGCGCTCTAAGGTCTGCTGGACCTTTTCCGACTTAGACCACTTCTTAAAGGGTGTCTTTCGCGCCTTTGAGATTTTCAATTTTCTCGACTGGTGCCTGGGGGCCTTGAGCAAGAAGACTGCCCCTGCTGACAAGGACTCGGCCATGCTTATAATGTCCTGTATGGATAAAGCAATTCGCGATGGGTCCGGCGAACTTGCCTCCATGTTTGTTTCGGGAGTACTCAAGAAAAGGGAACAACTGTGCACTTTCCTTTCCACTGGTATCACCTCTTGTCAAAGGTCTCAGTTACTTTTTGCTCCGCTTTCTAAGTTCCTGTTTCCTGAGGAGCTTATCAAGGAATTGTCTGCGGCCCTTATTCAGAAGGACACTCATGACCTTGTGGCCTCTTCAGCTCGTAAGGCTAAGGTTGCTCCTTCGGTTCCTAGAACTTACCGCACCCCAGTGGCCGATACTCCTGCTACAAGATTTATTCCGCCCTTTCGTGGCAGAGCCCCCAGCCGAGGAAGTACCCGTCCAGACACTTTCAGGGGCAGGTCTAAGAAAGGTCCCAAGCCTTCGAAAGGCAAACACTGACTCTCCTCCTCTCCAGACAGCAGTAGGAGCCAGACTCAAGATCTTCTGGCAAGCTTGGGAAAGAAGAGGTGCAGACGCCCAGTCTGTCAAGTGGCTAAGGGAGGGTTACAGGATACCATTCTGCCGCAATCCCCCTCTGACCACTTCTCCCATCAACCTCTCTCCCAACTACAAGGAAAAGGACAAGAGGCTAGCGTTACACCAGGAGGTGTCGCTCCTGTTACAGAAGAAGGCAGTGGTGATAGTCCGGGACCATCAATCCCCGGGCTTCTACAACCGTCTCTTTCTGGTGGCCAAGAAGACAGGAGGTTGGAGACCGGTGCTGGACGTCAGTGCGCTCAATGCTTATGTCACCAAGCAGACGTTCACTATGGAGACGACGAAGTCGGTCCTAGCAGCGGTCAGGCAGGAGGACTGGATGGTCTCGTTGGATCTGAAAGACGCTTACTTTCACGTTCCTATTCATCCAGACTCCCAACCTTTCCTGAGATTCGTTTTTGGAAAGGTTGTGTACCAATTCCAAGCCCTGTGTTTTGGCCTAAGCACAGCGCCTATGGTGTTTACGCGTCTGATGAGGAATATTGCAAAATTCCTCCACTTAGCGGACATCAGAGCCTCCCTTTATTTAGACGACTGGCTGTTAAGAGCCCCCACAAGTCGTCGCTGTCTGGAGAGTCTCAACTGGACTTTGGACTTGATCAAGGAACTGGGTCTTTTGGTCAACTTAGAAAAGTCCCAGCTTATTCCCTCCCAATCCATCGTTTACCTGGGAATGGAGATTCGGAGTCAGGCTTTTCGGGCTTTTCCGTCGGCCCCAAGAATCAGCCAAGCCCTAGAGTGCATTCTGAGCATGCTGAAGAGGAACAGATGCTCGGTGAGACAGTGGATGAGTCTAACAGGGACCCTGTCATCGTTAGCCCTGTTCATCGAGTTAGGGAGACTCCACCTCCGCCCTCTCCAATTCCATCTAGCAGCTCACTGGGACAAGGATTTGACGCTCGAAGCGGTCTCTATCCCTGTCACCAAGGAGATGAAGACTACTCTCATGTGGTGGAAGACCAACATCCTTCTCAAGGAGGGTCTATCGTTAGCGATTCAGACCCCCAATCTTCATCTCTTTTCGGACGCATCAGACTCGGGCTGGGGCGCGACCTTGGACGGACAGGAATGCTCGGGAACATGGACCAAGGAACAGGAAACGCTTCACATCAACTGCAAGGAGCTGCTGGCAGTTCATCTGGCCTTAATGAACTTCAAGTCCCTCCTGCTAAACAAGGTGGTGGAGGTGAACTCCGACAACACCACAGCCTTGGCATACATCTCCAAGCAGGGAGGGACCCATTCGAGGAAGCTGTACGAGATAGCAAGGGACCTCCTCATTTGGTCAAGAAGTCTAAACCTCACTCTGGTTACGAGGTTCATTCAGGGCAATATGAACGTCTCAGCAGATCGCCTCAGCAGGAAAGATCAAGTCATCCCCACGGAATGGACCCTTCACAAGAGCGTGTGCGACAGACTTTGGACCTTGTGGGGTCAGCCAACGATAGATCTGTTCGCCACCTCCATGACCAAGAGGCTCCCTTTATACTGTTCCCCAGTTCCAGACCCAGCAGCAGTTCACGTGGATGCTTTTCTGCTGGATTGGTCCCATCTCGACCTTTATGCATTCCCGCTGTTCAAGATCATCAACAGAGTCATTCAGAAGTTCGTCTCTCACGAAGGGACACGGCTGACGCTGGTTGCTCCCCTTTGGCCTGCAAGAGAATGGTTCACAGAGGTACTACAATGGCTGGTCGACGTTCCCAGGACTCTCCCTCTTAGAGTGGACCTTCTACGTCAACCTCACGTAAGGAAGGTACACACAAACCTCCACGCTCTTCGTCTGACTGCCTTCAGACTGTCGAAAGACTCGCTAGAGCTAGAGGCTTTTCGAAGGAGGCAGCCAGAGCGATTGCCAGAGCAAGGAGGATATCCACTCGTAGAGTCTACCAATCCAAGTGGGAAGTCTTCCGAAGCTGGTGCAGAGCCAATGCAGTTTCCTCTACCAATACCTCTGTAACCCAAGTTGCTGACTTCCTGTTACATCTTAGGAATGTTAGATCTCTTTCGGCTCCTACGATTAAAGGGTACAGAAGTATGTTGGCTTCAGTTCTCCGCCACAGAGGTTTGGATCTTTCCTCCAACAAGGACCTACAAGACATCCTTAAATCTTTCGAGACTTCTAAAGAACGTCGTTTGTCCACTCCAGGCTGGAATCTAGACGTAGTCTTAAGGTTCCTTATGTCTCCTAGATTCGAACCTCTCCAGTCAGCTTCCTTCAAAGACCTTACTCTCAAAACTCTTTTCCTCGTCTGCCTTGCGACAGCCAAAAGAGTTAGTGAGGTTCACGCCTTCAGCAAGAACATAGGATTCACATCCGAATCAGCAACATGTTCTTTACAGCTCGGATTTTTAGCTAAAAATGAACTTCCTTCACGTCCTTGGCCTAGATCGTTCGAAATTCCTAGCCTTTCCAACATGGTGGGTAACGAGCTAGAGAGAGTTCTTTGCCCTGTCAGAGCTCTGAAATACTATCTTAAAAGGTCAAAACCTATACGAGGACAGTCAGAGGCCTTATGGTGTGCCATCAAGAAACCTTCGATGCCTATGTCCAAAAACGCAGTTTCGTATTATATAAGGCTTCTGATTAGAGAAGCTCATTCTCACATGAAGGATGAAGACCTTGCTTTGCTGAAGGTAAGGACCCACGAAGTGAGAGCTGTAGCCACTTCGATGGCCTTTAAACAGAACCGTTCTCTGCAGAGTATTATGGATGCAACTTATTGGAGGAGCAAGTCAATGTTTGCATCTTTTTATCTCAAAGATGTCCAGTCTCTTTACGAGAACTGCTACACCCTGGGACCATTCGTAGCAGCGAGTGCAGTAGTAGGTGAGGGCTCAGCCACTACATTCCCTTAATCCCATAACCTTTTTAACCTTTCTCTTGAATGCTTTTATTGTTGTTTTTTGGGTTGTTACGGTAGGCTAAGAAGCCTTCCGCATCCTGTTTGATTTGGCGGGTGGTCAATTCGTTCTTGAGAAGCGCCTAGGTTAGAGGTTGTGTAGAGGTCCTTTAGTATGGGTTGCAGCCCTTTATACTTCAGCACCTTAGGGTTGTTCAGCCTCCTAAGAGGAACGCTGCGCTCAGTAAGGAAGACGAACTTATTAAAGGCAGAGTAATGGTTCAAGTCGACTTCCTTACCAGGTACTTATAATTTCATTGTTATTTTGAATAACTAATAATATGAAATACGGGATACTTAGCTTACTGATATACATGTACACTGGTTTTCACCCACCTCCCTGGGTGTGAATCAGCTACATGATTATCGGGTAAGATTAATATTGAAAAATGTTATTTTCATTAGTAAAATAAATTTTTGAATATACTTACCCGATAATCATGATTTAATTGACCCACCCTTCCTCCCCATAGAGAACCAGTGGACCGAGGAAAAATTGAGGTGGTGTCAACAAGAAGTACTGCAGTACCTGGCCACAGGTGGCGCTGGTGAGTACACCCCCTTCTAGTATAGTGATCGCTGGCGTATCCCTTCCGTAGAATTCTGTCGGGCAACGGAGTTGACAGCTACATGATTATCGGGTAAGTATATTCAAAAATTTATTTTACTAATGAAAATAACATTTTCAGGTAGAGTATTGATCAGACAATCCAAAAAAAATATGATGCCTTATATCAGGCATTATTGCCATACAACAGTGTCAGAGTCGTCAGACGAACATTTGAATTCTATTTTCCATCAAGATAATTTTTTACTTCCGCTATGTATATTATTGTAAGAACTGTGGAAATGTTTTATGATTTAGAAAAATAAGTAAAATATACTTCGTTATTCCAGTCATTCTGCTCTGCTTATTGAAGATTGGCAAATTAACCAATTTCAAACTGCTTAATGATTAGACCAGGTATTTTCATTGTACTGTATATTCCTTGGAAAAACTATTGCAGTTATAAAATTGAATGATATTAACTCTTTTACCCCCAAAGGAGATACTGGTACGTTTCACAAAACTCATCCCTTTACCCCCATGGACGTACCGGTACGTCCTTGCAAAAAAACTGCTATTTACATTTTTTTTTTTTGCATATTTTTGATAATTTTTTGAGAAACTTTGGGCATTTTCCAAAAGAATGAGACCAACCTGACCTCTCTATGACAAAAATTAAGGCTGTTAGAGCAATTTAAAATATATATATTGCAAAATGTGCTTGAAAAAAAAAACACCTGGGGGTTAAGGGTTGGAAAGTTCCAAATAGCCCGGGGGTAAAAGGGTTAAAAGTGTACTTCAGTACTAGATTCCAATAAGACTGGCTCATAAAGAATAAGATTAGTTCTGCTCAAGTGGCCTGATTGGTAATGTCTTTGCCTTGTGTTTGCCAGTCAGGGGTTTGAGTCCCGCTCAGACTCGTTAGTGCCATTAGTGTCTGCAACCTTACCATCCTTGTGAGCTAAGGTTGGGGGGTTTGGGGGAGCTATAGGTCGATCTGCTGAGTCATCAGCAGCCACTGCATGGCCTTTCCTGGTCCTAGCTTGGGTGGAGAGGAGGCTTGGGCGCTGATCATATAATATATGGTCAGTCTCTAGGGCAATGTCACTGTCCCTTGCCTCTGCCATTCTTGAGCGACCTTTAAACCTTCAAACCTTTAGCTTAGCCTATAATTGATGCTCATTTGTTTATATGCTTTTTTTCAATATTAAACTTACCCGATAATCATGTAGCTGTCAACTCCGTTGCCCGACAGAATTCTATGGAGGGATACGCCAGCTATCACAATACTAGAAGGGGGTGTACTTACCAGCGCCACCTGTGGCCAGGTACTCAAGTACTTGTTGTTGACACCTCCTCAATTATTCCTCTGTCGTGCTTCCGGCTAGACGTTCTGGGATACGCTTATGGTCTTCGAGTTTATTCACGGATATTTGGTGAAGTATTCTCTCAGATTAACGGCTGTCGCTTTACTGGAAACCTTCTTATATTAGCTAGATAGCTTTTATATAGTACTGATATAACGGTTAACGATTTTTGCTTGTTTTTGGATCCCCCTTTGGCTAACTCTTTGGATTACAAGATGTCTGACATTTCGCAAGCCCCCTCCCATAGACGATGTAGGTCTTGCAATAGGCGTATTCCGAAGGCCTCGGTAGATCCTCACACCGCTTGTTCTGACTGTAGGGACAGGCCCTGTCAGTTAGAAAATCGATGTGAGGAATGCGCCGGACTTTCGGAATTGGAATTTGTCCGTCTTTTAAAATATTCAACTAAGTTAGAGAGAGGTAGAGTTAGGAGGAGTTCTTCTCACTCTTCTATGTTTTCCTCACCTCATGATCCCCTACCTTTTCCTACCCCTGTAGTGGCTACCCCCGAACCTACTGTGTGCCCTCCGCCTGATATGTCAGTTGTTTTGCGTGCTATTCAGGCTTTAGGCGATAAAGTAGAGTCAGTGGTAAGTGACCATAAGTCTCTGATGGCCGAAGTTAAAGAACTGAAGGTCAAGAGTGCAGTGGGTGGAGTTAGTGCCAGTGCTGTGACGAGTGCTAGTGTCGGTGCAGTGCCAAGTGCTAGTGTTAGTGCCAGTGTGGTGCGTGAGGATTTTTCTGTGCGAGCCAGTCGTCCTCCCAGTCCGGGACCTCTTGCAAGCTCCCATGCCCAGGGGAGAAGCAATGTCGAAGGGCATAAGGGTTCGGCAGGCCTTGTTAGGCGCACAGAACTATCCTCGGTGGTTGCGGGCGTGTCTTCCAAAGACCGTCACTCCCACCTGCAGACGATTGAGCCCGTCTTATTCTCGTCCGCTGATCAACTGTCAGGGAAGAAACGTTGGTCTCAGGTCTCGAGACCGCTTAAACGTAGAGTCCAGTCCGCGAGTGCTCAGCCAGGTTGCAGTCATTGGCTCAGCTCTGACTCGCCTCAGTCATCTGTCGACTGTACTCCGCCCAAGAGGAGTAAGGTTCTGCCACAACAGAGCTCGACTGTTAAGGCTTTACCTCAGTCTATCGTTTCTGCCGATCCCAAGTGGACTCTGCTTCAGTCCATGCAAGCACAGCTTTCGGACTTGATGCGTGAGTGTCGGGCTGAGAGTGTTGCACCTCCGCCTCCGCCTACACTCCCTCCGCCTGTTCTCGCTCCGCCTGCGCTCGCCCCGCCTGCGCTCGCTCCGCCTGGTCGCAGCACCATCTGCCAGGCGTACGATGTTGAACCACTTTCTGAGTTCGCTGTTCCCAGTGGTGTTCAGCCTCAGCCTTCTTTAAGGCAACCTTTACTTTGGGATCAGGAGGATTATTCCACTCTTCCTCCGCCTCCCCTTGCTGCTCCACCAGTGGTGCAACTCTCGGTTGGGGTACAACAACCTCTCCCTTCCATGAGTCAGTCTGCTCAGCCATCGCTGCAGCGAGCTCAACCCTCCTCAAGGCAAGCTCCTCTACACCCTGGACTTGCGCCTCAGGAGCCTCAGCTTGCGAGAACTTTACCTTGTTCTGCGCAGCCTCAACCTCATCATGCTCCGCTCATCTCACAGGAACAGGAACGTGCTACTCCGCCTCCGTCCTCCGCTCAGCAAGCGCAATCCTTGGGTTCAACCTCTCTTGCTAGGAGTCAACCTCCTTCACCCATGCGCCTTCCTTCTGCTTCGTCTGTTGTTCAGCCTTTGCAGTCTGAGCCTCAGGTTTTCCCTCAACAGTTACTGGAAGAGGAAACCACTGTTATTGTTCCTACCCGTTCTGACTCTGCGGTTCAGCATTCTTGTCCGATCTCTTCGCTACACTCTGGTGATGAGGTGTCGGATGATGAGGAGGCACACCTTGATCCCTCATCAGACGTGGACGAATCCAAGCTTTCTCCACAGTCTATTGATTTTCGTAAGGTCTTGGCTCTACTCAGGGAGATTTACCCAGACCACTTTGTCTCTGCTATTCCCCGCTCTCCGCCATCTGAGTTTTCGCTGGGCGTACAACAAGCTAAGTCCTCCTATACTAAGCTTGTCCTAGCTAGATCCTCTAAGAGGGCTTTAAGGATCTTAGGGGAGTGGCTGCAGTCTAAACAACACCTTGGAAAGACTTCCTTCATGTTCCCTCCAACGAAGCTCACTTCGAAAGCGAGCGTTTGGTATGCCACAGGGGAAGCACCAGGCTTGGGAGTACCTGCCTCTGCCCAGGCTGACTTCTCAAGTCTGGTGGACTCGCCTCGGAGAACTGCTATGAGACGCTCGAAGGTTTGTTGGACCTTCTCAGACCTGGATCACTTACTGAAAGGGATGTTCAGAGCATTTGAAATGTTCAACTTTCTCGACTGGTGCCTGGGGGCCCTCAGCAAGAAAACCTCTCCTGCGGACAAAGATTCTGCCATGCTATTAATGTCCTGCATGGATAAGGCCATCAGAGATGGATCGGGCGAGCTAGCGTCGTTGTTTGTATCAGGGGTGTTGAAGAAAAGGGAACAACTGTGTACCTTCCTTTCCGCCAGCATTACACCTTGCCAACGGTCACAACTCCTTTTTGCTCCGCTCTCGAAGTTCCTCTTTCCCGAAGAGCTAGTTAAGGACTTGTCTGCTGCCCTGATACAAAAAGATACGCACGATCTTGTAGCCTCATCGGCTCGTAAGTCTAAGGTTGCCACCTCAGTCCCCAAGACTTATCGCTCCCCAGTGGCTGATACCCCGGCCACGAGGTTCATACCGCCCTTTCGTGGTAGAGCCCCCAGCCGAGGAAGCTCCCGTCCAGACTCTCACAGGAGCAAGTCTAGGAAAGGATCCAGGACATCTAAGGGAAAGAACTGACTCTCCGTTTCTCCAGACAACAGTAGGAGCCAGACTCAAGATCTTCTGGCGAGCCTGGGAGAAGAGAGGTGCAGACGCACAGTCTGTCAGTTGGCTGAGGAACGGTTACAGGATTCCATTCTGCCTCAAACCACCTCTGACCACATCGCCCATCAACCTCTCTCCCAACTACAAAGAAGAGGACAAGAGGCTAGCATTGCAACAGGAGGTGTCGCTACTTGTGCAGAAGAAGGCAGTGGTTATAGTCCGGGACCATCAATCCCCGGGCTTCTACAACCGTCTCTTTCTTGTGGCCAAGAAGACAGGAGGTTGGAGACCGGTGCTGGACGTCAGCTCTCTCAACGAGTATGTCACCAAGCAGACGTTCACGATGGAGACGACCAAGTCGGTCTTAGCAGCGGTCAGACAGGAGGACTGGATGGTCTCGTTGGACTTGAAAGATGCATACTTTCACGTTCCCATTCATCCAGACTCCCAACCTTTCCTGAGATTCGTTTTCGGAAAGGTTGTCTATCAGTTCCAAGCCCTGTGTTTTGGCCTAAGCACAGCTCCTATGGTCTTTACTCATCTGATGAGGAATGTAGCGAAATTCCTACACTTGTCGAACATCAGAGCCTCCCTCTACCTAGACGACTGGCTGTTGAGAGCCTCCACGAGTCGTCGTTGTCTGGAGAACCTCACTTGGACTTTAGACTTAATCAGAGACCTAGGTCTATTAGTCAATATAGAGAAATCTCAACTCATTCCCTCCCAATCCATTGTGTACCTGGGAATGGAGATTCGGAGTCAGGATTTTCGGGCTTTTCCATCGGCCCCCAGGATAAGCCAAGCCCTAGAGTGCATCATGAGCATGCTGAAGAGGAGCAATTGCTCAGTGAGACAGTGGATGAGTCTCACAGGGACCCTCTCATCACTGGCCCTGTTTGTCGAGCTAGGAAGACTCCACCTCCGCCCTCTTCAATTCCATCTTGCAGCTCATTGGGACAAGGGCTCAACTCTAGAAGCAGTCTCTATCCCTATCAACCAAGAGATGAAGACCACTCTCCTGTGGTGGAAGCACAATCTCCTTCTCAAGGAGGGTCTATCATTGGCCATTCAGACCCCCAATCTTCATCTCTTCTCAGATGCATCGGACTCGGGCTGGGGTGCGACCTTGGACGGACGGGAATGCTCGGGAGTATGGAACGAGGAACAAGGATTACTCCACATCAACTGCAAGGAACTGCTAGCAGTTCATCTAGCCCTGTTGAACTTCAAGTCCCTCCTGCTAGGCAAAGTGGTGGAGGTGAACTCAGACAACACCACAGCCTTGGCTTACATCTCCAAGCAAGGAGGGACCCATTCGAGGAGCCTTTACGAGATCGCAAGGGACCTCCTCATTTGGTCAAGAGGTCTAAACCTCACTCTGGTCACGAGGTTCATCCAGGGCGATATGAATGTTTCAGCGGATCGCCTAAGCAGAAGGAATCAGGTCATTCCCACGGAATGGACCCTCCACAAGAGTGTGTGCAACAGACTTTGGACCTTGTGGGGTCAACCTACCATAGATCTGTTTGCCACCTCCATAACCAAGAGACTTCCGCTGTATTGTTCCCCTGTTCCAGACCCTGCAGCAGTTCATGTGGATGCTTTTCTTCTGAACTGGTCCCATCTCGACCTGTACGCATTCCCTCCGTTCAAGATAATAAACAAAGTTCTGCAGAAATTCGTCTCGCACGAAGGGACACGGCTGACGCTGGTTGCTCCCCTTTGGCCTGCAAGAGAATGGTTCACAGAGGTACTTCAATGGCTAGTCGACTTCCCCAGGACTCTACCTCTAAGAGTGGACCTTCTACGTCAACCTCACGTAGACAGGTTGCACCCAAACCTCCACGCTCTTCGGCTGACTGCCTTCAGACTGTCGAAAGATTCGCTAGAGCTAGAGGCTTTTCGAAGGAGGCAGCCAGTGCGATTGCCAGAGCTAGAAGAGTTTCCACTCGTAGAGTCTACCAGTCTAAGTGGGAGGTCTTCCGAAGCTGGTGTAGAGCCAATTCAATATCCTCTACCAATACCTCTGTGATCCAAATAGCTGACTTCCTTCTACATCTTAGGAATGAGAGATCCCTATCAGCACCTACGATTAAAGGATATAGGAGCATGTTGGCTTCGGTTCTCCGCCACAGAGGTTTGGACCTGTCTTCCAACAAGGACCTTCAAGACATTCTCAAGTCTTTTGAGACGTCTAAAGAACGTCGTCTTTCCACTCCAGGCTGGAATCTAGACGTAGTCTTAAGGTTCCTTATGACATCTAGGTTCGAACCTCTCCAGTCAGCTTCCTTCAAGGACCTTACCCTCAAGACTCTTTTTCTCGTTTGCCTTGCAACAGCTAAGAGAGTCAGTGAGGTTCATGCCTTCAGCAAGAACATTGGTTTCACAACCGAATCTGCAACATGTTCTTTTCAGCTTGGATTCCTAGCAAAGAACGAGCTTCCTTCACGTCCTTGGCCTAGATCGTTCGAAATACCTAGCCTCTCCAACATGGTAGGTAACGAACTAGAGAGAGTTCTTTGCCCTGTCAGAGCTCTCAAATATTATCTTAAGAGGTCTAAACCTATTCGAGGACAGTCAGAAGCCTTATGGTGTGCCATCAAGAAACCCTCGAGACCCATGTCCAAGAATGGGCTTTCGTACTATATAAGGCTTCTGATCAGAGAAGCACATTCTCACTTAAAGGAGGAAGACCTTGCATTGCTGAAGGTAAGGACCCACGAAGTAAGAGCTGTAGCTACTTCGATGGCCTTTAACAAAAACCGTTCTCTGCAGAGCATTATGGATGCAACCTATTGGAGGAGCAAGTCAGTGTTTGCATCATTTTATCTGAAAGATGTCCAGTCTCTTTACGAGAACTGCTACACCCTGGGACCATTCGTAGCAGCGAGTGCAGTAGTAGGTGAGGGCTCAGCCACTACATTCCCTTAATCCCATAACCTTTTTTAACCTTTCTCTTGAATACTTTTATTGTTGTTTTTATGGTTGTTACGGTAGGCTAAGAAGCCTTCCGCATCCTTGGATTTGGCGGGTGGTCTATTCATTCTTGAGAAGCGCCTGGGTTAAAGGTTTGGTAGAGGTCCTTTAGTAGGGGTTGCAACCCCGTGTACTTTGGCACCTTTGGGTTGATTCAGCCTCCAAGAGGAACGCTGCGCTCAGTAAGGAAGACGATCTTTAAATAAAAAGGCAGAGTAACGGTTCTTTTCGACTTCCTTACCAGGTACTTATTATTTCATTGTTATTTGAGATAACTGTTATATGAAATATGGGATACTTAGCTATCCTTTAATCTTGTACACTGGTTTTCACCCACCTCCCTGGGTGTGAATCAGCTACATGATTATCGGGTAAGTTAAATATTGAAAAATGTTATTTTTATTAATAAAATAAATTTTTGAATATACTTACCCGATAATCATGATTTAATCGACCCTCCCTTCCTCCCCAGAGAGAACCAGTGGACCGAGGAATAATTGAGGAGGTGTCAACAACAAGTACTTGAGTACCTGGCCACAGGTGGCGCTGGTAAGTACACCCCCTTCTAGTATTGTGATAGCTGGCGTATCCCTCCATAGAATTCTGTCGGGCAACGGAGTTGACAGCTACATGATTATCGGGTAAGTATATTCAAAAATTTATTTTATTAATAAAAATAACATTTTTCAATTTGTTTACGAGTCTCACTCTCATTTGTGATGTAACTTCTTGAGATTGTGACACTTGTGGCACTATCAGTCTTCTCGTAAATTCACGAAGAGTCCCTTTCCAACAGAGGTTTCAGTGACACAGATTAAAAGTGATTGAGTAACATAATATATTTGCGAACAGCAGGTAAGCAAAGTACTGTATACAAAATCCATATTATATTGGTGATATAGAATTGGAGACACACGCTAGAAACTATTCTAATGAGATACATTATACAGTATTTACTTTTATTAGAACACCCGTTTTTAAACACAAGACTCACCCGGTAGTTATATATATAGCTTACGTCCTGACGTCAACGGCAGAAAATTCGAAACTCGCACCAACCGCCAGTTGGATAGCCAGGTGCACCACCCCTGCACCCTAGCGAGGTACCTGGGAACCATTCCAGTGACCCTTATATATTCCCTGCCGTCGCTAGCGGCGACACGTGAATTCTACTCCGTCATTACTGATCGTTTTTTTGGTGAAGTACAAATCTTTGGTTATTGACTCCCGCTTGTTTTTGATCTCGCTTTGGATATTTCTTGGTTTTGTTGGGATTAGATGATTTTTGACCTTTGCTTGTCTTAATTCTCTTTAAATTTTCAAAATGGCCACCCATCCTATTACTTTTAGGTTATGTGTGACTAGTGGGTGTAAGACCCGTTTGGCTAAAGCCTCTCTTGACCCCCATTCTCTCTGTGTTGCTTGTAGGGATAAAGAGTGTGATTTAGGTGATCGCTGTGACGAATGTGTTTTGTTGTCAGAGCATGAATGGATTAATTTTGATAAATACAGGCATAAACTTAAAAGGGATAGATTGAGGCGTAGTTCTTCTCGCTCTTCTAGAGATATTTCCTCCTCCCATGTCATTGATCCTATTCCTTCACCTGTAGTGGTAGATCCTGATCCCACTATTGCAATTGCTAATGAACCTTCCCTTAAGGATATGTTAGTGGCCATTCAAGCTCTTGGAACTAAAGTTGAATCTTTGGCTGCGGACAGGACACAGTTGATGTCCGATGTGCGTCTTTTGAAAGGTGAAGGTGCAAGTGCAAGTGCAGTGAAGTTAAGTGCAGTGGAGGGTGCGCCTGCTCGTGTCTGTCGTCCTCCTAGTCCTAAACCTCTTCCAAGCTCCCCAACCCCTGGGAGAAGGAATGTCGAAAGGCGAAAGGAGTCGAGAGGCTTTAACAAACGAGCAGACGTCCCCTCGAACGTACCTGTGGGCGCCTCCCAGGACGTTCGCCCTTACCATCGGAAAGGTGAGGTTAAGTGTTTTTCGTCGTCTTCGGATAACCCCTTGCCTAAAAGAGGCTGGGAGCTCGCTTCCAGGCCTCTTAAGAGATCCTATGATACGGCCTATCGACGTCCTGTTAGTTATAAGCCTGGATGCAGTCATTGGGATTCTCCAGAGCCTTTTGAAAGCCCCCCGATCAAACGTACTTTTAGGGCTCTGGACGTTTCCAAGGATCCTTCTGGCTCTATTCCGTTTAGAGGTGAGGAGAACGTTATGACCTCATCGCCGATTTCGCAACGTTCGGATCCTGACTTTGTTTTTCTTCAAGACATGCAAAGCAGGCTCTCTTCCTTTATGCAATCATACCAGCGTAACGACAAATCTTGTATCAGCGATCGTGATCGGAGAAGTGAGCCAGGTCGTGTTTCCGAGCGGCCTCGTACTCGGGGTTCGAAGCTTCCTGCTAGCCGCTTCGAACGGCCTTTAGGAAGCGATCGTGATCGTTTTCCTAAGTCCGCGGTCCAGGGTTCTTCTATTGAACGTGTTCGAGACTGTGTGCCTGTGCGTTCTTCTAAGAAGGATGTCGGACGTCCTGTTAAACAGGTTTTTGATAGCCCTTCGACTCAGGCTCCTGAACTTCCTCCTGAACAGGCTGCCGATCCTCAGGTTCAGACTGCCGAACGTCCTTGCAAACAGGCTACCGAACGTCCTTTTAAACAGGCTGCCAAGCGTCCTATCCTTCAGGAAGTTTCCCTCTCTGCCAATTACTTTAGTGAGCGTCCTTCAGGTTGCTTTTCTGGGATGGTTACAGTTGAACGAGTCGCTGAACAACGAGCGATTCGTAGTTCCGATTGCTTGCCAGTGGTTGACGGCAAGCGTGTTTCTGAATATGCTCCTGAACGTCCTTTCCCTGGTCATATCTCGGACGTTAGTTTGGACTACGAGGAGGAGCCTTATCCTTTTCAAGACGTTGATGCGGTTCATGTACAGGAACTTCTCGCCTCCGATCGGACTGATCGCGAGCGTTCGGTTGAGCGACACGCGACTCTGCCGCCTGTTACTGTTCGCAATGAAACTGTTTCTGTTGCGGTTGGCACTCAGATTTTTCTGATATTGATACCGCTTTTAACCCTTCTGCTCCCGGAGGAACGTCACTGGAGAAGGAAGTAGAAGCGTAGCTTTCTCCTTTGGAGTTTGATGACGTTTCAGAAGACGAGGACTCTGTTTCTTTCCGTCATTCGGCTGATCTTAAAAAACTTATGAAAGTTTTTATGGAAGAGTTTTCGGACTTTTTTGTACCTATAGCTCCGCGCTCTCCTCCTGAGTTTACTTTAGGGAAAGCCTCTAAGAAAGCCCGTTTTACGAAGATGGTTCTGTCACGTTCGTCCAAGAGAGCTCTAAAATTAATGGGTGACTGGTTACAGTCTAAGAAGGCCTTAGGAAAGACGTCTTTTTCCTTTCCTCCAGCTAGACTGGCTTCGAGGTCGAGCATCTGGTACGAGACGGGAGAAGTTCTCGGCTTGGGGATTCCTGCCTCTGCCCAGGGAGATTTCTCAAGCCTCATAGACGCTCCTCGTCGGTCGGCCATGAGGAAGACCAAAATTTTTTGGTCCACTTCAGAGATGGACCACCTTCTCAAAGGAGTTTTTAGGGCCTTTGAAGTTTTTAACTTCTTAGACTGGACGCTGGGGGCCTTGGGTAAGAAAGTTGAGGCTTTTAAAGAGGGGGATACCTCTGCCCTGGTCCATTTGATGTCGTGCATGGACAAGGCCTTAAGGGATGGCGCTAATGAGCTTGCAGCTCTGTTTTCCGCAGGCATCCTTAAGAAAAGAGACCAACTTTGCTCTTTTCTTTCGCCGGGGGTGACTCCCTTCCAGAAGTCCGAACTCTTATATGCTCCTCTTTCTCCGTTACTGTTCCCGCAAGAGCTTATCAGGGAGATCTCTGCAGCTTTAGCTCAGAAGGCCACTCAGTATCTTGTCTCCAAGTCCGCTAGAAAGGCTTTACCTTCCTCTTTTGTCAGCCGCAAGTCTAAGGAAGATACTTTTCCTAAGTTTTCCCAGCCCTTTCGAGGAAGATCTTCTAGTAGGGGTAGCTCCAGACCTGATGCTAGAAGGAGTAAGAGAAGAGGTTTCAGGGCAGGGCGAAGCAGAGTCTGACTGCTTTTGCCTTCAGGCAGTGGGTGCCAGACTCCTCAAATTCTGGCAAGCGTGGGAGAAGAGAGGGGCAGACCAATGGTCTATTCAGATCTTGAGGGAGGGTTACAAGATCCCCTTTCTAGGGAGCCCTCCCCTGGTCTCAGTGCCCGTGGATCTCTCTCCCAGATACAGGGAGGAGGCAAAGAGACAAGCTCTTTCGAACCAAGTGTCTCTTATGTTAGAGAAAGGGGCCATAGAGAAGGTTCAGGATATCCGTTCACCTGGTTTCTACAATCGGCTATTCCTGGTACCCAAGAACTGGACGTGAGTGCGCTGAACAGGTTCGTCATCAAAACGAAGTTCACCATGGAGACTTCGAAGTCAGTGTTAGCAGCAGTAAGGAGGGACGACTGGATGGTCTCATTGGACCTTCGGGACGCCTACTTCCACATCCCCATCCATCCGAGCTTCAGACCCTACCTCAGGTTCGTTTTCATGGGAGACGTCTTCCAATTCAGAGCTCTATGCTTCGGTCTTTGCACAGCACCTCAGATCTTTACGAAGCTCATGCTGAATGTAGCAAAGATCTTACATTCAAGGGGCATAAGAGCCTCTCTGTATCTCGACGACTGGCTTCTCAGAGCGCACTCTTACAATCACTGCCTGAAGGATCTTCAGACGACCTTGGACCTTGCGGAAGAACTTGGTCTCCTGGTAAACAAGGAAAAGTCTCTCTTGGTTCCATTTCAAGAGATTCTATATTTGGGGATGACGATACGGAATCAGATTTTTCGGGCTTTTCCGTCTCCCTCAAGGATAGAGCAAACCAAGTTGAAACTGAGTTCGTTTCAAAGCAAGCAAGTTTGCTCAGCAAGGAAATGGATGAGTCTGATTGGAACCCTCTCCTCCTTGGAGCAGTTCGTTCCACTGGGAAGGCTGAACCTTCGTCCTCTCCAGTTCCATCTCAACAGCCATTGGGACAAGGAGAGGGACTTAGATTCCATTTCCATTCCTATCACGATCCCCATCAAAGTCTGCCTTCGGTGGTGGGAGGAATCGGACAAGTTCCAGGAGGGCCTCGATTTGTCAATGAAAAGCCCAGATCTTGTATTATGCTCCGACGCCTCGGACATGGGATGGGGAGCGACTCTAGACAAGTTAGAAGTCTCGGGTCTTTGGACAGAACCCCAGAAATCTTTGCATATCAACCACAAGGAGTTATTGGCAGTGCTTTTAGCCCTCAGAGGTTTCGAGGCTTTAGTCACCAACAAAGTAGTTCAGGTCAATTCGGACAACACGACAGCATTGGCGTACATCTCGAAACAAGGGGGAACGCACTCGAATTCGCTGTACGAGACGTCAAGAACTCTCCTGATGTGGGCAAGAGAGAGAAATATTATTCTTCTCACGCGTTTCATTCAAGGGGAGAAAAACGTTATGGCAGACAGTCTCAGCAGACGGAATCAGATCCTTCCAACAGAGTGGACCCTCAACCTTCAGGTGTGCAAGAGCCTGTGGCGTCTTTGGGGTCGTCCTTGCATAGACCTCTTCGCAACCTCAAAGACGAAGAGGCTAGAGGCTTATTGCTCCCCTGTTCCAGATCCAGAAGCAGTCCACATAGACGCGTTTCTTTTGGACTGGTCCAATCTAGATCTCTATGCATTCCCTCCTTACAAGATCCTGTACAGGGTAATACAGAATTGTTCCGTAACCGAAATACAAACCACGCTATTTACAAAGGGTTTACTTTTAGCGCAGCTGAAATGACGAGCCAATAGTTTTAACGAGGGTTAATTACCCCCGTGCTAGTTAGCGGGGAGGTGGGGAAGGGTAGCTTGCTACCCCTCCCCCCTCCACACACCGGTGACTTGCTTCACTTCACTTTTGGCTCGGCGGTGATCAGACGTGTCTGCTCATCGCCTTCGTGACAGCCTTTAATTTTCTGCTTTTTCTTTTCAGCGTGTGTGTTGGTTGGAAGTTGACCTTCAGTTATTTCTTTACAATGCGTACATGCCCTGGAGTTGCCGGTCGTCCTTGTGGGACTTTCATGTCGGACATTAATACGGATCCACACACCCTCTGCCCTCAATGTCGGGGCCGACGGTGTGACCAGGAGAACATGTGCCGTGAGTGCAGGGAGTGGTCTGCCTCCCAGTGGGAGAGGTTTGGCCGTCGGCGTAAGAAGAGTTCCAAGAGAGACCGTTCTCCTCCGGGGTTAGCCTTGAAGGAGGAAGGTTCTCGGGACTCTTCTTCCGCCGCCAAAACCTCCTCCGAAGCTCCCCCTCGTCCGCCTCCTAAGGAGAGTCGGCCGAGTGGGAGCGCAGGCCCTTGTTCTGTTTCCCGACCTTCGGTGGGGGGAGAGGGCGTCGCCTCCCATAGCGAGGCGGTTCCCCCTCCTCCTCTGGGGGAGGTTATTGATAATGCCTTATCCAGTGATGATCTTTTACAGATTTGGTCGTCCCTGGGGCTTAAGGGCTTGCCCTCCAGGGTCGCTCTTATTGACCTTGTCTCGTTGGTGGCCGCTGTTAAGCAGTCGCCGGTGGTAGCAGAGGTAGACCCTCTGTCTATTGTCGACATCGTGGTGACAGAGGCCTCCGACGTGGCTGGGCCTTCCGCCGCAGGTGCTGTTGCGGGTGATGGTGCTAAAGGCTCTCCTCCTCCTTCCGTACATCCTATCCTTCGAAGGGGGAAGTGAGTCCTTCGGTCTCGACTGCTGCTCAGCTTCCTTCTGAGGGAAGTGCTTTAAAGGAGACTCCCCTTCGGAGGACCGATGGTCCCGACGATCTCCCCCGAGGCCGCCTCCGCCGTAAGGCTCACCGTCCACTACGCCACAAGGGCCTCCCTTCTCCTTACAGGGGGACTAAGAGGTGCCTTTTTGGGTCTTCATCCTCTGGGGGGACTCTCCTCGTCAGCCTCAACCTACAGCTCCGCCCTCCTTGAACCTCTCTGCAGACCGCTCACCATCTCCTGCCAGATCTTCGCCTTCTGGAGAACTCGTCACCCGACGGGCAATGGTCCCTTCGGGGCTAAGGGATCCTTCCCTTACGCGAGCAGTGCTAGCGCACAAGCGCTCTCCTGCTCGCCAGCGCTCTCCTGCTCGTCGACGATCTCCTGCTCGCCAAGACTCTCCTGCTCGTCGGCTCTCTCCTGATGTTCACCCCCCTCGCCAGCGCTCTCCTGCTCGTCAGCTCTCTTCCGAGCGTCAGCGCTCATTTGAGGACCTTCGCCCTGCGGTCTCTGACCACCCTTTAGTTCCTGCTGAACTCCCTGCTCACCATCTGCCTGGTCCTGTGGCTACGCAACATCGTGCTGCGCGTGTCAAAAACACATGTTCGCCAACGCGCCAGCGATCTCCCAGTTCCTGCTCGTGAACGCGCCGCGCCACCTGTCCTTTCACATGACACGCGTCGACCTTCTGCTCGCCAGCAATCTCCAGCTCGCCAGCGATCACCTACGCGCCAGCGATTACCTCCTCGCCAGCGTTCACCTGCTTGCCAGCGCGCACAGGCGATCTCAGTATCGCCTATTCAACAGCGACAGCTAGCGCGCCAACGTTCTCCAACGCTCCTGAAGGAACATGGTTCGCCAGCTTCTAGCTCGCCATCGCGTGATCTCCCTCCTGCGGATGCTGATCACCATCGCACCCCATCACGCGATCGGCCACCTGCGCATGCTGCTCGCCATCGCTCGCCCCTGCACGATCGCCCTCCTGCGCATGCTGCTCCTCATCGCTCGCCCCTGAACGATCGCCCTCCTGCGGATGCTGATCACCATCGCACCCCATCACGCGATCATTCACCTGTTCATGCTGCTCGCCATCGCTTACCATTACGCGGTCATTCACCTGCGCATGCTGCTCACCATCGCACACCAGTGCGTCGACATACCACATCGCGCTATAGCCAACTTGAGCGACTGCACTCACCAGCTCGTCATCGATCGCCTGTGGATCTACATCGCCACCGATCTTCCTCACCTACGCGGCAGCGCGTTCCCTCGCCGTCGCGCCAACGCTTGCGTTCGTCGCCTCGGACACGCGTTCATTTACCTGCCCACCCTCGCGCCCACTCGCCTGCGCGCCCGCGCGACCGCTCGCCTGTGCGCCCGCGCGACCGCTCGCCTGTGCGCCCGCGCGATCATCCACCTGCGCGCCCGCGCTCCCGCGCGACCATCGTTCGCGGCGAATTCCACAGCCAGTGGTAGCAGCAGGAACGCGTTTTCCTAGACGGCACTCAGGATCACCTCCATCCAAGCACAGGTTGGTAGTGCAGGACGAAGAGAGGTTAGTACAGCATTCTTCCCCACCTTTTCAGGCAGGTACCGTCGTGTCCACTCCAAAGGATCGCCCGATCCCTTTCCATTTAGCGAGGATTTCGAACTCTGTGTCCTTGGAGCAGCAGACTTGGTTTGGTCCGCTGGCACGGGCGTTAGTGAGGGTTATGAAACCAGCACTCGCCGGCCAGGGTAACAAACCATCGGCGGTCTCTCCTACGCTGAAGAGAAAGAGGGGACTGGACTTCGTGGTGACTTCCCCCAGGGCGAAGTTGGTTCCCAAGAGGTCGGTCGCGAAGGTCCCTTCTCCTGCACGAGTACTCTCTCCTTCTCCCGTGGACGAGGCCTTTCCGTCCTCAGGCGAGTCCAGTGGGGCGGTAGTCTTCCCCTCGGCACCAGGGGGGGAGACTTCGCTTCAGGCAGGAGAATCGTCTCGTGAGGAAGGGGCCCCTCGAACCTCGTTGTTGGGATCCTGTATCCCTCCCAGGAGGGAATCCAAGGATTCCAAAACCGTCCCTAAATCCTCTGCAAGGATTCGTCAGGAACCCACGACTACCCAGGGGAATGTCCACATATCACCCCAGGAAGAGATTCCTGGGGCAGAAGACTTAGCTGCCAGCCCACAGGGAGGAGAACAGCAAGAGTCCGAACATGCCTTCTGGCAGGTCCTAAACCTGATAAAGCAACTTAACAGACTTACGGATCCAGTCATCGCCCCCCGTGAAGGCAAAGACAC
The DNA here is from genome assembly GCF_036898095.1 of Palaemon carinicauda. Lineage (NCBI taxonomy): Eukaryota > Metazoa > Arthropoda > Malacostraca > Decapoda > Palaemonidae > Palaemon > Palaemon carinicauda. The sequence continues at coordinate 155,231,868 of NC_090734.1, forward strand.
GATTCTGGATGAAGTGTTTGACGTTCGGAAGGCCCCTAAGACCAGTGCAGCTCTGCCCTGGTCTCGGGGGCTGAAGAGTGCCAGGGCTAGGGCCAACGCTCAGCTCGCACTTCTTGCCTCCTCCAGTTGTTCCACTGCCGGGAACAAGCTCATCCCTCCTCCTCGCCTTCAGCAGAGGAGGTATTTCGAGATCCTGGGTGAGCACAACCTCGCTCTTCCTCTCCATCACTCTGTGGAGGAGCTGGCGAAGGGAGTTCCCCTTGAGAAACTCTCTGCCCGGCAGGTGTCGTTCTCGGCGGCAGAGATCCTTAACCACGAGAAGGTCGCTAAGTGTGCCATGCAGGCCACTTCGTGGCTGGACTTCTGGCTAGGATCTCTGGGCATCCTATTGCGATCGGAGGACTTGTCCAAGGAGACCAATAGGAACGCCCTAGAGACCTTCTTGCTCTCGGGCACCCGCTCCATCGAGTTTTTGGCGCACCAGGTTACCACCCTGTGGGCCAACTCGGTGTTGAAGTGACGCGATGCTGTGTCCGAGAGATTCCATCCGAAGGTCCCCGCCGTAGATGTGTGTAGGCTCCGACATGCTTCCCTTCTGGGGGAGAGCCTGTTTGAGCCTCAAGACATGGAGCGAACGGCTGAGAGGTGGAGGAAATCCAGCACGGACTCCCTCCTCCACAGAGCCCTTACAACTCGGCCCTATAAGCCTCCAGCCCCGCCACAACAGCAGCAACAGCCTCGTAAGGCTCCCAAACAGGCACCGGCAGCTAAGAGAGTGGTGTCTAAGCCCCAGCCCTTTCCAGCCAAGGTCAAGAGGGGCGGTAAGTCCTCCAGGGGAGGCAAGACTCCTAGGGGTGGCGGCCGCGTCCGCAAGCCCTAGGGGTGGCGGCCGCGGCCGCAAGCCCTAGGGGTGGCAGTCCCCCTGCATGTCCACCTGTGGGGGATGCCTTCAGCGTTGCGTCCGCAGGTGGCAGCAACACGGGGCCGATGCTTGGACGGTCTCAGTGATCGGCCAAGGTTATCGCGTCCCGTTCACGACATCTCAACCTCCCATGACAGCGAATCCAGTGTCGTTGAGCTCCTATGCCACGGGATCGGCAAAGGGGCTGGCCCTTCAGGCCGAAGTCGAGACCATGCTCGAGAAGGGTGCTCTCCAGGAGGTCGTGGACGGCTCCCCAGGCTTCTTCAGTCGACTCTTTCTTGTAAAGAAGGCTACTGGAGGCTGGAGACCCGTCATCGATCTCTCAGCTCTGAACAGGTTTGTCAAACAAACCCGGTTCAGCATGGAGACAGCAGACACGGTCAGACTTGCAGTGAGACCACAAGACTTCATGTGTACACTGGATCTAAAGGACGCGTACTTCCAGATCCCAATCCATCCGTCTTCCAGGAAGTACCTGAGATTCTGCCTAGACAACAAGATCTACCAGTTCAAGGTGCTGTGTTTCGGTCTCTCCCCAGCTCCTCAGGTTTTCACCAGAGTGTTCACCCTGATTTCATCTCGGCGCATAGGAACGGCATTCGTCTCCTTCGTTACCTGGACGATTGGCTGATCCTAGCAGACTCGGAGTTGACCCTTCTTCGGCACCGAGACAGGCTTCAGGATCTTTGCCAGGATCTGGGGATCGTGGTAAACCTCGAGAAGTCCTCTCTGCAGCCGTCCCAACGACTGGTTTATCTAGGCATGCTAATAGACACCAATCTCCACAAAGCCTTTCCATCAGACGACCGGATAGCAAGGCTGAGGAGGGTGGCGGAACCTTTCCTCAGGCGAAAAGAACTCCCCGCCCAATCGTGGTTGCGTCTCTTAGGCCACCTATCCTCCCTGGCCCGTCTGGTTCCAAACAGCCGCCTCAGGATGAGATCCCTTCAATGGCGGCTCAAGTCCCGGTGGAATGAAGGATCCGATTCCCCGGACATTCTGATCCCAATGGGGTCTCTGGAACAGACGGACTTGCGGTGGTGGCTGGCCGATGAGAACCTGCGGAAGGGAGTGAGTCTTCTCGTCCTCCCCCCGGAATTGACTCTGTTTTCGGACGCGTCAAAAGAAGGGTGGGGGGCGCACGTTCTGAACCAGAGGGCCTCAGGCCTTTGGTCAGAATCAGAAAAGTGCCTACACATCAACCTGCTAGAATTGAAAGCCGTCTTTCTGGCTCTTCAGCAGTTCCAACGGTCCCTGGCGGGTCACTCCGTGGTGGTGATGAGCGACAACACCACGGTAGTGGCTTATATCAACAAGCAGGGAGGCACTTTTTCGCAACAGCTATCCCATCTTGCAGTAGAGACTCTGAGGTGGACCGAAACCCACTCGATAACACTATCAGCTCGCTTCATTCCTGGCAAGAGGAATGTGCTCGCCGACAGTCTGAGCAGGGCTTCGCAGATAGTGAGTACCGAGTGGTCTTTGGATCCTCAGATAGCCAACAAAGTCCTGACTTTGTGGGGTTCCCCGACTGTGGACTTGTTCACGACAGCCTTGAACTTCAAGCTGCCCCTGTACTGCTCACCAGTCCCGGACCCCAAGGCACTCTGGCAAGATGCTTTCCAGCAACGGTGGGACAACATCGACGTGTACGCCTTCCCACCATTCTGTCTGATGAGAAGGGTGCTCAACAGGACCAGACTATCGGTCAACTGTTCCATGACTCTAGTAGCTCCGCTATGGCATCACGAGGAATGGTTTCCGGACCTTCTGCAACTCCTGACGGAACTCCCAAGGGAGCTTCCTCCACGACACGAGCTTCTCAGACAACCCCACTCCGGCGAAGGTCCTCTGAGGGAGTCTACCAAGCAAAGTGGAGAGTCTTTTGTGGTTGGTGTCGTGGAAGGGGTATCTCTCCACTCGATGCCACTATTCCAGCAATAGCGGACTTCCTCGTGTATCTGCGAGAAGAAATGCGCCTTTCTGTCTCGGCAGTGAAAGGCTATCGCTCAGCCTTAAGCTTGGCCTTCAGATTGAAGGGCGTAGATATTTCTTCATCGCTAGAACTCTCTTTACTCATACGTAGCTATGAGCTTACCTGCCCCCAGTCGGAAGTGAGACCCCCTCCTTAGAACGTGGTTCGAGTCCTCAGGTCTCTTAAGAGACCTCCCTTCGAGCCATTACGCCAGGCCTCTGATCGCCACCTGTCTTGGAAGACGGCTTTCCTACTCGCCTTGGCCTCGGCCAAGCGAGTTAGTGAACTTCATGGTCTCTCGTACGACATCGCCCATTCAAGGGGATGGGGGGAGGTAACGTTCAGGTTCGTCCCTGAGTTTGTGGCCAAGACTCAGAATCCTAGAGTGCCGGATCCTCGGTTCGACTCTTTCAGGATCACGAGTCTCCGTTCTGTAACAAACGACCCAGACCAACTGCTACTATGTCCAGTGAGGTGTCTGAGGCACTACTTGAAGAGAACGGCTGCAGTCCGTCCTCATGTGCGAGCTTTGTTTGTGAGCACAGGCAGGACAAAGAGGAGGGTCACCAGGAACACCATCTCAGCTTGGATTCGAAGGGTTATCTACCATGCCCTGAATCCTGTCCCTCCTCCGTCACGTCGCCCTCGGGCCCATGATGTCAGGGGTATTGCTACATCCCTGGCCTTCAAGAGAAACTTCTCTGTGACGCAGGTACTTCAAGCTGGGGTCTGGAAGCGTCAAACGACCTTCACAGCCCACTACCTGCAAGACGTGACCCACAGGAGCCTCGATACGTTTTCTATCGGCCCTGTAGTGGCTGCACAACAGCTGGTCTAACCTCAGGCTCCTTTTTGGACAAGTAGCAGTAGGTTGAGGGCGTTGTTACCCGGTCTTAGTCTGCGTGAATGAAAGAGTATGTCTGACCCTTACTTCTTTCTTCATTCTTCCCTCTCTTGGGGAAGCAGCATCCTGGTCCTCGCATAGCTGACCTCGACCTCTGCAGGTAACCCATGCTTCTTTGTGCTCCTAGTATTAAGCTTAATACTGTTGCGTCTCCCATACCCTGACGAGGTGGTATGGGGAACGTCCTATCCTAGAATTCCTATCTGAAGGTCTCAAGGTCAACTTCATAGGACGAGTCACACTCTCCTCCTCACACTGCTTATGTAGGCCACTTGTTCCTAGCGATGCTAGGAACTTGTGAGGTACAGGGGCTCCCTCTCTCTAGTGCTGCTCACTGAGGGATCGAGCCCCCGGGCAGGCCGAAGTCAGTAAGGCTGGGGACTTTCCACCCTTCCTAAGGGGTAAGTCACCCTTTGTAAATAGCGTGGTTTGTATTTCGGTTACGGAACAAATGACAAATTCGAAGATAATTTGTATTTTTCCTAACCATACAAACCTTAGCTATTTACACATATGTGCCCGCCATCCCTGACCCCCAAGTCAAGTCCTACCTCTAAGTGAAGTGAAGCAAGTCACCGGTGTATGGAGGGGGGAGGGGTAGCAAGCTACCCTTCCCCATCCCCCGCTAACTAGCGCGGGGGTAATTAACCCTCGTTAAAACTATTGGCTCGTCATTTCAGCTGTGCTAAAAGTAAACCCTTTGTAAATAGCTAAGGTTTGTATGGTTAGGAAAAATACAATTTTAAATATTTAACTTAGCCGGTGAATATATAATAGCTGAGCCTCCGGCGGCTCGACAGAAAAAACACACAAAAACTCGCGAGCGATCGCTATGAAGGTTGCGGGTGTGCCCACTAGCGCCAACTATCGGCCAGATACCGCATATACATGTAAACAGACCCAATTTTTCTCTGTCGGCCTTAACGACAAGACGTATCAATACTCGCTGTATAACCTGGAGTTTTCTCAACATATTTGGTGAAGTACTTCCTTTTGGTTTGAGCTTTCGCAGTGCAGGTGTTTTATCTTCAACTTAAATCTTGAACTCGTTTTTGGATAGATTTAATTTTTGATGACTTTGGATTGTTTTTTGGACTTTCTTTGACTTTTAAATGGCCGACCCTTCCCTTAGTACGGAAGTGTGTTTTAGGCTTCTAGCAATTATCTTATCACGTTATAAATTAATCATAGATTTTCCTCTATATATTTTATATCTCAACCGCCTTTATTAGTCCTCTTCGATTAGCTTTCCATTTATAATAAACATCAAGATAAATTTTAATGATTTGTTTATATGCGACCTTTCCTATTCCTCCTCTAATCCGAGAGTAGGCGGTCCTAACTTGGAAACCGAAGTTAAACAATGTTGAGCCCATTCAATCGTAAATAACTTTTACAGAGCAAATGATTTAAAACTTATTAAATGAATATTTTTTAGTAGATATTTTATGAAAGATTTTCTTTGAATAGTCTTCGTACTGTTTCAAAGATGAACTAACGTTTAGTTTATTTATGCTACGCAGTTTGCGCTCTATCGTTACGATAGAGAGAGAGAGAATCACGGTTTCACTTTGCAGAAAGAGTAAATCGATTCTGACGTTTTGTTCATTCTTCTTTCAAACTTAAATGTTTTAAATACTATTTTAAAGGAACTTGTTAATTGAAAAACCTTTCAGTTTTTTCCTTTGGTCAAATAACCTGTTTATTGACGAAAGGTAAGTGGGCTCTTCTCTTCGGTGCTAAATCGAGAGAGAGAGAGAGAGAGAGAGAGAGACGGAGAGAGAGAGAGAGAGAGACGGAGAGAGAGAGAGAGGAAGAGAGAACGTTCCGATCTTTATTCTCGTCCCAAGCGAGTAACGTTGTTCTCGAGTCAGTTTTTTACTCTCGTCCCTAGTCTCTGTACGGGGAGAAAGGATAAAACGTTTTTAGTTTTTATTCTCGTCCCAAGGCACTGTACAGTGAGAGATTGAAAACGTAGTTTTGAATGAACTAGTGTTTAGTCTCCTTCCCAGCCACTGATTTTTTTATCTTAATATATGTTTACTGTTTTTTGCTTGTATTAATGTGCTTACATTATACGACTGATTTCGCAATTATAACCTTTTGATGAGGGTAGAATTGCGTGCTTCAGGTAGAAATCAGTTTTATTCATACCTAATGTGAATTGTTGAAAAATTCGATTTCAGTGAAGTAAGTGCAAAACAGAAAATCGTAGTGATAAAGTGATAATTGCGCAAAGTGTTATCAGTGTTGCGACCGAGGGTTCGTCTGTTCGTGCCTGTCGTTCGCCTAGTCCGAGACCTCTTGCAAGCTCCCAAGCCCAGGGGAGAAGTAATGTCGTACGACTTATGGGTTCGAGAGGACTTGATCAGCGAACAGACGTTCCCTCTATGGTTTCAGGCGTGTCTCATCAACACCGCCTCTACCATAAGACGAGCGAGACGATTTTCTCCTCGCCATCCGAAGGCTTTTCGCATAAGAAACCGTGGAACAAGGTTTCGAGGCCCTTTAAGCGAAAGTCAGTCCTTTCAGGACAGGTCCAGCGTCCTAGTTGTAACCATTAGGACAGCTCTGACCCTATGCAGTCATCGGAAGACTGCTCGCCGCCTAAACAAAAGCGTAACACAGGCTCCGAGAGTCTTTTTGTAGGCAAGGTTTTGCAGTCACAGACGTTACCCTCGTCTCTTACCGCAACCATTCCCGTTGATCCTAAATGGATTGTACGGCTAGACATGCAGAATAAGCTTGCCTCTCTTATGGAGGACTATTCTGTTGAGCAGGTTCACGATGATCCTCGCCGCTTAGCTGATCGAGATCTTGGCCGTCAGCCGCCCAAACGAGCCTTTGCTCGTCCTGTTGACATTGACGTTACAAAGTCACGTCAATCGTGTTTTGTAGAGCCTCACTCGATGCAGTCCCGTGTTGACTCTCAGCCGCTTGTGGACGTTCAGCCGCTGCCGCTTGCTCTTGTTGACGTTCAGGACGTTCACCAACCAGCATAGTTGACTTGTTTTGACGTTGAGCGTCAAGCACCGCAGTCAAGAGTTGTTTTGACTGCTCAGTCTAAGCAGTCAAGGCAGTCTCGAGTTGACGTCGAACGTCCTCCCGCACCTGTTGTTGTTACTGGTCAGTCCTTTAAGCAGTTACATGACATAGCGTCCTTGACTGATACTGTTGCTCCTTTGCGTGTGGACTCTGCTTGTCAAGCATTGCCACCACGGCAGGTCTCTCCCTTGCTTGAGACTCGGCTATTGTCGGACAAGGTTCCTTCAGATGAGGAAGTTGCTGATCCCCCTCCTACTGATATTCCCTTGAGGACTCTGTCAGACGGAGAGGAGCCTAAAGCTGCTCAGCCCTCTATGGACTTTAAATAAATCATGCTGATTTTTAAGGATCTTTGTCCGGATCTTTTTGTAACTGCTGCTCCTCGTTCGCCTAAACGTCAGAGTTTACACTAGGCCTAGCTACTTCGAAGCCGTTGTTTTATAAGCTAGTGCTCTCTCGCTCTTCTAAGAGAGCTTTACGTTTGCTAGGCGACTGGTTAATCACCAGGAGGAGTTTGGGGAAGACAGCCTTTGCTTTCCCTACTTTTAAGCTGGCTTATAGAGCGAGAGTCTGATATGACACGGGAGAAGTTCTCGGCTTGGGAGTTCCTGCCTCTGCCCAGATAGGCTTCTCAAACCTCATAGACTCTCCCTGGCGCCTGGCCATGAGACGCTCCAAGATTTTATGGTCGACTTCAGAGCTAGACCATCTCCTGTTAGGAGTTTTTTCGAGCGTTTGAAGTTTTGCTGTACAATTATGTCATGCATAAACAAGGCTTTCAGGGATGGCTCCAATGATCTGACAGCCACGTTCTCTGCAGGAACAAGTCCCTCAAGGATGGCTCCAATGATCTGGCAGCCATGTTCACTGCAGGAGTACATAAGAGGCAAGTGCGCTCAATGTGTTCATTGTCAAGACAAACTTCACGATGAAGTCTACCAGGCTGTCTTGACAGCATTAATGGAAGGCGACTGGATGGTCTCTCTCGACCTTCAGGAGGCATACTTCCACATTCCTATACCCCCGGATTCCCAACCGTTTCTGAAGTTTGTTTACAGGAATGTGGGGTACCAGTTTCGAGCCCTGTGCTTTGGCCTCAGTCCTGCTCCTCTCGTGTTTACGAGGCTCATGAGGAATGTGGCAAAATCCCTCCTTCTATCGGGGATCCGAGCCTCCCTGTACTTGGACGACTGGCTTCTCAGAGCATCGTCCAGTCTTCGCTGTCTGCAGGATCTACATTGGACGTTGAGTCTAGCCAGGGAGTTGGGACTTTTGGTCAACCTAAAAGTCCCAACTGATCCCATCCCAGATTATTCTATATTTGGGGATGGAGATTCGCAGTCCAGTTTTTTTTCGGGCTTTTCCGTCTGCCACCCGAATAGAACAAGCCCTGCTCGAAGTCCAACTAATGCTGAAAAGAGAACGTTTGTTCAGTCAGGAGTTGGAACAGTCTCGTAGGGACTCTCTCATCCCTGGAACAGTTTGTCTCACTAGGGAGACTACACCTTCTGCCTCTCCGGTTCCATCTAGCCTCTCTCTGGAACTAGGACAAGACGTTAGAGACGGTATCATTCCCAGTCTCCGAACCAGTAAAGGCATGCCTGAAATGGTGGGACAGCAATATCAGTCGGAGAGAGGGACTATCCCTAGCAGTCAAGAACCCAAACCACGTGTTGTTCTCAGACGCGTCGGATTTGGGTTGGGGTGCGACCCTGGACGGTCGGGAATGCTCGGGTCTGTGGACCTCAAGTCAGAAGAGCATGCACATCAACGGCAAGGAGCTATTAGCAGTCCACTTGGCCTTGATGATATTCGAAAGCTTCTTCGAAACTAAGTGGTAGAGGTCAACTCAGACAACACCACAGCTTTGGCGTACATCTCCAAGCAAGGAGGCACACACTCCTTCACGCTGCTCGAGATCGCAAGGGACCTTCTCTTATGGTCAAGAAATCGAGGCATCTCCCTGTTGACGAGATTCATCCAGGGGGACTTGAACGTCTTGGCAGACTGTCTCAGTCGGAGGGGTCAGGTGATACCCACGGAATGGACCCTCCACAAGGACGTGGGCAAGAGTCTTTGGGCTACTTGGGGTCAACCCACCATAGACCTCTTTGCCTCCTCGTTGACCAAAAGGTTACCAATCTATTGCTCTCCAGTCCTAGATACAGAAGCAATCCACATAGACGCGTTTCTACTGGATTGGTCTCTTCTGGACTTATATGCATTCCCACCATTCAAGATAGTCAACAAGGTACTGCAGAAGTTCGCCTCCCACGAAGGGACAAGGTTGAGGTTGGTTGCTACCCTCTGGCCCGCGAGAGAGTGGTTCACCGAGGTACTTCAATGGCTGGTAGACTTTCCAAGAAGTCTTCCTCTAAGGGTAGATCTGTTACGTCAGCCCCACGTAAAGAATGTCCATCAAAGCCTCCCCGCTCTTCGTCTGACTTCCTTCAGACTATCGAAAGACTCTCAAGAGCTCGAGGCTTTTCGAAGGAGGCAGCCAGTGCGATTGCAAGAGCGAGGAGAGCTTCTACCATTAGAGTATACCAGTCGAAGTGGGAAGTCTTTCGAGACTGGTGCAAGTCAGCATCTGTGTCCTCGTCCAGTACCTCTGTAGCCCAAATCGCAGATTTTCTTTTACATCTGAGAAAGGTTCGCTCCCTTTCAGCTCCCACGATTAAGGGCTACAGGAGCATGTTGGCTTCGGTCTTTCGACATAGAGGCTTAGATCTTTCCAACAATAAAGATCTCCAAGATCTCCTTAAGTCTTTCGAGACCTCTAAGGAACGTTGTTTGGCAACTCCTGGATGGAACTTAGACGTGGTCCTAAGGTTCCTCATGTCAGATAGGTTTGAGCCATTACATTCAGCCTCCCTGAAGGATCTCACCCTCAAGACACTTTTCCTAGTGTGCTTGGCTTCGGCTAAAAGGGTCAGTGAACTTCATGCCTTCAGTAAGAACATCGGCTTTTCTACAGAGAAAGCCACTTGTTCACTTCAACTTGGTTTCCTGGCCAAAAATTAACTGCCTTCTCGTCCTTGGCCTAAATCTTTTGATATTCCTTGCTTATCAGAGATCGTAGGTAACGAACTGGAAAGAGTATTATGTCCTGTTAGAGCTCTAAAGTTCTATTTAGCTCGTACTAAGTCATTACGAGGTAAATCTGAGGCATTATGGTGCTCAGTTAAGAAACCATCATTGCCTATATCAAAGAATGCTTTGTCATATTTTATCAGATTTTTAATACGAGAAGCTCATTCTCACTTGAATGAGAAAGACCGATGTTTGCTTAAGGTTAAGACGCACGAAGTTAGAGCTATAGCAACCTCCGTGGCCTTCAAGCAAAATAAATCTCTGCAAAGTATTATGGACGCGACTTTTTGGAGAAGCAAGTCAGTGTTCGCGTCATTTTACTTAAAAGATGTCCAGACTCTTTACGAGGACTGCTACACACTGGGTCCATTCGTTGCAGCGAGTGCAGTAGTGGGTGAGGGTTCTACCACTACATTACCCTAATTCCAATATCCTTTTTAATCTGTCTCTTGAAATGTTTTTAATATTGTTTTTTGGGTTGTATGGAAGGCTAAGAAGCCTTTCGCATCCTGGTTGATTTGGCGGGTGGTCAAAGTCATTTCTTGAGAGCGCCCAGATTAGGGGTTTGATGAGGTCCTGTTGTATGGGTTGCAGCCCTTAATACTTCAGCTCCTGGGAGTCTTTCAGCATCCTAAAAGGATCGCTGGGCTTCGTGAGGAAGACAGACTAATAAGGCAGAGTAATCGTCTAAGTCAACTTCCTTACCAGGTACCTTTATATATTTGGGTTTTGTTATGATATAACTGTCAAAAACTCTAAGCATATACGCTGTAAACTTAATTAACTCTGGTCTCTACCCACCACCATGGGTGTGAATCAGCTATTATATATTCACCGGCTAAGTTAAATATTTAAAAATGATATTTTAATTATAAAATAAATTTTTGAATATACTTACCCGGTGAATATATAAATTAAAGGCCCCCCCTTCCTCCCCGATAGAGACCCAGCGGGATGAGAAAAATTGGGTCTGTTTACATGTATATGCGGTATCTGGCCGATAGTTGGCGCTAGTGGGCACACCCGCAACCTTCATAGCGATCGCTCGCGAGTTTTTGTGTGTTTTTTCTGTCGAGCCGCCGGAGGCTCAGCTATTATATATTCACCGGGTAAGTATATTCAAAAATTTATTTTATAATTAAAATATCATATTATCTTTGAATTTGTCATATTTGTGACATCCAAACGAACCAGGATGACCCTTGTGGCTCCCTATTGGCCGTCAAGAGAATGGTTCACAGAGGTACTGGAATGGGTGATAGACACCCCAAGAATTCTTCCTCTAAAAGCAGATCTTCTCAGACAACCCTACTTGGAAAGATTGCATCAAAATCTCCACGCTCTACAGCTGACTGCCTTCAGACTATCGAGAGACTCGCTAGATCTAGAGGCTTTTCGAAGGAGGCAGCTCAAGCTATTGCGAGAGCAAGAAGGACTTCGACCATCAAGGTCTATCAATCTAAGTGGAAGGTTTTCAGAGAGTGGTGTAGAGTCTTTCCTCATCCAGTACCTCTGTAGCTCAAATTGCAGATTTTCTGCTTTACCTTCGAAGGAAATGCAATTTCTCCTCCTCTACTATCAAAGGCTATAGGAGTATGTTAGCTACTGTGTTTAGGCATAGAAGCCTTGACCTCTCTGACAATAAGGATCTACAAGAGCTTCTCAAGTCTTTCGAGACTTCAAAACGTCGGATCCAAGATTCTCCAGCCTGGAATCTGGATTTTTCAATATTAAACTTACCCGATGATCATATAGCTGTCAGCTCTGCTGCCCGACAGAAAAACCTACGGGCGGAATACGCCAGCGATCGCTATACAGGTGGGGGTGTACATCAACAGCGCCATCTGTCAAGTAGGTACTCAAGTACTGTACTCGATGTCAACATAGAACCAATTTTCTCTCTGTCGTGCCACTGGCAAGACCTACTAAATACGCTGTTACTAACTGGATTTGTTTTCACAATGATTTGGTGAAGTACACTATTCCAGTTTTGAGCTTTCGCTATGCAGGGGTTTTATCTTCATTTCAAAACTTGAACTCGTTTTGGATAGATTTAATTATGGTGACGAAGAGAGTATGGACTCTCTTTCACTTTTAAATGGCCGACCCTTCCCTTAGACGGAAGTGTGTTTAGGTTTTTGGTAATTTTGCTTAACACGTTATAGATCTATATATTTTATATCTCTCCGCCTTTATAGGCCTCTTCGATTAACTTTCCATTTATTATAAACATATAACAATAAATTTTTATGTTTGTTTATATGCGACCTTTCCTGATTGTAGGCGGTCCTAACTTGGAACCGAAGTTAATTAACATTGAGCCCGTTATATCGTATTTAACCTTTAAAGAATTTAATACTTTTTAAATTTTAATGTTTTATGAAAGAATTTCTTTGATAGTCTCGTACTGTTTTCAAAGATGAACTAACGTTTAGTTTTTAGTCTACGCAGTTGTTGACGTTCAGGACGTTCAACATGCGCTCTATCGTTACGATAGAGAGAGAGTGTATCACGGTTTCACTTTGCAGTAAGAGTAAACCGATTCTGGCGTTTCGTTCATTCTTTCTTAGCTTAAATGGTTTAAATTCTAAATTAAAGGAACTTTTTATTTGGAAAACCTTTCAGTTTTTTCCTTTAGCAAATAACATGTTTTAACGAGATATAATTGAGCTCTTCTCTCAGGTGCGAAATCAAGAGAGAAAGAGAGAGAGAGATAGAGACGGAGGGAGAGAGAGGAGAATAAACGTTTCGTTCAAGCTGGTAACGTTGTTCTCGTTTTTTTTTTTTTACTCTCCTCCCTAGTCGCTGTAGGGGAAGAAGGTAAAACGTTTCTAGGGTTTTATTCTTGTTCCCAGGCTATGTGCGGTGAGAGATTGTAAACGTAGTTTATTTGATCTAGTGTTTAGTCTCTTTCCCAGCCACTGAATTCTTTATCTTTATTTATGTTTTCTGTTGCATTGTACGACTGTTTTCGCAATTACTACCTTTTAATGAAGGATAGGATTGCGTGTTTCAGGTAGAAATCAGTTAAAGTTTCGATTTCAGTGAAATAAGTGCAAAACAGAAAATCAAAGTGATAAAGTGATATGCGCAAAGTGTTACAGTGTTGCGTCCGAGGGTTCGTCTGTTCGTGCCAGTCGTTCACCTAGTCCGGGACCTCTTACAAGCTCCCAAGCCCAGGGGAGAAGTAATGTCGAACGACTTATGGGTTCCACAGGCCTTGATCAACGAACAGACGTTTTTCCCTCCGTGGTTTCGGGCGTATCTACCCAAGATCGCCCCACCCACACAAAGACGAGAGAGCCCATTTTTTCCTCGTCTGCGGAAGAGGTTTCTCGTAAGAAACCATGGACCACATCTCGCAGCTTTTTAAGTGCAAGTCGGTCCCTTCCGCGCAAGTCCAAAGGCCCAGGTGTAGCCACTGGGTCAGTTCGGACTCGCTGCAGTCATCCGACGACTGCACACCTCCCAAGAGAGGCAAGGTGGTACCGCAACAGGCAGTTACTCCGTCTGTTGCCGCACCAGCTGTTTTAGACCCTCAGTCACAACGGACAGTAGCTCCGTCTGTTGCCGCTTTTGTAGACCCTAAGTGGTCTTTACTGCAGTCTATGCAGACTCAGTTAGCTGCGGTTATGCAGGAGTTTCGTGCGGAGAAGGTTGACACTGCTCCCGTTAGCCTACAACCTGCCACGGTTGTGCGCCCAGCTCACGCTGAGGCTGCCTGCTCCCACACTCCGGCTGCGGAGAGCTCCACCACCGATGCGCAGTCGACCCTGCCAGACGCATGTTGACGTTAGCCGACGTGCGGCACCCTCCGTTGACATGCGTGAGCTACCGCATCAGCAGTGGGAAGGTGGAGTCAAGCTGCCGTGTTTTGACGCGATGCGTTAGTTTCCGCAACCCACGGCAGTCCCCACCACGCACCACCACTCCGCTTTGGTTGTTGCCTGCTCCCACACTCCGACTGCGGAGAAGGTTGACGATGCACCCGTTTGCCTACAACCTGCCACGGTTGTGCGCCCAGCAGACGCTGCGGCTGCCTGCTCCCACACTCTTGTTGTGAGAGCTCCTCCACCCATGCGCAGTCGACCCTGCCAGACGCATGCTGACTCCCACAGACACACGGAGCACTCCGTTGCCGTGCGTGAGCTACCACAAGCTGCCGTGTTTTGACACGGTGTGTCAGCCTCCGCAACCCACTGTGGTTACCGCCACTCGCCCGCAGCAGACTAGTCAGTCAGGAGTTGAGGCTTCCCCACACAGCTTTGGTTGTTGCCAGCTCACAGACTGTCAAGCAGTTACATGACGTTGCCTTCTGGTCTGCTACTAATGCACCAGTGCTGTATGTCCTCACGCACCTGTTGTGGTTGACAGTTCAGTTTTTTGACAGTTCTCAGACTGTCAGGCAGTTACATAACGTTGCCTTCTGGTCTGCTTCTAATGCACCAGTGCTGTATGTTCTCACACACCTGTTGTGGTTGACAGTTCAGTTTTTGACAGTTCACAGACTGTCAAGCAGTTACATAACGTTGCCTTCTGGTCTGCTGCTTATGCACCAGTGAGACCCTCACTGAGATAACCTAGCTTTTCTCGAACATGGTTCCTGTAGATGAGAAAGTGCTGTTCTCCCTCCTACTGATATTCCTTTGAGGACTCTGTCATTTGGAGAGGAGCCTTAAGCTGCTTAGCCTCCTATGGACTTTAATTAAAGCATATCAAAGCTTCCAGGGATGGTAAATGGTTCCGCTTCAGTCGCTAACCCCGTCTGTTGCCACACCTGCTCCCGTAGACCCTAATGGGCTTTGCTGCAAGACATGCAGTCCAAGCTTGTGTCCTTGATAGAGGATTTTTTACGGAGAAGAACCTTCTGGCCAACAACCTTCCTACAGGTTGGTTGTGCGCCCTGTTGACGCTGAGGTATCCTACTCGCGTCCGCCAGTTGAGGTGGTTCCTCCACCGATGCGACCCAGTGTGGGTTGCCAGTCGCACGTTGACGTTAAGCGACTCTCGGAGGTGGTTGTGGACGTTCAGTGTGTCACTAGGAAGACGTTCAACAACCAGCAGAGGTGACTTGTTGTGACGCAGTGCGGCAACCTCAGCAACCCGGTAGGGGGTTGACTGCACAACCCAGACAGTCTAGACAGTTTCGGGTTGACGCTGTACTTCCTCGCGTCCCCATGGTTGACAGTTCACAGACTGTGCAGCAGTACCATGATATTGTGTCCGGCTCCGTCACGCATCCACCAGTGCGACCGGATTCAGCGAGTCAGACGTTGCCCACTCCGTTGCCGTTTCCTCATCAGTTTCGGATGAGGAACCCTCTGATGAGGACATTGCTGAACAAGACGATCAACCCCCAGCCCTGCTATCCATCCAGAAGATGCTGAAGAAGGAACGCTGCCCTGTCAGGCTGTGGATGAGTCTGGTTAGGACACTGTCATCCGTGGTTCAATTTGTGTCACTTGGAAGACTACACCTCCGTCCTCTTCTGTATCATCTAGCTTTTCACTGGAAAAGGACAAGACGCTAGAAGCGGTCTCGATCCCGGTTTCCGGAAAGATAAAGTCTGGTCTGACTTGGTGAAGGACTTTATCAACCTTTGAAAGGGTCTTCCCCTGACTGTTCAGACTCCCAACCACGTTCTCTTCTCGGACGCATCGGACGTAGGCTGGGGTGCGACATTAGGCGGTAGGGAATGATCGGGATTATGGAACTCGAGTCAAAGGACAATGCATTTCAACTGCAAGAAGCTACTGGCAGTACGTCTGACCTGGAAAAGCTTCAGGTCTCTCCTTCAAGGCAAAGTGGTGGAGGTGAACACGGACAACACCCTGCTTTGACGTACATCTCCAAGCAAGGAGGGACCTACTCTCTGACATGGTACGAGTTCGCAAGAGACCTCCTCACCTGGTCAACAGGTCTAGACTTTTCACTAGTAACGAGGTTCATCCAAGGCAACTTGAATGTCATAGCAGATTGTCTCAGTAGGAAGGGACAAATAATTCCAACAGATTGGACCCTCCACAAGGATGTATGCAAGAGACTTTGGGCCACCTGGGGCCAGCCAACCATAGATCTCTTCGCAACCTCGATGACCAAGAGGCTCCCAATAGTTTGCTCACCTATCCCGGACCCAGCAGTAGTTCATATAGATACCTTTCTACTAGATTGGTCACATCTAGATCTATATGCATTCCCTCCGTTCTAGATTGTCAACAAGGTACTGCAGAAGTTCGCCTCTCACGAAGGGACAAAGTTGACGCTAGTTGCTTCCCTCTGGCCCGCGAGAGAATAACTCACCGAGGTACTTCGATGGCTAGTAGACGTTCCCAGAACACTTCCCCTAAGGGTGGACCTGCTACGTCAGCCACGCGTAAAGAAGGTACTCCAAGGCCTCCACGCTCTTCGTCTGACTGCCTTCAGACTATCGAAAGACTCTCGAGAGCTAGAGGTTTTTCGAAGGAGGCAACCAGAGCGTTTGCTAGAGCAAGGAGAACATCCACCCTTAGAGTCTACCAATCGAAGTGGGAAATCTTCCGAAACTGGTGCAAGTCAGTATCCGTATCCTCGACCAGTACCTCTGTAACTCAATAGCTGACTTTCTCTTATATCTGAGGAAAGAACGATCTCTTTCAGCTCCCACTATCAAGGGTTACAGAAGCATGTTGGCATCAGTCTTCCGTCACAGAGGCTTAGATCTTTCCAACAATAAAGATCTACAAGACCTCCTAAAGTCTTTTGAGACCACGAAGGAGCGTCGTTTGGTTACACCTGGTTGGAATTTAGACGTGGTTCTAAGATTCCTTATGTCAGACAGGTTCGAACCGCTTCAATCAGCCTCCCTGAAAGATCTCACCTTTAAGACTCTTTTCCTGATATGCTTAGCCACAGCTAAAAGAGTCAGTGAGATTCATGCCTTCAGCAAGAACATCGGATTCTCATCCGAAACGGCTACATGTTCTACAACTTGGTTTTCTAGCCAAACACGAGCTGCCTTCTCGGCCTTGACCAATATCGTTCGATATTCCAAACTTATCGTATGGTTGGAAATGAACTAGAAAGAGTATTATGTCCTGTAAGAGCTCTTAAGTTCTATTTTAAAAACCTTTACGAGGCCCGTCTGAAGCTTTATGGTGTTCAGTTAAGAATCCATCTTTGCCTTTGTCAGAGAATTCTTTATCCTACTGTATTTTATCAGACTGTTAATACGAGAAGCTCATTCCCATCTGAATGAGGAAGACCAAGCTTGGCTGAAGGTAAGGACACACGAAGTTAGAGCTGTCGCAACTTCCGTGGCCTTTAAACAAAATAGATCTCTGCAAAGTATATTCGACGCAACCTATTGGAAAAGCAAATCAGTGTTCGCGTCTTTTATCTTAAGAATGTCCAGTCTCTTTACGAGAACTGCTACACTCTGGGACCATTCGTAGCAACGAGTGCAGTAGTGGTGAGGGCTCTACCACTACAATTCCCTAATTCCAGAACCTTTTTAATCTTTCTCTTGAAATGTTTTATTAATATTTTTGGGTTGTCCGGAAGGCTAAGAAGCCTTTCGCATCCTGGTTGATTTGGCGGGTGGTCAAAGTCATTTCTTGAGAAGCGCCTAGATTAGAGGTTTTGATGAGGACCTTTAGTATGGGTTGCAACCCTTCATACTTCAGCTCCTAGGAGTCGCTCAGCATCCTATGAGGATCGCGAGGCTCAGTAAGGAAGACGTACTTAAAAAGGCAGAGTAATTGTTCAAGTCGACTTCCTTACCAGGTACTTATTTATTTTATGCTTGTTATTTTGAATAACTGCTAAAATGAAATACGGAATACTTAGCTCATAATAATGTCAACATGTAATGCTGGTCTCTACCCACCCCCCTGGGTGTGAATCAGCTATATGATCATCGGGTAAGTTTAATATTGAAAAATGTTATTTTCATTAGTAAAATAAATTTTTGAATATACTTACCCGATGATCATAAATTAAAGGACCCACCCTTCCTCCCCAATAGAGACCCAGTGGACAGAGGAGAAAATTGGTTGTATGTTGACATCGAGTACTTGAGTACCTACTTGACAGATGGCGCTGTTGATGTACACCCCCACCTGTATAGCGATCGCTGGCGTATTCCGCCCGTAGGTTTTTCTGTCGGGCAGCAGAGCTGACAGCTATATGATCATCGGGTAAGTATATTCAAAAATTTATTTTACTAATGAAAATAACATATTGTTTTGAAATTTCTCATGAGCGACAGGTTTGAGCCACTGGGTTCAACTTCCTTGAAAGACCTCACTATGAAGACTTTATTTTTGGTCAATCTTGTGACGGCCAAAAGAGTGAGCGAGATCCATGCGTTTAGCAAAAACGTCGGATTTCGTAATGGCAAAGCTGTCTGTTCCTTGCAGTTAGGCTTTCTTGCCAAAAACGAACGCCCTTCTCAACCTTGGCCTAAAACGTTCGAGATTCCAAATCTTACGGATCTGGTTGGAGATGAGGTAGAAAGAGTCTTGTGCCCAGTGAGAGCTCTAAGATGCTACTTGGAGAGAACAAGAGATTTACGAGGCAAGTCTGAATCTTTGTGGTGTTCAGTCAGGAAGCCCTCTTTACAGATGTCTAAAAACGCCTTGTCTTATTTCATCAGGCTTTTAATTAGGGAAGCTCATATTCATTGTAATGAATCAGACCTTGGGCTTTTAAAGGTCGAGTCGCATGAGGTCAGAGCGGTGGCAACGTCGGCTGCTTTCAGGCAGAACAGATCTCTGCAAAGCATAATGGACACGACCTTCTGGAGAAGCAAATCCGTGTTTGCGTCGTATTATTTGAAAGGTGTTCATTCTTGTTATGAGGACTGTTTCACTCTGGGTCCATTCTTCTCTTGGTACTTTTAATTGTTTTTATGGTTGTTTGTGGAGATTGTGTCAGTCTTCCACAATCATTGATTTTGTCAGGTGGTCATGTTTGTGCCATGAGAGCACCCGGATTTGGTTATTGGAGGAGGTTCTGTCATGATGAGGTTTTGACACCGGTTTGACAGTCCCTTCGAGATCTTCAGCCCCCTGGGAGGATCGCTGGATCTCATAAGGCTAGCAGACATAATGAGGCAGAGTATCATTGAAGTCAGCTTCCTTATCAGGTACGAACCCTTAAGTTTTGTTTTAATTAACTCTTAAGTAGAATTCCAGATATGCTAGCTGTCTCTAACCCTCCACCAAAGGTGTTAATCAGCTATATATATAACTACCGGGTAAGGCTTGTGTTTAAAAATGATATTTTCATTAATAAAATAAATTTTTGAACATACTTACCCGGTAGTTATATATAATTTTAGTCCCACCCTCCTCCCCTCTAGAGACTAGAGGCATGGAATATATGAGGGTCACTGGAATGGTTCCCAGGTACCTCGCTAGGGTGCAGGGGTGGTACACCTGGCTATCCAATTGGCGGTTGGCGCGAGTTTCGAATTTTCTGCCGTTGACGTCAGGACGTAAGCTATATATATAACTACCGGGTAAGTATGTTCAAAAATTTATTTTATTAATGAAAATATCATTTTTTAATATAGATATAATCATATATCTTTAACTTATAAATTTATACTTTTGAAGTGGAAAATTATATGAAATATAGACATCAGGCTACCATTATTTATTTATTTTTCAAAGTACAGTAGTTTATATTTTTTATTTCCTCTTACTGTACTGTATACTGCTTTTCTTTCAGTTAAATTGTCTCAAAATGTAATTCAAATGCTGTAACCTTGACAATATGTTTATTTACACTATGGTAAGATGCTCTTCTACGAGAAGGACGCTTCAAAATCAAACCAATGTTCTCTAGTCTTGGGTAGTGCCATAGCCTCTGTACCATGGTCTTTCACTGTCTGTGGTTAGAGTTCTCTTACTTTAGGGTACATTCAGTCACACTGGTCTCCGTTTCCTTATTTCCTTTCTGTACTGGGCTATTTGTCCTTGTTTTGGAGTCCCTGGGCTTATAGCATCCTACTTTTCCAATTAGGGTTGTAGCTTGGCTAGTAATAATAATAATAGGTAGATTCTTTTAATGGTTTGTTCTATATAATATCTCACATCAGATTATCATCAGGGTTTTTATAAGTTAAATTTCATAACCTAAGAGATTTACATAAATTGTCATTGTCGTCTATTGCAATATTCATGGACTACTTGACCTTCCAGTTCCCTCCAGATAATATGATATTCTAGTTTATTAAAAAACTTTGGGATGTCTTGTCATGCCTTGGTTTCGTTAGTAATTAAAATTGAAAGGACAGCACTGCAAAAGAGAGCAAGGCTTATCCTTCCTTGAGGCATTAGAAGACAATGATTACCTTCTGTATATTAGTAGTAGTTGTCAGAAGATGAGTAAAAGCAGAAGTGTCTGTTACATGAGGGTTGATAGTGGTAGGAGAAGTAGCAACTGCAGTGTAAGAATATACTTTGTTCCTACACAATTACGAACCCGAGTCTTTCACATAAGAATAGATAGCAGCAAAGCTGGAGTACTCTACTCAGCAGTTAAACTTTAACAATGAGGTGTAAACAGAGAATTCCTGACCCTCTGCTAGCTCACTGAGCAGCCACCCTGATTTCAGCCGTCAGTAAGGACAGACGTTTTCCCTCTGGCTGGAGTGCCTTGGCTATTTAATACTTTCCAGCATGTTTGTAATTGTTTGCTGTGGTGTGAATATCTACGGATGTGCGGACTTGCCCGGGGGTGCCCAGACGATGTTGTGACACTTTTATCAGTACAAGGGAGAACAACTCGCCTGTTCTCACCAGACAACCCCTTCTCTCCTCAACCTGGGATGGTAGTGTATGTAGCACCAGCAGTACATGCTCTGTTGGCTAGAACATTATGCCAAAAACTCTGAGCAGGGAGACATTGGTCGTTGGGTCAGAATGGTCTTTGCATCCTCAGGTAGCAAACAGGATTCTGACTGTTAGATATCCCGACAGTTAGGTCAACCTGTTTGCAACATTTTTAAATTGGAAGCTTCCAATATACAATGGTAGCTTGACTTACAAGTTTAATTTATTTCCGGGGATGAGCACGTATCTCAATTTGTTCGTGTACCAAATTAATTTCTCCATTAAAAATACCAGTGCTTAAACTACCCTTAATCTGTTCCTAATCCTCAAAATGACACCCCATATTCTTATATGTAGTGTTATTAAGTAAGGAAAATATGTAAAGATATGAAGATATAAAAAGGTTTTAGACATTGTACTTATGCTGGAGATGAGACAATTTTAGCTAACAAAGACACTGGCGGAGGGGAAAGGTAGAAGAGATTGACGGAGGAGGATCGAAGGCTCATTTTTTGCTATCATTACTTAACACTACATAAATTCTTAAGTGCTACTTCACAATTGTTTATTTTTTATTTTATTCTTATTTTTTATTTTATCATTTGTTCCGTAACTGAAATACAAACCACGCTATTTACATGGGGTACTTCGGCGCAGCTGATGACGAGCCATAAAGTTTTAACGAGGGTTTCCTACCCCACCGCTAGTTAGCGGAGGGTAGGGAGGGGTAGCTAGCCCCCTCACACACACCGGAGAATACTCCACTTTACTTTTGGCTCGGATAGTGATCGGAGGTCTCCGCTCCTATCCTCACTTGATGGCCATTATTGTTTTGTCTTTTAACTTACCTTTTCTTATACTTAATATATTTAAACATTACTGATGTTTATATATATTTTTGTGTATAGAAAATAGTAATTGTTCCGTAACCGAAATACAAACCACGCTATTTACATTGGGTTTACCTTTTAGCGTAGCTGAAATGGCGAGCCATTAGAATTTAACGAGGGTGTATTACCCCCGCGCTAGTTAGCGGGGGGGGGGTAGGGGAGTGGTAGCTAGCTACCCCTCCCCCCCTCACACACCGGTGAAGCTCACTTTCACTTTTGGCTCGGACTGGGACAGACGTCTCTGTCTTTGTCCTCGCTTGGCAGCCATTGTTTGTTTTGTCTTTACTTAATCACTTGCTTTTCTTTCCTCATTGACCCGTCTATAGTTCCGAACGATCGCCTCAGGATAAGTTCCATGTGGGGCGGTCCAAGTTCCGGTGGTTTCAGGCAACGATTAACTGGACTTTCTGGCCCCTATGGGACCAGCGGAACGATTAGACCTGCAATGGGTGTTGACCTATGAAACCTCTTGATGGGAGTGGATATTCTCGTCCTTTCCCCACATTCTTGATGCTGTTCTCGGACTCGTCAAAGAAAAGGTGGGGGGGGGGGGGGATGTTCCGGTCCAGGCCTATGGTCAGGACCTGAAGGATACCTCTCCATCATTCAGGCAGGCTTAGGGGCCGTAGTCTGGCCCCTCTACAGACTACAGCTCCTGCCGAGTCGCTCCGTGCGCGTCGACTTCGTGATTCTGGCGTGTTCTAACCAGCAGGGGACGCATTTTCACACCTTCACATCTTGCAGTAGAGATACCGAGATGACTGAGATACTCTCAATACCACCATCGGCTCTCTCATTCCAGGCAGAGGAATGTTCTCTCCGACTATCCGAGCAGAGCCTCGTAGAGAGAGTGTACCTGGGGGTCTTTGGCCTTGAGTAACCAGCAAGTCCTGGTCTGGGGGACCTGATCGCGACAGCTTGGAACCTCAAGCTTCCGCTGTTCTTCCCCCCAGTCTCAGACCCCGAGACTCTGGCAAGATGCATTCCGGTGATGGTGGGACAACTTCGACGCCTGCGTCTTCCCTCCTTTGTTGTCTGTTGAGAATGGGTCTCAACAAGACCAGGTTGTCTGTCAACCTTTCAATGGGAGAGCTCCACTAGGACTATGCGCTGAACGGTTTCCGGACCCTCTGCTTCTCCTGACGGAACTCCCGGGAGGGCTTCTCCCACGGCACAGACTACTCAAACAACCACACTGCAACATCTTTCACGAGCCGGGGCGTCGCTTCGGCTTCATGCCTGGAGACACTACGCTTCCTCCTCAAGAAGAGACAACTCGCTACAGTCGCGGGACGGAGGTCGCGTCATCTGTGATAGTCATCCGCAGGGGCTTCCAGGCGAAGTGAAGAGTCTTCGGTGGTTGGTCCCGTGGGAGATATACCTCTTCCCTTGAGGCCTCTTCTCCAGCAATAACGATCTTATTGCCTTTCGGCGGGAGGAAACTCCTTTCCGCTCTCAGCAATGAAGCCTGTCGCTCAGCCTTTCCCTGACCTTCAGGCTTAAGGGAATAACTTTTTCCTTCCCGCTGGATCTTTCCTCGCTCATGCGAAGCTACGAACGTCCCTGCCCTAGTCGGAGTGAGACCTCCAACTTGGAGCATGGCTCGGACTTTTTAGTCCCTTAAGAGATCTTCTCCAGACCCTTTACGTCAGGCCTCTGATTGTATTCCGTCTTGGGTCTCCTGCTCACTCTGGCCGCGGCCAGTGTGTAAGCAATCTTCTTGGTCTCGTACGACTCCGCCCTTTCTAAGGAAGGGGGGAAGGCAACATTCAGGTTCGCTCCTGAGTTGTTTGCTAGACTCAGAATCTGTCCTGTTTCTCCTGGGGAGTCGGCTTCGCCGCCGTCTCTCAAGGCATTCATCAGGGGCGTTTCCTTCTCTTAGAAGTTCCCCCGTGATTGCTGCCAGCTCTTCATTGCATCCTAGAACGATAAGGAGGTTCGCCTCCAGGGTAGTTAATTAACTTCCCTTTTTACTTTTCCCTGGTCCTTGGCGGTTATGCTCTTGGGGCTGAGCGACCGCCCTTGTGACTTGCTCAAGGGGCTGAGCGGTTGCAAGGCTAGACCATGGTACTAGCGACTATGCTCTTGGGGCTGAGCGGTCGCTTCTGTGGCTACGCTCAAGGGGCTGAGCAGCTGCAGGATCAGTCCGGCCCCCTCTCGTTCGCGAGGGAGGCCGCACTCAGGGCTCCTCCTCGGAGGATCGCTCCTTTTCTCTTCTACGAAGTGTCCCCTCCCGTTCGCGTGAGAGGACACTCACAGAGACTCCTCTGCGGAGGATGGTTCCTGTTTACGTCTGCTGATCTCACTGCCTTTCGGGGCTCCTTCACCAGTCTCCTCTACGAAGTGCTTACCTCTCTCGTTCGCGAGGGAGACCACTCATAGAGACTCTTCTTCGGAGGATTGTTCCTGTCGTCAACAGCTTGCTGTTCAGTCACTAGCACTTTGGTGTTAGTGTCAGGGAAACTTCGGTTTCTCTTTTTTCCCTGACCCTTCGGGGTCTCGGATCTTAGTTACGCAGTTCCTCCTCGGAGGATCGCTCCTTTTGTCTCTTCTACGAAGTGTCCCCTCCCGTTCGCGTGAGAGGACAGTCACAGAGACTCCTCTGCGGAGGATGGTTCCTGTTTACGTCTGCTGATCTCACTGCCTTTCGGGGCTCCTTCACCAGTCTCCTCTACGAAGTGCTTACCTCTCTCGTTCGCGAGGGAGACCACTCATAGAGACTCTTCTTCGGAGGATTGTTCCTGTCGTCAACAGCTTGCTGTTCAGTCACTAGCACTTCGGTGTTAGTGTCAGGGAAACTTCGGTTTCTCTTTTTTCCCTGACCCTTCGGGGTCTCGGATCTTAGTTACGCAGTTCCCTCGGGCTCTCGTAACTTTAGTCACTTCTACACTTCGGTGTTTAGTGACGGAGTTGCATTGATCCTTCGGGGTCTTGCAACTATCCCCTCGGGGCCTCGCTACTCAGGCTACGTTAGACCCTTGGTCTCTCGTCCCTCAGTGTTCCTGTTGCCTTCTGTATCCGTTCCTGACTGCAGACGCGCCTTGAGCGCCCACGCCCCCGTTATCTAACGGGCTCCTCCCTTCGGGGCAGGAGAGACTTTCTCACACCTTGAGTAAGTCCCTTAAGTGCCAGGTATCACCTGCGTGCCAACGTTCCCTTACGCGCTAGCGCTCGACTGCTGTTCCTGCGACTGCCTTAGAGACACCCTGTTCCAGTATTCAGTTAGGCTGCTACTAACGTTCTCTGCGCATTTGCGCACATCGTTGGGGTTCCTGAGATAGCGCACTGGCACTCACCAGCTGTTCAGCCTTCGGTGTCTCTAAGTTTCTTCTACGAAGGCCACCTCTCCCGTTCGCGGGAGAGGTACCTCACAGAGACCACTCCTCGGAGTATTTAGCAGTCCTTCAGTTGATCGTCGGCACTGAAGTAGACCTCCTGGTCCTCTTCAGGGGATGCTCTCCCTTTTAGGGACACATCCCAGTTCCTGATCTACGAGTTAGCGATCCTTCAACCATTTCCGACGATCTTCTGTTATGCAGGAGCCTACGATCTTCACTCACGCATAAGCGCTGAAGACCACCTGCGTGCGGGATTATTTCCCGCTCGCGATCTCGCGGCTGTCAACGATTTAGCCGACGAGAGTCGTTAGCCGACTATCTTCTGTTCGCGCTAACGCATAAGCGTTGATGATCGCCCGCGCGTGGGATGGTTTCCCGCGCGCGATCTCGCGATCGTCGACGATTGTTAGCCGACTATCTACTGTTCGCGCTAACGCGTAAGCGTTGATGATCGCCCGCGCGCGGGATAGTTTCCCACGCGCGACCTTCAAGGCCCTTCCACTCGCGATCGTCAACACAGCAACGGTCGTTGGCCGGCGATCTTCGGATCCAGCGCTAGGCGCGCAAGCGCTGACGATCTTCTTAGTGTGCGTAAGCGCCGAGGATCGGTCTGCTCCGCACGCGATCATTGACGGCCGTTAGCCAGCGATCTTCAGATCCGGCGCTAAGCTGAAGGGCCGACGATTTTCTTAGTACGCAAAAGCTCCGATGATCGTTCTGTGCGTGGGATGGTTTCCCGCGCACGGCAACGAGGCCATCCGCGCGCGGTTCTCCGCACGCGATCGTCGACGGCCGTTCGCCGCCGATCTTTGGATTCGGCGCTAGGCGCGCAAGCGCCGACGATCTTCACAGTATGCGTGAGCGCCGAAGATCATTTCGTTCGCGTGATAGTTTCCCGTGCGCGACCATTGAGGCTCACGCAATCATCGTACGGATCGTCCGCGCGCGGTTTCCCGCTCTCGATCGTCATAGATCATCCATGCTTGGGCACCGAGGTTCCCGCTCGTGATCGGCGACTATCTTCTCTCGCGCGCGAGCTCCGACAATCTTCTCTCGCGCGCGAGCTCCGACAATCGTCGCTTACGCGTGAGCGTCGAAGATCATTCGGGCTCGCGCGAATCGCCGACAATCGTCTTACATAGTTGGAGATCATTCGTACGCGGGCACTATGGGTCCCCGCTCACTGTCTCCTGCGTTTTTTTTCTCTCGCGCTAGCGCCGACGATCTTCGTACTCGCGTAAGCACCGAAGATCGTCAGCGTTTCTTCAGCGTTATTCTTCCGCGCGTGGGATGGTTCCCCACATGCAATCGCTGACGGCGCTAGCACCAGCGATCTTTTTTCGCCGAGATCGTTCGCACGTGGGATGGTTTCCCTCGCCCACGATCTTTCACGCGCAAGCACCAGCGATCTTCATACGCGTGGAGACGCGGGGATCGTTCACGCGGTCGCCGATACGCCCACGCTCACGCGGGCATGCGGGCGCGGTTATTCTGCTACGCATGCTTTATTCACGCGCTACCCAGATCTGTGCTCTTCGCGCGATCGTCAGCGTGATCGCCGCACCGTTCTCCGACACGACCGCGCCCTGTTTACATCAGGGCTTATGGCGGTCAGGCCACCTCCACGTTTCCCTCCCCCGCAGCGCAGAGCACCGCCCTCTCCGGAGGGGGGGGAGGTTTCCGGACAGGTCAAAGGTCTCTTCTCCCTTCACTGCAGATTCTCTACGGGCGAACCCTCATGTGTCATCTCCCCCAGAGGATCGAACGATCCTCTTCCCTCCAGAGGGACTCCCTGTCAGCGCGAAAATTAGTCGGCATCCCTGGTGGGATGCCGTCGTCAGAGCGCTCAAACAGGCGATGAGCCTGTGCCTTCTGACTGGGGTCACTAATCAGTAGCAGCTTCCTCTCCCCCTGAAGGGGGTGAGAGGAATCCCTGGCATGGTATCTTCCCAAGGACTATCCTGTCCCTTCGCAAATCCTTACGCAGGCGATGGGCCCTCCTCAGACTCCATATCCCCTCCCTTGCGGATGAGCTTTGCCCATCCCCAGGAGGGTCGGAAGACCCGGTCCTCTCCCCCTTCACTCCATAGGGAGAATCCCCGCCTCTTCCTGAGGGTCCTATCGTGCGGAGGGGGGGAAGCCTTACATCCTTCATCGCTGGGGTCCTGTTTCCCTCCTAGGAGGGATCCTGAGGCCCTGTCTTCCGCAAGGATCCGGCAGGATCCAGTTGGACCCTTGGGGCATGTCTACGAGTCTCCCCAGGAAGAGCCTCCGTGGATGGGAGACCTTGCTGCCAGTCCATCAGGAGGAGGAGCTCCAGGGGTCAGAACTTGCATTCTGGCAGGTTCTGGCCCTCAGGAGAGACCTCAAGGGCATCCCAGATTCAGAGATTCCTCTTCGGTAAGGGAAGGATTCGCTCCTGGATCAAATTCTACTCACCCAAGGACTCCCTTATGCCAGTGCAGCTTGCCCTGGTCTCAGGGAATGGAGAGCGCCAGAGACTAGGTCAAGGGCCAGCTCTCCGAGCTTGTCTCCTTCAACAGTTCCGGTTGGTTTCGAGCCCCTCCCTCCTCCCTGGGTAGGGATCGGTGAGGGGACGGGTTCTCCGGGCGGAAGTCCAATCTGTGTCGGAAAGGCACCCCCTCCAAGAGGTGGCCAACGGGTTTCGAGGCCTCCGTAGTCGCCTCCTTCCCTTCTCGACTCTGTACAGGGTTGTCAAACAGTCTCCGTTCAGCATAGCGACAGCAGACGCGGTCAGCTTTGCGGTGAGACCACGAGTCTTCATGGGTACACTGGTCCTGTAGGACTCGTACTTCCGGTCCTGGTTCACCCATCTTCAAGGAAGTACTTTGGAGTCCGCCTGGAAGGCGGGTATACCAGTTCAAGGGCTGTGCTTCGGCCTCTCCACGGCACTTCAACAGTTCTCCGATACTTCCTCTCGGATCTCTTCACGGGCGCTCAGCATCGGCTTCCGGCCACTCCGTTCCTGGGTGGCTGGCCGATCCTGGCAGACTCGAAGGCTTCCCTTCTTCGTCATCGGGACAAGCTCCTCAGACTTTACCAAGTTCTAAAGATCATGGTGGTCCTTGAGGAGTCCTCCCCGCAGCCCTCTCAGAGTCTGGTATTCCGAGCCTGCTCTTAGGCTCCTATCTCCCGTAGCCTTCCCTTCAGACGTCAGGGTACCAAGGCAGAGGAAGGTCGCGAGACCTTTCCTCACACGAGAAGACCCTCCAACCCAAGGTTGTTACGTCTCTCCTCCCTGGCCCATCTAGTTTCCACAGTCGCCCCAGGTTGAGTTCTCTTCAGTGGCGACTCGGGGCGCGGGGGAGTCGGGGGCACGTCTCCCCAGACGCCGAGACCCCTAGGGGACAACCGGTACAGACGAACCCATAGGGTTGGGAAGCTGACGAGGGCCTACAAGAGGGAGTGGTCCTTCTCGTCCTTCCCCCTAACTTGATGCTGTTTTCGGACGCGTCAAAGAAAAAAGGGGGGGCCCATGTTCTGATCCACGGGTCCTCAGGCCGGGGCTCAGAACCAGGAAGAACCTTCTCTAGTCCTACTAGAGACGGAAACCGTGTTTCTGGCTCTTCAGTAGCTCCGCCTAGCCTGGCGGACTACTCTGTGGTTATGAGGATCACCAACACCACAGTGATGGTTTTCTGGCCCAGACAAGGAGGTACTTTTCAGTACAACCATCCCATCCTGCGGTAGAGATACCGGGATGATCCGAGTCCCCCTCGGTCTCCTTGGCAGCTCGCTTGATTCCAGGCAAAGGAATGGGCTCGCCGACAGTCTGAGCAGTGTGTCACTGACACCACATTCCGAGTGTTCTTTGGATCCTCAAGTAGCCTACGAGTCCTGCCTTGGTGGGGCCCCCCTCAGTGGACCGGTTCGCTACAGCACTGAGCTCCCCGGTCACGGATCCCAAGGCCCTCTGGTAGGAGGCCTTCCAGCAACGGTGGGACACCATCGATGTTTTGCCTCCGTAGCTTGCTCCTCTTCCCGCCGGGAGTCTATCCAGCACCTCCTCAAAGAGAGAGGATTTTTGCAACAAGTGACGAAAAGGAGGCCTGGACACCTGCGCAAGTCTTCCGCAAGTAGTCTCCCAGGCGATAGGGCGAGTTTCTGTAACCGGTGTCGGGGGAGAGGGCATCCCTCCACACGTTGCCGCTTCCAGCAATAGCGGAATCCCTAGTGGGATTGCGGGATAAGTGTGCCTTTCAGTTTCGACTGTGAAAGGCTATCCCTCAGCCTTAAGGCTTGCTTCCTGGCTCTAGGGACAAACATTTCTCCCCCCGCTGAAACTCTTCCTTCGCATGCGAAGCCTTGTCCTCTCCTGCCCTCAGTCGAAGGCGAGACCTCCTCCTTGGGACGTGGTTCGAGTCCTCGAGTCTCTAAAGAGACCCCCTGACGAACCACTACGTAAGTCCCCAGCCCACCACCTTCTGGGTAGACAGTGTTCCTGCTAGCCTATCTTCAGCCAAGCGAGTCTCATGGTCTCTCTTACGACTTCGCCCATTCAGGGGGTTAGGGGGAGGCAACATTCAGGTTTGTCCCTGAGGTTTGTTGCCGAGTCTCAGAATCCGGGATTGCCCGACCCGCTTCGACTCCTTCCAGGGTTCGAGTCTCCGTCTTATTGCAGATGACTCAATCCATCTCGTACCTTGCCGGTAGGGGATACGAGCTGGTGTCTTCAGAGAACAGCTGCAGTTCATCTCCAGGTCCAAGTCTTGTTCGTGGATCCTGGGTAACGAGGAGAAGGGTCTCCAGGAGTACCATCTCGGCCCGGATTTGCAGGGTGCTACACCCTTGCCTTGAATCCTGGCCCTTCTCCGTCGCACCGCCCTAGAGCCCATGATGTCAGGGGCTTAGATACATCCCTGCCCTTCATGGAGCATCTTTCAGTGACGCAGGTCCTACAAGCGGGGATGTTGAAGCATCAGACCTTCTCAGCCCTTTACCTGCAAGACATGACCCACAGGAGGCTCGATACGTTTCAATCGGCCCTGTGGTGGCTTCACATCAGCTGGTCTAAACCTCAGGCTCCTTGATGGACAAGTAGCAGAAGGTTGAGGGCATTGTTACCTGGTGTTAGTCTGCATGAATGAAAAGATCTGTCTGGCCCTTATCCTTTTCTTCATCCTCTCCTCCCACGGAGAAAGCAGCATCCTAGGTTCTCTGCACAGCTGACCTCAAACCACTGCAGGTAGACCATGCTTCCTTGTGTTCCTAGTATTAGGTGTAATACTGTCATGTCCCCATACCCTGACAAGGTGGTATTGGGAGAGTCCTAGCCTGGATTCCCTCCTGAGGGACTCCAGGGCAACTGCCTGGGACAAGTCACTTTTCACCGTCGCACACACCTTACGTAGGCCGCGGAAGTTTCATAACCGCCAGCGAGGAGCAGGGATTCCCTATTGTCCGAGTACTTGATTGCTCGAATATGGAATCCCCGGGCATGCCAAAGCCAGTATGGCCGGGACTTACCACCATTCCTAAGGGTTAAGTCACCCCATGTAAATAGCGTGGTTTGTATTTCAGTTACAGAACAAATGACAAATTCGTAGATAATTTGTATTTTTCCTAACTATACAAACCTTAGCTATTTACAGTTATGTGCCTGCCAGCCCTGTCCCCCAAGATAAGTCCTACTTGTAAGTAAAGTGGAGTGTTCTCCAGTGTGTGTGAGGGGGAGGGGTAGCTAGCTACCCCTCCCTACCCCCCCCCACCCCCCGCGCTAACTAGCGGTGGGGTAGGATTGAATTGAATTGAATATAAGATTTAGGCATTAAGCCAAGCACTGGGGCATCAAAAGCCATTCAGCGCTATATAACGAAAAACATTCAATCATATCTGTATACTCACACCATTTAGTATCATTTTAGCCTTTAATACAAATCGCAACACTTTCATTCAATAAAATCTAGATGTGAAATAAATAGGGATTAAAAGGGTAAAATAAATAAATAAATTAATAAAATCAATTATAGCTCGTAATATAACCCAATACTTTGTATAAATTTTCTCAAGTTCAGGGTATTACAGTTTTCCCCCAGTATATCTCTTAAAGGTTTGTCCTGGAGTAAATGTGTCCTCCTCTGAAGATTAAAAACAGGACAATCTACTAAAATATATTTAACATCCATTGTCACTTGACAAGTATTACAAAGAGGGGCCTGTCTCCCTTCCCCACTCTTCATTAAATAATTGTGCGTTGCATGTGTATGGCCAATACGCAGCCTAGTTAAAATAATGGTATCCCTCCTACTTGTAGAATTACAAGATGACCATTTATCCACCGATGGGTGGATTTGTTTCAATTTTGTATTGGTGGTCAGTTCAGACCATCGAGCTTGCCACTTATTTTTACAGTAAAGATGAATCTCACTTTTAAGATCTTTGTAAGGAATACTCAAGGGGGATGGATTACTTAGCCCTGAAGCTTCCTTTGCTGCCTTATCTACTTGTTCATTTCCATCCACCCCAACATGGGCAGGGACCCAACAGAAGTGAACACTGATACTCTTCCTAGACTGCAGAAGTACTAACCAGTCCTGCACCTCTTGTACTAGATGATGGCCTGGCATAATTTGTTTCAATGAGAGTAAAACACTATTAGAATCTGTAAAAATTGTATAAAAACTATTTTGGTTGCTATTTTTAAAAATATGTTGGACTGCGAGAATTACTGCGTACAGCTCAGCAGTAAAAATTGAACAAGAGGATGGGAGTTTCCTTCTAATAACAATATCCCCCACCACAGCTGCACTTCCAACTCCTGCAGCCGATTTGGAGCCATCTGTAAAAACATGTTTCCCATGATGTTGAGCAGCATGATTTAAAAACTCACTTTTCATTAGCCTACTAGGTAAGGTATTTTCCCCTCCTGCCGTAAAACATACTTTAACAGGTGGATTACACCAAGGAGGAGACTTGGGATATCCTACCTCTGCTATCTGGGCTGTTAACAAGCCTACTTCTCTAGCATCATTTTTCAGCTGTACTTCCAAAGGCTTAGGCACTCTAGATCTGTTAGGAGCCCAATCTAAAGGCGCCCTAACATATTTACAGTTAGGATTGTTTCTCACAGCAAGGGACCTAGCTAAAAACCTCAAACAACTCCTCTCTGCGAATGGAAAGGGGAGGTATGCCAGAATCAACATAGAGACTGTCAATGGGAGATGTTCTGTAAGCACCTGTGCAGATGCGAAGCCCAGCATTGTGAACAATATCAAGTTTTTCAAGTAAAGTCTTTGTAGCTGACCCATATATTTGGCATGCATAGTCTAACTTGCTCAGACACAAAGATGTATAAATTCTAAGCAAAGTTGTTCTATCAGCACCCCAATCAAAATGCGATACCACTTTCAGAATGTTCAGTGACTTCTTACCCCTGATAGATAGGTCATTTATATGGGGACCAAATGTCATTTTCTTGTCGAAAATGACTCCAAGAAACTTGACATTATCCTCATATGGCAAAATGCAATCATTTAAGAAAAGGGTGGGATCTCTTCCCTTTTACGAGTACGAGTAAAGCGAATGGCTTTGGTCTTCTGAGGAGAAAACATGAATCCACGAGAATATGCCCATGCGGAAGCAGCATTTATTGCAATTTGAAGATTTTGGCATGCTTGTAGTGCAGATGATCCACTACAATAAATTGCAAAGTCATCGACAAATAGTGATCCTTGTATGCCAGGAGGTATGTGACTTATGAGACTATTAATAGCAACAGCAAACAAGGTCACACTCAATACGCTGCCTTGGGGGACACCTTCTTCTTGCATAAAGGATGAAGATAGTTCTGACCCTACTCTCACTTTAATTGAGCGGTTTGATAAAAATTCTTCAATAAAAGAGAACATATGTCCTCCTATACCCCACGAGGCCAATTGCTTTAAAATACCACTCCTCCAGGTGGTGTCATATGCCTTTTCGAGGTAAAAAAAGACACCCAGTAGGAAACCCTCGTTAAAACTTTATGGCTCGTCATCGGCTGCGCCGAAGTAATCACCCCATGTAAATAGCTAAGGTTTGTATAGTTAGGAAAAATACAAATTATCTACGAATTTGTCATTTTCTTTTATGAGCAGATGTTCGGAGCTTTGAAATTATCTTAACAACTTTGGGTGGCATTATATCCTTGAGAGATTCTTTCTGCTTCAAAATTTGTGCAGATCGTTGACGTTGAACATTTATACCTTCTCCACGTTTCGTAATTATTTCACGTTTCAATTCTATGGACATCATCCTCCTCCTCCTCTCTGCACTGTCACTAGTACTTAACTTCTTAGGAGGCATGGTTAAAAGATAGTTAGTATAAGAAATTTTCACAAAACACAAGGCAAGAAACCATGTGCACAACAAATCAGTGTTTACTCTACGAGGGGAGCGCATAAAGAGAACGAGAGCGCGTGTTGGAGGCTGGGGGACGCTGTGTCATCACTGCTCACTATGCCATCTAGCAGTAGTGTCTTGGACTCGTATCTCAAATTTTTGTTCGCGTAACAAAGCAAAAAATTGACAGAGTGTCGAATTGCATCTCGAAAAATTTGTGCCAATTCACTCGTAGGTCAAGATCCTCAAACAGTGGTCGAGGACCCCTACCCAAACCTTTGGGATGGCCTCGATGTCTATGCTGTTCCACAGTTCTGGCTGATAAGGAGTGTTTTGAACTGATTCTGGTCCACTACCAATCTCAATATAAATCCAGTAGCCCCAAAATGGCCCAGAGTAGAATGGTACCCAGACCTTCTACTTCTTCTGATAGAGACTCCCCGTGAATTGCCCCCTTTACCCAATCGTTGGACCAACCGCATGCCAAGATATTCCACTGCTTTACATGTGGAGGCTATTAGCATCTCCTCTCAGAGATGGCGTGATACCACTGGAAATCTTCAACTTCGATGTACCAAGCTAAGTGGTCCATCTGTTGTTGATGTCCTGGAATGGGTATTACTCCTCTCAGAGCTTCTATTCCATTGATAGCCGAATTTTGTTTTACCTCCGAATAGAAAAGCTATGCTCAATATCAGCGGTGAAAGGCTGTCGCTGAGCCTTGATCCAGGTCTTTAGGATAGAAGGAGTTGATGTTTACTCTTCGGCAGAACTCTCTGTGCTCATACAGAGTTTGGAGCATTTCTGTTCTCCAATAGAGGCGAGATCAGCGTCCAGGGGCGTTACTAAAGTTTACATTCCCTAAAGAGGTCACCTTATGAACCGTTGAAGCTTGCCTCAGATAGGAACTTTACCCTCAAAGCCGTTTTCTTGCTTGCCTTAGCCTCCTCCAAATGGGTTCGCAGCCTTCATGGTCTTTTCTTCAGCGCCACTCATATCGAGCGCTAGAGACAGGTCTTGATTTCGTTCTTCACTGAGTTTGTAGCCAAAATGCAGATTCTGAGTTACTTATTCTGTTTCCTTTGCTTCAGATCGTGAGCCTTGTAGAGGTAACTGATTATCTTGATCAGCTGCTTTTGTGTCCTGTTAAAGCTCTGAGGTACTACCTTAAACATACGCAAACAACTCGACCTCACCTGCAGCAACTCTTTGTCAGCACTGGAAGAGTTGAGAAGAAGATGACTAAAATATGATCTCTTGTCTGAGGGAAGTTATTGACCGTACCCATTAGCCACCCTCCCCCTCTGCTCTTCGTAGAACTCGGGTTAGAGCTCATGATGTCGTAGGAATAAGCACGACCCTGCCATTCCATAAGAATACCTATGTGGCTCAGGTACTCCCGGCAGGTGCTGTGGAGGATTTATTTTTGTTTTTTGCCAAATCCTGAGAGAGAGAGAGAGAGAGAGAGAGAGAGAGAGAGAGAGAGAGAGAGAGAGAGAGAGAGAGAGAGAGAGATATTGTGTTAGCGAGCGAAAGTAGTTAGTGTATCGATTGTTTGTGGTGAGAAAGACTGTTGGTTTAAATGAGATTGTTTGTTTATGTTTTTAGTTAGGTTACGACAGTGGTAAATGTTTCGGAGCGAATGCTTTTTTATTTGACTGCTGATAGAGGCGGTTGTGTGTGTGATTGCTGGATTTACTATTATTCTTTATTACCAGCAAGGAAGTGATTATTTATATTCTGAGTAAGTACAGTTTTGTTTATCTTTGCTTGTCGTGATTGTGAATGATAGGAACAATTTATTATTTATCTTTGATTATAGTGCGATAGTTCAGTTAGTTAGGAGTGTTCCTAAGTGTTGTTCTTTTTTATTTTGGCAGGCCGTGATTCCTCCTTTGGAGAGAGATTTTATTATGTGTAAATGATTGTTGACGACTTGGCCTGTAACAGAACTTGATACGACTCCACAGATTCATTTACTTGTTGGCGACCTGGACCGAATGAACTTCCGATTGCTGTTTTGAGGATTACGTATAATGATGATGATGATGATGATGATTATGATCTTGACTGCCGTGACCCCAAGGAGTTAAGGCTGTTATGGCAAACCAAGACACTGCTGTTTATCATACTGTATAGTGTTGTGCCAAATAAAGACTGTTGGCCCCTTGTGTGGACGAAGGTGTCCACTCAGAAACTGATATAATATTTACGCTTATATTTGTGGTTAAAGTGAATTTTAGTTTAAGTTTTACGTTTTTCATGGGTTATTTGAATGTTTTCCATTTACTTTAGGTTAAGATTGTAGTGCTAAGTGTGATTTTTTTGGTTATGGAATATGGTTGGTGATTTTTTAGTATTCAGTGATTGTTTTAGTATTAATAAATAGTTTTAAGGTTATGGTTTGTTTTTATGTCCTTTTTGTCTAAGAGTCCAGTTTTTTGATAACGTAAGGGGAAAGTTTGTGTTGCGGAGACAATTGTCAGTTAGTGTGATCAAGGGTGTGGGGGTTGTTTTTGCAACATCGCGCCACAGTGCCTGGAAACGGCAGGCTATATTTACTCTCCATTACCTGCTGGAATCGTCCCACAGGTCCCTAGACACCATTTTGTTAGGACCTGTAGTGGCTGCAGAGCAGGTAGTATGGCAGCCTTAGCTCCTCTCACAGGACCATTTGCTTCACTTTGAGGATGGTGGTTACGTGTTAGACTGGGATGAAAGTAAAAATTTACTGTCCTTTTCCTTTCATCTTTTTCTCTCTTGGAGCACAGCATAGAACCCTGTTAGCTGGAATTGATTCACTTACAGGTAAGACCCATTTAACCTGTAGCTTTTATACTATACTGTATACAGTAATATAGAACTGTTTCCCCACAAGACAAATCTATGGACATGTCTATGCCTCACTGTTACTACACAAAGATTTTCTGCCGTGCATCCTTTATTACATGGGCCGTGGACCCGCTGGTATTGGTAAAACACCGATGTACAAGGTGTAAGGTTCCTTAACTCTGTACCACTTACAAGAGTCCGAGGTTTTGGTATCCCGTTATAACTCTCCAGCCAGTAGGAATAGGCACTTCCTCCCACATAAGGACGTGTTTCCTATGTAAAGGACAAGGACTTGTACTTGTGTAGGAATAAATTTCAAATTTTGAAAGTAATTTTTATATTTCCTAACCATACAATCCTGAGTCCTTTACTCAAATTTTCCCGTCATCACATACCCCCCTAGAAGTCCCAACTGCTTAGTGAGCAAGCTTCCTTGCCCCTCGCCAGTAACTATTGGCCACTATAGTCGATTCTTTTTAGTGAGGCAGATTTGCACCGACTCGCAGGGGTGCCCTTTTAGCTCGGAAAAGTTTCCTGATCGCTGATTGGTTGGACAAGATCATTCTAACCAATCAGCGAGCAGGAAACTTTTCCGAGCTAAAAGGGCACCGCTGCGAGTCAGTGCAAATATGCCTCATTATAAAAATTTGAGTATAGTTTACACCTCATTATAAACGATTCAACTGCCTAGTACTCCAGCTTTGATGATATTTATCCTATGTAAAGGACTAAGGTTTGTTTGGTTATAAAAAAATACAAATTACTTTCAAAATTTGCAATTTTTCATCACTGAAATTGAGGTTGTGTCTAGATCGTTTATTGTTATTATTATTATCCTCATTACTAGCTAAGCTATAATTCTAGTTGAGAAAAAAAAGGATGCTCTAAAGCCCAAGGGATATTTGGATAAATGACTCAGGTTTTTATAGCTGGGAAAAATACAAATGATTTTAAAAATGATTTTATTCCTGCGCGGATACAAAGTTATGAGTCATTTATAAGGGGAGTCTTCCTTAGCTGGGAGGAAGTCTCCATCATTGGACAGATCCCTCTCTTGATCTAGATCACTGATGGGTCACCACTAAAAGGAGAAAATTTTATATTCATACTGTATATGACAATCAGACCGGCAAGTTTAATATGTCAACCACAATTCCCAAGTCACTGACCAGACGAGAGAAAAGGGATTTTGACGAAGGAAAAATCTATTTCTGGGAAGAGGCCTGTGACGCCCGGTGAGAAAGGTCCTTCCTTATACCTTTCCTAATATAAATCTTCCAAATATACTAGAGAAAGATAAAAGCATGGAATGCAGAGGTTACAACCCTCGCGCGAACACCTTGTAGGTGTCGTGTATTAAACAAAGGCGTGTGTAAACCACTATTCACAGGTTGTCTTCCATTTAGATAATCCCTTCATCAATGGGGAGGGCCGTGACAGGCCCTAGATAACATGGTTGAACTCCCCAACGACACCTACCACGCGCGCCCTCTAGGACATCCTTCTGCAAGAACATATGGCTTGGCAAGGAAAAAAGAGGGGTGGGGTCCGTATCAAATAACCGGGAAGGGTTTCACCGGGCGTCACAGGCCTCTTCCCAGAAATAGATTTTTCCTTCGTCAAAATCCCTTTTCTGGGGCGGCCTGTGACGGCCGGTGAGAATGTACCAGAGAATGCCTTCCAAGCCCAATAAATTAATAACATAATAAGGAGAAAACAAACACCATGTAAGGCAATAATATAATACTGTAAGTAAACATAAATCATAAACTAGCCATAGGCATAGGGGATGTAATGCTAAAATAATATGAGGACCAGGGATCACCTGAGTGTCCCGTCGTGAAAGGTATCAACCTTACATGTCTAAGCATATCTAAACTTTACAGGAATGGTAATTACAATAACAGTTAAATCATAACAATTAAACATGGCAAAATAACTTAGGGCTAACGAACCACCCAGGAGAGTGGCGACGTGGTGTGAGAGGTGGTCAGGAGGGAGGAGAGAAGAGATGGAATAAAGAAATAATCAGAGATTAATGGGGGGAGATAAGACTCCCCGCTGCAACCGTAGGGTATTTAAGGGCCTGTAAGTTCTTTAGATAGTGGCGTTTGAAAACCATAGGAGATTTCCAACCCGTGTATTTTTCAAGGTCATCAAAGTCCATGTTCTGGAAGTAATTGATAGAGGTAGCTATTGACCGTATATCATGAGCATGGGGAAATGATTCCGGGTTAGCATGTTTAATGAAGTAGAGGATTTGTTGTCTGATACCTTGAATGGTCAAAGTACCACCTTGTTCCCTGATAAATAAGGGGTCAGACGAGCGGGTGGCAGATCTAGCTAAAAAGGTCCTGAGAGTAGTGACTGGACACAGCGAAGGATCCTGGGGAAGAGAGATGATCTTCCAAGGGGACCACCTATTTTGCGGGTCCTCATTTTTAGCTAGGAAAGCTCTGTCTGGGGTAAGCAGTACTTCGCCTGTAGGGAGGAAATCTATGTTTTCCGGGTTACGTGAGAGCGCTGCTAGTTCTGAGATTCTAGAACCTGAGGCCATAGCTGATAGAAATAACGTCTTCCTAAGCAGAGTGATATAAGAGCAGGACTCGTTGTCAGTGTCCGACGCAAGTTTGAGGACATTGTTCAGAGACCAAGAGACTTTTTGCGGCCGATCCAACGGCCGAAGCCTAGCACATGCTTTTGGAATAGATGAGAAATAGGAATCAGCTAGGTTAATGTTAAACCCAACCAGGAATATCTTCTTCAAAGCTGACTTGATGGTAGTTATAGTGCTAGCTGCCAAGCCCTTGTCAAATAAGAACCTAAAGAACGAGATGGCTAAATTCGGAGTCATACGAGTGTGGTCTGAATTCTTTAGGAAACCTGCTAATTTCTTAACAGCCGAATCATATTGACGAATTGTCGAGTCCCTTTTGTCCGCTTCGATGAAGAGAACGTTTTCCGGGTCAATGTTTGCGTCTTTATGAGCTGCAAACTTCATGAAGTCCACAAAGTTAGGGTTTTGGCTATCCTTGAGGAATCTGACACAGTCTGTGTTTGAATTACTTGGGTTAGTTTGGGGAATGGAATCCGGAAGGGTCGGAGTTTCAGCTCGAGGAGGAGAGGAAACCAACTGCTCTTTGGCCAGTGAGGTGCTACTAAGGCCACTGTCCCCCGGAAGGAGCGTAGTTTGTGCAATACTTTCATTAGAAGATTCACTGGTGGAAATAGGTAAATCTTCCTCCAATGGTTCCAATCCAGGGTTAATGCGTCTATGGCATAAGCCTGAGGATCCATGTTTGGTGTCACATAACACGGAAGTTTGTGATTCATCTGAGTTGCGAATAGATCTACCTGAAGGCCCGGAACCAGCCTGAGTATCCACCGGAATGAAATTATGTCCAGAGACCATTCTGATTCCAGTGGTTTCGTCCTGGATAGTGAGTCCGCTATCACATTCTGGACTCCCGCTAGGTGGGTTGCTGACAGGAACCAGTTCTTTTCTGCTGCCAAGGTGAAGATAGTGACCAGGATCTGATTCAGGTTGGGCGACTTGGATCCTCCTCTGTTGATGCAGTGTACTACGGCTGTGCTGTCTGACACTACTCTGATGTGGGTCGACCTCGGAGGAGAGAGCCTCTTCAGGGTCAAGAACACTGCCATGGCTTCGAGAACATTGATGTGGAAGTGTTTCATGGCGGGTGACCAAGAGCCCTGAAACATCTGACGTTCGTAGTAACCCCCCCATCCACTCAGAGACGCGTCTGTATGAATTGTCACTTGTGGGGGTGGGAATTGAAGAGGAACCGATTTGGAAAGGTTCTTCGGTTCGGACCATGGCTGTAATCTCATTTTCAAGACAGAGGGGATTTTCGAGACCTTGTCTCTTAAAGGTACTGTGGCTCTCTTTCTCCAAACTCGATTGATGTCTTTGAGTTTGGCTTTCAATAGGCGATCTGTTACTGAAGCGAATTGAAGAAGGCCGAGGATTCTTTCTAAGGCTCTTCTGGACACCTGCCTGTGTTTTAGAAAATTCTTGACCTTGGAAGCTATTTCTCTTACCTTTTTGGGAGGTAGAACCAGCTTGTGCCGTGCAAGGTCCCACTGTATGCCTAACCATTCGAAGCGGTCTGATGGAAGTAGGCGGGATTTTTGGAGATTGACCCGAAATCCCAGGTTGGCGAGAAAACGAAGTACTTTCTTCGTAGCTCTGTTGCACTCCAGGGCTGACCGAGCCCAAATAAGCCAATCGTCCAGGTAAGCAACGATCTGAATCCCTTGGTTCCTGAGTTGTTCTAGCACTGTCTCTCCCAGTTTCGTGAATATCCTGGGTGCAATGTTGAGGCCGAAGGGCATGACTTTGAATGCAAAGGCTTTCCTGCCTAGACGGAAACCTAGGTAAGGAGAGAAGTTTCGAGCTATTGGTACGTGATAATAGGCGTCGGTAAGATCGATAGAGGTGGTGACGGCCCCATGGGGAAGTAAGGTCCGTACCTGAGAGATGGTCAACATCCGGAACCTGTCGCAGAGGATGTAAGAATTTAGCTTTGACAAGTCCAGGACCACTCTCAATGCCGACGAGCCTTTCTTCGGAACTGTGAACAGGCGGCCTTGGAACTTCAGCGATCGAACCCGTTTGATTGCTTTTTTCTGTAGTAACTCGGTGGTGTACTCTCTCAGAATGGTTGTGGGTCTCTGGAAGAAGGTCACTGGTGGAGGAGGGGAACCTTGTGACCATTTCCACCCCAAGCCTTTGGAGACTATGCTGTGAGCCCACGGACTGAAGGTCCAACGGTCTCGAAAGTGGTAAAGTCTCCCCCCTACCGGAACTATATCATTGCGAGGGAGTGAATCTAGGTTCTTTCCCTCCTCGAGAACCCCTTGTCCTAGGTCCGCCTCGTTGACGGAACTGTCCTCTAGCCCTATAGCTACCTCTCTGGTGTCCACGAAAGGGACCTGAGGGTCCGTAGCTAGGGTTGTATGCGGGTGAGGGCATCCAAACGGGGTTGGGTTGGGTACCTGGGGGAGCAGTGAGGTAGACCACCTGTTGAGGGTGTTTCGGCTGTAGAGGAGACGAAGCAGTGGGAGACTGTGAAGACGAGTGGGCAATCAGCGATTTTTGGTAGTGACCTCGGCTCGTCTTGTAAGGGGCAAACCTCTGTTTCTTCCTGAAGAAGGTTTGTTTTTTACCTTCAACCCTCTTTTTGGCAGTGAGGCCCCACCTCACTTGCAAATTTTGATTTGCTCTCGCAGCGTCTTGTAGTACCTTGTTCACCTCCTCCTGAGGAAAAAGGTTCTTACCCCAGCAGGGGGAAGCTATCAGCCTATTCGGTTCATGCCTGATCGTGGCCTCAGAAAGAACGTGCTTCCTGCAACTAACCCGAGCCGAACAAAACTCGTGTAAGTCGATTTGGAAGGACAGAGACAGGTTCTTTGTGAATACCCGGAACATGGTCTCGGTCAGATAAAGTGAGGTTAGGGACTCCACGGAGGTAATGGAGTGGAGAGACCTAGCCAACCTATTCCGTGCCTCAAACTCAGTCTTGAGAAGAATATCTGGTAATTTAGGAAGCTTCTCGGAGAACAGATTAGAGGCACAGTCTGGGTCTAACTTCCCTACTGTGAAAGTAGCGGGGGCATCATCCCAGATAGTAACGGTACTCGGAATGAGCATGGAGGTGGGATCGGTCTCTTTAAGAGCCGGCATGGCAGAACCTTCTTTGATAGCCTGAAAAGTAAGAGCTGCCACTTTATCTGTAATAGGCAAGGTAATACCTGGAGAAGCTG
Source organism: Palaemon carinicauda (assembly GCF_036898095.1). Lineage (NCBI taxonomy): Eukaryota > Metazoa > Arthropoda > Malacostraca > Decapoda > Palaemonidae > Palaemon > Palaemon carinicauda. The sequence continues at coordinate 155,273,811 of NC_090734.1, forward strand.
TAAATATGGTGTAGGCTCCTTTGTGTGGGGTGAGCTTGGAATTAGTGCAACCCCAGTCTGACAACGTCCTGGCCCAGAAAGCTTGGGCCTGCTCTTTAGGGAATATTACCGTTTCCTTCGGTACCTTGTCTAACCTAACCAAGGCATGTTCTTTCAATCGGACGAAGCCGTTGAATGGGAATTCTAGTCCCGGAGGGTAAAATTCTAAGTCCTCTAGAGGACGGGTGCCTATGCCCTCTAGAGTTATGGCACCATCAATATATGGAGCATGTAAGGCAAACCTCCAAGGGTTGTTTTTCTCGAAGGGAGGTAACTTCGATGCGTCCGGGGCTGAAGGAGGGGGCATCTGAGTTCCGGAACGGATGAGACTTGCCACCATATCTTTGAGCTCCGTCATAGCTCCTCGGTCTGCCCTAGACTGTTGAAGATATTGTTGTATCTGTTCTTTCACAATATCCCTGACCATAGCGGCGGATAAAGGGGGCTCCCGAGCCTGATCCTCTAACGAAGCCCTGGACTTAGTAGACTTTGACTTCTTAGGAGTCACGGTTTTAGGTATAGCAATATGAACATCAGGATCCTTTGAGGGTCCCGGAACCGGTGACACTGATAATGGCAAAGCTGAAGGCTTAAAGGTACGTAGGGGCTTCACCTTGGGTCGTACAGGAATGGAGGGACCTCGAGGAGAAGCCGTAGGTTTATCAAAGCCGTGAAAGGAAGTAGTAGAGGAAGGAGTGTGGGGTGAAAGGGGGTCCACCAACTCAACACCACCTACCTGCTCATCCATGGGTTCCTCGTCCAGACCTAGGTAGGGCTCGGCCTCCGTCACTAAAACCTCTTCCTCAGTTAGAATGGTTTCTCTAACCACTTCAATTAACGGGGCCGCTGTCTCCGGTGGAACTGCTGCAGTAGTAGAGCCTGGGAATAGGCGAGAAGCCATGTCTCCATCAAGGAGATAGGGTGCGCCAGCAGGCGCATTCCTCCCAAACCCTGACACCCAAGGCCGGAGAGTAGCTCTCGCCTCCCTGAGAGATTCATCATCAGCCTGAAAGAGGAGAGAGGGAATTAATGATGAAGCCAAAACTGAAGTCAATACATAAAGAGCAATTAATTCTTCGCAAAGGATATTAACAGGGACACTAGAACCAACTTACCTCCTCGCTCAGGAGTAGGGCTGACAGCTCATAGCAGAGCATGCATGCCTCCGGAAACCATATCGTATAGGGGGCTTGTCCCGGTTCCCGAGAGAAGGATATGGCGCAATGGGCATGGGCCCGGCATAGATCATGGCCCATGGGATCAGTAAAGGCAGCGGAGCAGCCCCTGGCAGTGCAGCGGACTTTCTGTAAAAAGAAAGAAGACATAAGTCTGGATGTTCCTTGAGCTTCTTGTCATTGACTTATGAATCAGAAACACTTAAATCTTAATTAATGTGTGAGTATGGTAGTAGCTAACACCTTAATAAAATAAGAAATTATAATAGAAACCAGTAACCACGTAGCATGAATCTCTAAACTTCATCGGTATCACACTGTTAACTCCGGTTCTGGACTCCTGCTTGATCTCTGTTTTTACCGGAGGTCCGGTAGCAAAGGCCCGTCATCGTGATATCGTGACCGTCTCCGGTACGATAACATTATCCTCAATGAATGAGTTATCTCCAGTGAAGCCGGAGATACGATGAAAACGGGGGCCTTAACGGTGTAATTGTGATCAAACATGACAAAGGTTCGTGTGTAAAAGGCTTCAGCCGGAGTCCGAGTGCCGGATTTCACCGTTGCACTCCAAAAATCTGCTCCGGAACGATAACTAGTTCTCACCCAATGATTATCCATTATAGCGGAGCATAACTCAAGGCGGAGCTAAGGGTGTCGGTATAAAACGACCCCAATTAATGACTCATACACTAACGTACCTAATAATAGTGTTAGCTATATTAACAGTAACCATATCAATAAATCGTTTATAATATTAAACGTACTATCATCAATTCTGATACTGAGAGGAGGCCTGAATAACCCGTGATCGTATAAAAACAGAGAACGGGAAATTCACCTCTCTTACTCAAAGAAAACGAGAGAAAGGATAACTCATACCTGTAGAACAGGAAACGAGCACTCTATGCTTTCGCTCTCAAGGTTACATATTAAAAATTAACATCACACAATAAATAAGAAAATTAATAAAATTGATTGCTTTTCTTAGTAATAGTAATAACGAAGAATAACGACAACGTAACAAATAAACAAGGATATAGTCTAAAACGAACCCTCCAGGAGGGTACAAATTAACAGACTAAATCGCTAAGCTTTAAATCGTTACTATGCTTTAAAACGCTATCTTAAATCGCTATTCTTCGTAGGTCCAAATTGGACTTTCAAGCAAATAAATACCATAGTAAAAATTAATAATAATTAATGATAACATAAAAGGCCATAAAACGTAAGTGATATAACCTAGCTGACAGAGTACCAGATGGGCAAAAATAACTAGAAAATTTACCGAAGCGAACATACCCAAAATGGCTGCCGATACCTCGGCAGGACAATCGCTTCCAAAACTAAAAACCACCATAATGGAAATAGAACAAATGCCCGGTACTGCCAAAAGCTGCCAAAACAAACTATGGTACTTAACATTGGTAAGGGTGAAGTAACAACGTCAGTCATGTTGAAATAACGAGAAATTCTTCGAAAAAACACTGTGCCCAAAAAAAACTATGCTTGCTGCAAGTCCAATTACAGAAGGATGTCCTAGAGGGCGCGCGTGGTAGGTGTCGTTGGGGAGTTCAACCATGTTATCTAGGGCCTGTCACGACCCTCCCCATTGATGAAGGGATTATCTAAATGGAAGACAACCTGTGAATAGTGGTTTACACACGCCTTTGTTTAATACACGACACCTACAAGGTGTTCGCGCGAGGGTTGTAACCTCTGTATTCCATGCTTTTATCTTTCTCTAGTATATTTGGAAGATTTATATTAGGAAAGGTATAAGGAAGGACCTTTCTCACCGGCCGTCACAGGCCGCCCCAGAAAGTGGTTTTATGTGAATTCCCAAGTCACTGACCAGACGAGAGAAAATATTTTTATATGAACAGGAATCAAACTGCAAGATATTTGTCCCATAAAATTTTGTCACAAATACAGATTAAAACTATGTTGTTCTTACCTGCATAAGGGTTCCTTCAGTGAAGATACTCTTAGGCGAGGGATAGAATTATATGAAGGAAGTGAAGACAGGCACGCATTCCACTTTCATGCCATTTAATCCGGAGAATAACTAACAGGACACTTGACTGTCACGGTCAAGTGCCCTGTAAGATTTTGGCCTAGATCAGATGTTCTATGGGTACAGTCCTTTACGTAGTGGGCTGTAAAGGTAGTCTGTCTGTCTTTTCCAGACTCCAGCAATAAGGATCTGGGCAACTGAATGGTTCTTGGGAAATGCTAGTTTTGCAACAATACCTTGAATTTCATGAGCTCTAGCCCCCCTCCCCCAGCTGGTGCTTCCCCTGAGTATTGGCTTGAAGGGTAACTTCATGGAACCTAAAAGATTGTGTTCTTGGAAATCATCTTTTAAATGTTTAAAGGCCATTCATGAATGGCAGAGGCAAGGGACAGTGACATTGCCCTATCAAGCAGGACAATGCCCTAGAGAATGACCGTATATACACATATGACCAAGGAGAGCCAGGCAGTAGCTGCTGATGACTCAGCGGATAGACCTATAGGCTCCCCCAAACCCCCCATCCTTAGCTCACAAGGATAGTGAGATTGCAGCGACCAAAGAAACTACAGAGTTTGAGCGGGACTCGAACCCCAGTCTGGCGTTCGCCAGTCAGGGACGTTACCACATCGGCATCCTGTGCTCACAAACAGATTAGAGATCTTTAATTGGTGAGGAGCCATTTTTTTTAATGTATTTTTTGACTACCCTTACAAGACAGAGTAACAGATTATCCAGATCATCAGTTACCTCTCTAATAGAGGACATGGTAAGTGTCAGATCTGATGTCGTTAAGTTTTTGCCACAAAGTCTGGCACAAAGGAGAAACATAGGTTTCTCCACCCACTGGATTGTGTTATAAGGTAGGATGTGCCATGCAGTTCGCTCACTCTCGGGGCTGATGCCAGGGCCAAGAGAAAAACTGTCTCCAGGGTCAAGTCTTAGTCTGAGGTCTAATTTAAAGGCTCATAAGGTGCCATCTCAAGGGACCGCGGGACCCTTAAAATATCCCAAGGTTGGAAGGAGACACGTCCTTAGGTGGGAGGAAGTTCCTATTCCTACTGGCTAGAGAGTTATAACGGGATACCAAAACCTCGCACTCTTGTAAGTGGTGCAGAGTTAAGGAACCTTACACCTTGCACATCAGTGTTTTACCAATACCAGCGGGTCCACGGCCCATGTAATAAAGGATGCACAGCAGAAAATCTTTGTGTAGTAACAGTGAGGCATAGACATGTCCAGGGGTTTGCCTTGTGGGGAAACAGTTCTATATTAAACAGTATAGTATAAAAGCTACAAGCTAAGTGGGTCTTACCTGTAAGTGAATCAATTCCAGCTAACAGGGTTCCTATGCTGTGCCCCAAGAGAGGAGAAGATGAAAGGAAAAGGACAGTAAATTTTTACTTTCATCCCAGTCTAACACGTAACCACCATCCTCAAAGTGACGCAAATGATCCTGTGAGAGGAGCTAAGGCTGCCATACTACCTGCTCTGCAGCCACTACAGGTCCTAACAAAGCGGTGTCTAGGGACCTGTGGGCCAATTCCAGCAGGTAATGGAGAGTAAACATGGTCTGCTGTTTCCAGGCACCTGCCGGGGGTACCTGAGCCACATAGGTATTCTTATGGAATGGCAGAGTCGTGCTTACTCCTACGACATCATGAGCTCTAACCCGAGTTCTACGAGGAGCAGAGGGGGAGGGTGGCAAATGGGTACGGTCAATAACTTCCCTTAGAGAAGAGATTATATTTTCGTCATCTTCTTAACTCTTCCAGTGCTGACAGAGTTGCTGCAGGTGAGGTTGAGTTGTTTGCATATTTTTATGGTAGTACGGTACCTCAGAGCTCTAACAGGACACAAAAGCAGCTGATCAAGATAATCAGTTACCGCTACAAGGATCACGATCTGAAGCAAATGAAACATAGAATAAGTAACTCAGAATCTGCGTTTTGGCTACAAACTCAGGGAAGAACGAAATAAAGACCTGTCAATAGCGCTCGATATGTGTGGCGCTGAAGGAAAGACCACGAAGCTTGCGAACCCATTTGGAGGCGGCTAAAGCAAGCAAGAAAACGGCTTTGAGGGTAAAGTTCCTGTCTGAGGCAAGCTTCAACAGTTCATAAGGTGCCCTCTTTAGGGAATGTAAGCTTTAGTAATGTCCCTGGACGGTGGTCTAACATCTATTGGAGAACAGAAATGCTCCAAACTCCGTATGAGCATAGAGAGTTCTGCCGAAGAGTAAACATCAACTCCTTCTATCCAAAAGACCTGGATCAAGGTTGAGCGACAGCCTCTCACCGCTGATATTGAGCATAGCTTTTCTATTCGGAGGTAAAACAAAATTCGGCTATCAATGGAATAGAGGCTCCGAGAGGAGTAATACTCATTCCAGGACACCAACAACAGATGGACCACTTAGCTTGGTACATCGAAGTTGAAGATTTCCAGTGGTATCACGCCATCTCTGAGAGGAGATGTTAATAGCCTCCACATGTAAAGCAGTGGAATATCTTAATGCAGTTGGGAAAAGGGGGCAAATCACTGGGAGTCTCTATCAGAAGTAGAAGGTCTGGGTACCTTTCTACTCCGGGCCATTTTGGGGCTACTAGATTTATATTGAGATTGGTAGTGGACCAGAATCAGTTCAAAGCACTCCTTATCAGCCAGAACTGTGGAACAGCATAGACATCGAGGCCATCCCAAAGGTTTAGGTAGGCGTCCTCGACCACTGTTTGAGGATCTTGACCTACGAGTGAACTAACACATTTTTCGAGATGCAAGTCGTCACTCGGTCAATTTTTTGCTTTGTTATGCTAGCAAGAATTTGAGATACGAGTCCAAGACACTACTGCTAGATGGCATGGTGAGCAGTGATGATACAGCGTCCCCCAGCCTCCAACACGCTCTCTCATTCTCTTTATGCGCTCCCCTCGTACAGTAAACACTGATTTGTTGTGCATGTGGTTTCTTGCCTTGTGTTTTGTGAAAATTTCTTACTCTAACTATCTTTTAACCATGCCTCCTAAGAAGTTAACTACTAGTGACAGTGCAGAGAGGAGGAGGATGATGTCCATAGAATTAAAACGTGAAATAATTACGAAACGTGGAGAAGGTACGAGTGTGAAGGACTTTGCTAAGACATATGAATGTTCAACGTCAACGCTCCGCACAAATTTTGAAGCAAAAAGAATCTCTCAAGGATACAATGCCAGCAAAAGGTGTCAAGATAACTTCAAAGCTTTGAACATCTGTTAATAAAGAAAAAAAAAATATAATTATGAAGTAGCACTTAAGACTTTATGGAGTGTTAAGTAGTGATAGCACAAAAATAAGCCTTTGATCCTCCTCCGTCAATCTCTTCTACCTTTCCCCTCCGCTAGTGTCTTTGTTAGCTAAAATTGTCTCATCTCCAGTGTAAGTACACTATTAAACCTTTTTACATCTTCATATCTTTACATATTTTCCTTATTTAATAACACTACATATAAGAATATGGGGTGTCATTTTGAGGGTTGGGAACAGATTAAGGGTATTTTAAGCACTGGTATTTTTAATGGGAAAAATCAATTTGGTACACAAGCAAATTGAGATACGAGCTCATCCCCGGAAATGAATTAAACTTGTAAGTCAAGCTACCATTGTATATTGGAAGCTTCCAATTTAAAAATGTTGCAAACAGGTTGACCTAACTGTCGGGATATCTAACAGTCAGAATCCTGTTTGCTACCTGAGGATGCAAAGACCATTCTGACTCAACGACCAATGTCTCCCTGCTCAGAGTTTTTGGCATAATGTTCTAGCCAGCAGAGCATGTACTGCTGGTGCTACATACACTACCATCCCAGGTTGAGGAGAGAAGGGGTTGTCTGGTGAGAACAGGCGAGTTGTTCTCCCTTGTACTGATAAAAGTGTCACAACATCGTCTGGGCACCCCCGGGCAAGTCTGCACATCCGCAGATATTCACACCACAGCAAACAATTACAAACAATTACAAACATGCTGGAAAGAATTAAATAGCCAAGGCACTCCAGCCAATGGGAAAACGTCTGTCCTCACTGATGGCTGAAATCAGTGTGGCTGCTCAGTGAGCAAGCAGAGGGTCAGGAATTCTCTGCTCCCAGCCAGTAACTATTTATACCTCATTGTTAAAGTTTAACTGCTGAGTAGAGTACTCCAGCTTTGCTGCTATCTATTCTATGTGAAAGACTCGGGTTCGTAATTGTGTAGGAACAAAGTATATTCTTATACTGCAGTTGCTACTTCTCCAAATACCACTATCAACTCTCAAGTAACAGACACTTCTGCTTTTGCTCATCTTCTGACAACTACTACTAATATACAGAATGTAATCATTGTCTTCTAATGCCGCAAGGAAGGATAATTCCTGCTCTCTTTTGCAGCTCTGTCCTTTTGAATTTTAATTACTAATGAAATCAAGGCATGACAAGACATCCCAATGTTTTTTAATAAACTAGAATATCATATTATCTGGAGGTAACTGGAAGGTCAAGTAGTCCATGAATATTGCAAAAGACGACAATGAAAATTTATGTAAATCTCTTAGGTTATGAAATTCAACTTATAAAAACCCTGATGATAATCTGATGTGAGATATTATATAGAACAAACCATTAAAAGAATCTACCTATTATTATTATTACTAGCCAAGCTACAACCCTAATTGGAAAAGTAGGATCCTATAAGCCCAGGGACTCCAACAAGGACAAATAGCCCAGTACGGAAAGGAAATAAGGAACGGAGACCAGTGTGGCTGAATGTACCCTAAAGTAAGAGAACTCTAGAAGACCATGGTACAAAGGCTATGGCACTACCCAAGACTAGAGAACATTGGTTTGATTTTGAAGAGTCCTTCTCGTAGAAGAGCATCTTACCATAATGTAAATAAACATATTGTCAAGGTTACAGCATTTGAATTACATTTTGAGACAATTTAACCGAAAGAAAAGCCGTATACAGTACAGTAAGAGGAAATAAAGAATATAAATTACTGTACTTTGAAAAATTAATAAATAATGGTAGCCTGATGTTTATATTTCAACTAACTTTCCAATTCAAAAGCGTAAATTTATAAGTTAAAGACATATGATTATAATATATTTATATTAAAAAATGGGTGTTCAAATAAAAGTAAATACTGTATAATGTATCTCATTAGAATAGTTTCTAGCGTGTCTCTCCAATTCTATATCACCAATATAATATGGATTTTGTATACTGTACTCTGCTTACCTGCTGTTCGCAAATATATTCTGTTACTCAATCACTTTTTTTGGGCTCAAGCCATAGCGTCCTGATGGCAGGTTCCTTTTTGGTAGCTTCCTTGGGTATATCACTACTAAATATTCCCAGAGAAATTAACCACAGGTTATCACAGAATTCTAACTTCTGGAGCGAGTATCCTAAAGGTTTCCCTTTAAGACATCGTATATCAACAGGGGACGCATGTATCAACGCGCCACATAGCTATCTACACCCCGCACAGAGTTAACACTTCGATGTGTAGGGGTGGAGAATAGCTGGGGAGCCGTTCCACAGCTAATCTCGTTCGTGGCTACTTTTGGTACTCGAGACGTAAACAAACGGGCGCCATTGCTAAATGACGTCACGTCCGTCCTCATCCTTCGCTTAGTAGCTTGCCTTACTAGACGGATTTTTCCCTGTGCGTATCTTATCGACTTGCATCTTAGCCATGTCTCTACCCTCGGCCTCGCCTTCTTCTGGAAAGTTGAGTACAAGGTTCCAGTATTGTTTAAATAAGCTCTGACCGTAAAGTAACTTTTACTTTTCGAGATATTTTATGTTTTGTGGCAGAGCTGTGCCTCAATCGGACCCGCCATTTTATGGCGTCGTTGTTGTTTTGCATGCCTTTTAGCTAGCCTCAACAGCGTTTTCCGGCCTCATTAACTAATCGATACTATTAGTTATTTAGTCTTCATAGCTAGGAACTTTATATATCGTGTTTTGACGCTTTGTTATCGGTCATCATCTGACCCCATACCAGCTCGCTAGTCTAGCCCCTAGGCCAGAGCGCCTATCATCAGTGTTCATGCATGATATATTTCAGTGATCCTAGGTTTAGTTATGAAGATAGCGGCATTATTTTATGATACTGTTGACTGTAATGCAAGTGTTTTCGCCTTCAGGGATCATATAGGGGATAGGTTTGATAGTGTGCCTTTCTAACCTAACCTACATGTAGGACCCCTATATGCTTCCTTCCCCCCCCTGCCTTAGGGCATCACCTCTGTGTAGCCTTGCTCCCCCTACCACGTAAGGGGATCAAGCTCATATCAGAGTCCCTCTTAATGAGAGAATGCCTTGATGTAGTCATTGAGCTTCAGCACAGCATTTCATTCCCGTGCTGAATCTTGGTGACGGGCAAGAGGGCTCTCGAACTTGGGGAAATTGCTCCCCCAGTTCGAATCTAAATTTCTCTCTTTCATCTTTTTCTTCCTCTTTATATGGCTTCAACCTTCTCCTAATGTTATAAACTTTCCTTCATGTTGCTGTCCCAACCCTATGAGTAAAATTTCCCATATGTATGTGTATATATTTACATTTATATGTGTGTTTATTATTTTTTTTTCTCTTTTTTTATGGCATGTATGTATCTACATCTGTTATTGCCACTTGGGCGGATGTTTATACATCCGGTATTGCTGCCTGCTTTGATGAATGGGAAAGGTGTCACGGTTGGGAGGTGTTTGTGCTCAAAGCTATATGTGAGAGTATTGGATGATCTCAGCCATCCTGAAGATGGTTTGGACCTTTTTTGGCGGAACTATTCTCAAGTGTTGGGTCTTCGGAATCCAGGGGGATCCAACGCTTAGGGTAGGACTCTCGGCTTTTGGCCGGAAGCCCGTCATTACAGATATGGGGAGGATGATTCCATAGTTTCTTGGTCTCAGTCCTAACAGGCGGGTTCAGCTTACACCTGTGCCTCTATATCTGTTTTGATGCTATCCTTCGGGTAGGGTATGGAGTGGACCATCTGGGAAGTATACTCTCACTGTGCCGGTAGTGGAGAGTGTAAATTTCCTTCCCAACATGTGATGCCTTAATGTTCTCAAGCAGGTAAATCAAACTTCAAAAAATCACTCTTCTCTCTTCTTTTTTATGATGGATTCTTGTGAAAATGACCCCACCTCCCCTGGATATGCTGACTCGCCCCCGGCACTGTTGACGACCTCTGGCAATTCATTTAAAGAAAACTCCGTTGACGACTTAGGAACTAAAAAGGACTATTCTTTAAACACTCGGAAAAAGGGTAATTTGGGCAACACAGGAAAATTGAATGTCCTGCACATTACCCAAATCCCATTAGAAACTAATTATGATATGCTACATAAAATATTTGAGTGTTATGGATTAATAAAAGAAATTAGAATGAAACTTCAAGATGATAATTGGGAATCTTGGTTATCATTTAATTGTCACGAGGAAGCATTTAATGCAAGCCGTAATATTGTTGATATTAAAGTAGGTAATACGAGTGTTAAGGGTGCTCTGTGTGATGGGGCACCTAAAGATCTGGATGTCTACAGACCAGCAGACTGGGCTGATAAAGATATAGAGGCAGATATGCCATCCCAAAGAAAGCCAAAACCACCAATGTGGCTTCTTGCTCAATCTGTAGGAGGTACGGAAAATTATTTCAAGGTCTGCAAATTTCTTCAGAGGAGGGTAGGTACGATCGCACCTGGAGATATATCTCGATTCGGTAAGAAAAGTTACCTGATAAAGGCCAAGTCATATACACAGTCTGTTATACTGTCCAATTTGAAGACAGTAAATGATGATATAAAATTGGACATCAAACCCCATCTAAACTTCAGCTATGGAAGGGGAGTGGTTTTTAATAGGGATCTGTATGAATTTACTGAAGAAGAGATATTGACTATGTGTCCTCTATCAGTGTGGAAAGTACATAAAGTACCTGGAACATCAATGATTGTTTTTACTTTCCAGGATGCCGATGTACCTTCCCACATAGACATAGAAAATGAAAGGATCAGAGTTCATCCTTTCAAGCAAAAGCCACTGCAATGTTATTATTGCTTTAAATTTGGACATCCTTCCAAAGTTTGCAATAGTGAAAGAATTTGTAATACTTGCTCCAATATTTACCATGGGGAATGTACATTTGAGGCAAGGTGCTTAAACTGCAACTCTAATCATACATCTAATGATAGGAGCTGCCAGTTTTATAAGTTAGAAGAGGCTGCCCTCAATAAATCAATTATTGAACATGTAAGCGTGGGGCATGCCAAGAGATTATTAAATAAATCTAACACTTATGCAAAGACATTAAAAACAGGAGAAAAAGTTCCTCGGGAATCATCTCGCCCACCTACTACTGTAGGTAGTTCTCGAAAAAGAAATTCACCATCTATTGATAAAGTGCTGCATAAGACAAGAATATCTCCTCCTAAAGATTTATCATTGAGTATCAACCAAAAGACATTGCCCACCACTATCAAACCTTTGTCCCCCATTACAAAGGATAGTACTAACCTCTCCCAGGCCATATCCTTGCCTGATTTAATGGAGATTCCACCTGACACCAAGTTATCAGGTGTACCTGTAGTGGGGAAGGTACAAAAACCTGGTAACTCACAACCTACTAATCGTAAAAGAGAGAGACCTCCATCTCTCTCACCCCCTTCCATAAGAAATACTAGAATTATGACATCAAATAAATATGATGTTTTGTCTGTTGATGTTGCCGATCAACCAGAAGACAATTTGAATAAATCAGAAATTCAAGTTGAGGTCCACCATCCCCCTCAACAAATAGATAAAAAAGATACAAAGAAAAACACCAACGTAAAACCCAACATAACAAGACCACCTCTGAAGAAACCTACAGGTAATAATGTTAGATTAAAAACTGCTAATGGGAAGACCTCATCCAAGATGTCTTCCAGAAATAATCCATAGTTTTCTCCTCCATTTTGCAATGGAACTGTCAGGGTTTGAGGGCGAAATATGAAGAACTTAAGCTCCTAATTCATGAGCATTCCCCCATAATTGTATGTCTACAGGAAAGTATGCTTGATTCTAACACTCCTAGTCCTCGAGAGTATGTTAGCTATAGAACACCATATAATCAACAAGCAGGGAGCCATGGCGGAAGTCTCATGTACATTCGTCGAGATGTTCCCCAAATACCCATGTCTATACGTACAACCCTGCAGGCAGTTGTTGTACAAATTGATATAAGGAGAAAATGTACAATATGCTCTCTGTACTTACCTCCAAATGATAATATTTTATATGATGATTTAGTAGAGGTCATTCAACAACTCCCTCAACCTTTTCTCTTACTGGGAGATATGAATGGTAGACATCCTTTATGGGGTGATATTTTAGCAAACACAAGGGGCAATATTATCTCATCAATTGTGGAGAATGAGGATGTTGGACTCCTTAATACAGGAGAGCCCACACACTTCCATGTTCAGACAGGTACTTTGTCATGCATTGACCTTTCAATTGCAAGCTCTAACTGCCTTCTTGATTTTGATTGGAGGACATTAGATGATTGGCATACTAGTGATCATGCACCAATCATTATAAACACCAACAAGGGTCCGCCTTTGCAAAGATCGCCACGTTGGAATCTAGACAAGGCAGACTGGGTTAAATTTTCCGAGCTAAGTGAAATCGAAGGGAGAGCAGAACAGTTTGAAAGTGTTGATGATGCCATAGACCTACTGAATGGAACTCTTCATACAGCAGGAGTCAATTCAATTCCCAAAACAACAGGGTTATTCAAACGACGACCAGTCCCGTGGTGGTCTTCAGAACTAACTGCACTCCACAGAGCCACAAGAAGATCTCTAACACGATTGCGTAGACGCAGAACTGATGAGAATTTAACTATGTACAAGAAATGTAGAGCACAGTTCCGTCGTGCCATGAAAGAAGCAAGACGCCAGTCATGGATGTCTTTTGTTTCCTCCATTAACAGTAGAACACCACCATCTTCTGTGTGGAGGAAAGTAAAAAAGATAGCTGGCAAATTCACCCCCAACCCACCACCAGTGTTGAAGGTGAATGGCCAGTATGTAACTGAAGCAAATGAAGTTAGCAATGCCCTGGCTAATCATTTTTCAAATGTATCCAGCAAGTGTGAAGGAGCCCCTGGTCACCAGTATAGGAGCACTGAAGAAAAGAAAATTGTAAATTTTGCAACAAGAAGGGAAGTCGTATAATTCTCCTTTCACTGAAAGAGAATTTGATTCCGCACTTGCTCATTGCAACGATACAGCCCCTGGACCCGATGGAATTCCATATGCAATGATTAAACATGTACATTTTAATACAAAGCTATTTATTTTAAGCATTATTAATAGAATATGGCATGATCATAGTTACCCAAGTGTTTGGGAACTAGCCATTATTTTAGCCTTTTTAAAACCCGGTAAAGACAAGTTTTTAGCAGCAAACTATCGTCCTATTGCATTGACATCTTGTTTATGTAAAATCATGGAGAAGATGGTCAATGCAAGGCTGATGTGGTACCTTGAAAAGAAAGGTATTTTGTCACCGATTCAATGTGGATTCCGAAAAATGCACTCAACGACTGATGTGTTGATACGACTTGAGTCTTCTATTTGTGAAGCCTTTGCTTCCAAACAGCACCATGTTACAGTATTTTTTGACCTTGAAAAGGCATATGATACCACATGGAGATATGGTATTCTTAAAACCATTCATGAATTGGGATTGAGAGGAGAGCTGCCACTATTTATTCAGGCATTTCTTTCACGTAGAGTTTTTCAAGTGAGAGTGGGGGAAACTCTATCAGAGAGTAAGTGCCAGGAAGAAGGAGTTCCTCAGGGTAGTGTGCTGAGTGTAACCCTTTTTGCACTAGCAATTAATGGGATATCCTCAGCCATTCCCCAGGATGTTCTCTCAACATTATTTGTGGATGATCTCTCAATATCATTTGCTGGCACTAGAATGGCAATGGTTGAGAGAAAAATCCAACTCTCTATTGATAAAATTATCCAGTGGGCTGACATGAATGGATTTAAGTTCTCGACAAGTAAAACTACCATTGTCCATTTTTGTCGTATCCGGGGAGTACATCCAGACCCGGATATATACATTAAAGGTCAACGGATACCATGTGTATCGGAAACCAAATTTTTAGGTTTGATATTTGACTGTAAACTTACATGGGTTTCTCACCTAAAAGCGCTAAAAGCTAAATGTGTTGAAGCTCTGAATATCTTAAAAGTATTGTCCCATACATCATGGGGGGCAGACCGCAATACTATTTTAAAATTATACAAGGCCTTGATTTTTTCCAAAATTAGTTATGGTTGTGAGGTATATTCTTCAGCCACCCCAAGCCGGTTAAAAATATTAGATTCGATACATCATGCAGGTATTAGATTGTCTACTGGAGCTTTTAAAACCTCGCCTATCCCAAGTCTCCTTGTTGATGCTGGAGAGTTACCTCTAGACCTTTACCGAATGTCTTTCATTCTTTGGTATTGGTTTAAATTGCAAAGACTCCCTAACTCTCTAGCCTTTCAGACTGCAAGCCTTGTAAGACACGCATCATACTTTGAGTTGCACCCAAAATCTCCTCAACCTTATGGCTTTCGGGTGAAACGATTATTAAATAGTCTGGATATAATTAGAAATAAGGTACTTCCATTCAAGGTATCGTCAACGCCTCCATGGAAGTTACCAGAGATATCTTTTTGTAAATATTTTATTGGAGATAAGAAGAATATGTCAGACATAGAAGCCAGGTCTCTTTTTAATGAACATGTTAAAGAACATAGAGGATCAACTTTTATCTATACTGATGGCTCCAAATCTGATGCTGGCGTTGGATTTGGAGTACATAGTAATGGTTTTAATTGTAGAGGTGCACTTCCTCTGACCGCTTCCATATTTACTGCCGAACTGTATGGCATATTAACCGCTATTGAGAAAATAGCGTTGGAGAAGGAGGGTAATTTTACAATTTTTAGTGATGCAATGAGTGTCCTTCAAGCTATGGAAGTTTTTAATTCTAATAACCCTCTAGTTTTAAAGATTTTAGAATGGCTTTTCATTATTGGACGGAGAGGTATAACAGTTCAATTTTGTTGGGTTCCAGCACATGTAGGTGTGTCCGGGAATGAGAAGGCTGATTCACTGGCTAAGGAGGCTGCATCCGAGTTGCTGCCAAGAAGGTATCCCATTCCCTGTAATGATTTCTTACCTGACATCAAGAAATTGGTTTGCAATAAATGGCAACAGCAATGGGATAGTCAAGATGGCAATAAAATGAGGGAAGTAACAAATGACATATCTCCTTGGAGGTATAATATGATGCCCCGAAAATGGGAGACGTCTCTTTGTCGTCTCCGTATTGGTCACACTCGGTTGACCCATGAGTTTCTGCTGAAGGGCCAACACCAACCGTATTGTGACAACTGTTTAGTACCTCTAACAGTAAGGCATTTGTTGACCGAATGCCCCAATTACAACATCTTGCGGAATAGATATTTGTTTGAGGCTCGAGGTGAGGGTGGCAGGTTCATCCTTGCCAAGACTTGGAAATGATGTGTCCTACCATGCAAGTGGCATTTTTAGATTTCTTTCAGAAGCAGGTCTTCTGAAAAATATTTAACATATGACATTCAATATTTATGATTTTAATTGAATACTCTTTAATTTTTTATTTTATTTAATTTTTTACTTTTGTATACATAAATTAAATGTTACCGGCGTCAATGACCTTAGATGTCAGGATGCCTGAAAACTTTAAATCATTCATTCATATCAGAGTATCTATCGCTTCTCTGTCCTCCCTAAGGGAATGATCCCCCCTTAGGGTTGCGTCCGAGAATGAGGAACGGCACGCCCTTCCTCTATTGCTGGGGCTAGTTTTCCGACCTTCCCTGCAATAGCGATACGTCTTCCATCCTTCCTAGTTCAGAGTGTAACATCCCTGCTCTAGGTTAGGCTTGGGGGGAGTTAGTTCTGTGCCTTGCTGAAACGATACCCATGCACCGTTCTCAGACAGGCTGCCTTACCTTAGGCTAGGGAGCGTCCTCCCTTCCTTGGTGGCCGCTTTGGTACAGAGCCTCCTCTATAGAAGACCCTTCTTTTTCTCCCCTCCCCTCCTATCTCTTGTATGGCCTAGCCTATACTTAGGTTAGTCTATACCCATCTGTCCCCTGTCCTACAACTCCTCCTTAGGGTGGAGTGATAGGGCTACCTTGAGCTCCTGTGTGCAGTCCGCTCTGGTACATATACCCTTCATAGTGTCCTATGGGGTTAGCCACTGGATGCGTTTTATCCGCAGGGGTTCTCCCCCCTCTTGAGTGTTCCCTAGCCCTCCCTTGGGCTACCCTGGCTCCCGGCCGCCTGCGGCCCCTGCCTCTGGGTGATAGGGCTGGCCTCTATCATGGGTACACCCACTCAGGTGGGATGTCTTGGGGTCCGTGTCCGTACCCCTACATCCCTCCTTCTGTCTCTTTCACTATCCTGGTGCCGGTCCCTTGCCGCCTCCCCTGTCGGTGATACCCACCTCCCGCCCTTGGTGACACACTCCTTGCCCCCTGGCCGTCAGTCCTCCGTGTGCCGGGGACTGCCGCCTCCCGTCGGCGTCCAGCCGATGGCCTTCCCTCATACCTCATAGCTTCGGTCGTCCGTCCACCGGTCTGGCCCCCGGAGTGCCGGCATCCACTGCCGGCAGTCCGGTTCTGCTATAGCCCTTTCCTTGTCCCTGTCACCAAGCCGGCAACCTTTGGCTGCCGGAGCCGCCGCTTCCCGCCGCTTCCCGGGACAACAAACGGCGGCCGCCATCCTGGCATTACTCCTGACTTATATATTTGTCTTGCCTAATGCCAGAAACTCTGCTGGAGCGGCCTCCGGCGTACCGTCAGTCTGCCGGAGCCTCCCGGAGGCGTCAAAGCGACTTGCACCCCTTCTACTAGCTATCATCTCATGTTGATAGCCCTACATTGCAACCAGATGGTTTGACTACATAATAGAGAGGTATTATTTTACCATTCTATTAATAACCATGCTGTCTTCTTGCATATCACAAATTTCCAGCATGCTGTGTGTATCTTAGCACGGCTGGTAGTAGGTTGGCCTGGGCACCAGCCGCCCGTTGAGATACTACCGCTAGAGAGTTATGGGGTCCTTTGACTGGCCAGACAGTACTACATAGGACCCTTCTCTCTGGTTACGGTTCTTTCCCTTTGCCTACACAGACACCGAATAATCTGGCATATTCTTTACAGATTCTTCTCTGTCCACATACACATGACAACACTGAGATTGCCAAACAATTCTTCTTCACCCAAGGGGTTAACTACTGTACTATAATTGTTCAGTGGCTACTTTCCTCTTGGTAAGGGTAGAAGAGACTCTTTAGCTATGGTAAGCAGCTCTTCTAGGAGAAGGACACTCCAAAATCAAACCATTGTTCTCTAGTCTTGGGTAGTGCCATAGCCTCTGTACCATGGTCTTCCACTGTCTTGGGTTAGAGTTTTCTTCCTTGAGGGTACACTCGGGCACACTTCTATCTAGTTTCTCTTCCTCTTGTTTTGTTAAAGTTTTAATTGTTTTTATAGGAAATATTTATTTTAATGTTGTTACTAAAAATATTCTATTTTTCTTTATTTCCTTTCCTCACTGGGCTATTTTCCCTGTTAGGGCCCCTGGGCTTATAGCATCCTGCTTTTCCAACTAGGGTTGTAGCTTAGCATTTAATAGTAATAGTAATAGTAACCGTTACCCTATGGGATCGTCTACGTTCCCAATTCTATGGTCTGAGTGGCTTCAGTCCTAGTTTTATATCCTTGGCAATTCCCACTAGAATTCCCCCTGCCTTCCTGGCAATCTATGAAGAATTCTGCCCTGTGCCCTCGGTCACAAACAAATTGCCTATGGATAAGGTTACGGTAACCAGCCGGGGGGGTTACACGGAGTATGTGTCTATCTCCTTCATTTCCGCCCACTCTCAGAACATCACATTGTCTATACCACTTAATATTAAGTTAAAGATTAATCCTTTAATGTTTAACTTTAGAATAGAAGTCATTCTTATGACTCCCCCATACTCATGTTCTCTTTCTCTTACAGGAAGAGTACGTGAAGTGCGACCACGGCTTCTGTGGAGTGAAGTGCCCGCACTTCTATGGGCACACGGCGTGTAGGACTCACGCCCCTTGCGCCAACAAGAGAGGTGATCTGAAGTTTTGGGACCCGCAGAACTGTACGGTCTGCCAGGACCGCCTGGTCGAGGCGTTCAATAACCCTCCCTCAGCGGAGGTTAGGGACGCTTCTCGAGAGAAGCTACGCAAATGGGTGCGTGGCTTCCAGAAGAACGCCACTGGACCATACCTTGCCACTGAAGACTTGAGGGCCTTGCTTTTCCCGAAGGCATCCCCAGACTATGTGGTCCCCAAGGATCAGATCCCCACTGTCCAGATCACGGTGGAACCCGATGTAGTCATGGCCCAGTCCATGCACGAGTGTCACCTGGATACCGACAACGCGGATAGTATGTCGGAGGTGTCGGAGACCATGGAGAGGAACCTCATGGCCAAAGAACTGGACTATGAGGAAGACCGAGTGGAATACGCCGAGTCGGAGCAAGAGGTCGCTCCGCCTTCCACCACCGCCCCAACTCCTACACCGACGGAAGTATCACTCCCGTCTACCTCCGCCACCCCGGACCCCATCCCATCCAGCGCCCAGGAGATGTTCCATATGCTCGAAGCTCTTATGGACAAGAAACTCCGTGAAACACACGAATACATCAGGACCATGGGAAGTTCAAAGGAGCCGAAAAGGATTTTGGTTAAGGACCTCCCGGCATGTTCGCACGCCAACCCCTGGAGGTATGCTGAGCACATGCCTATCGCAACGGGCAGGATCTTCGTCAGTGAGAAGGTCGGCTTGGTTGCCCTGGAAGAAGTGGAGTTCTTCCCGAGTTTTGAAGCTTATCCGGACTGTTACGTCCGACTTCGATCCGAACCTGCCTCTAAAGAAGAGACCGAACCTAAGGAGGTGATAGTGTTCGATCTCCCGAAGGCCCAGGCTATGCTAGCCAACGCTTTTAAAAGTAGGTGTTTTACCTGCTCAAAGCTTCCGGCGCTGAGCAAGAAGCACCCTACCTACGTCGCACCAGATGATGCGATCCTCCCCTTCATGGAAAAGGCCTTTGCTGCGGTACACAAAGCAGTGGAAGAAGGGAAACCTTGCCCTGCACTGGAGGAGTGCAGACCCTTCTCCCTGATTACTCCCCCCCGATGTTTGACACTGGAAAGATGTCCAGCATACTTTCGTGGTGGGGAAACTAGATCCTGACGTTGCTGTTTAACGAAGACCTCCCGAAACTTAATGACCATCTCTTTCGTCGGGAACAAGACACGAAGGAAAGGCTCGCCGCATCCATGTCCCTCCAGGTACAGCTTGACGTCATGGCCGGTGACACTAGAGTCCCCGACCACTACATGGTGCTCGCCAAAACACACTTGGCGACTGTAGTTAAGGACCTGTACAGCTTCATGAAGGCTCGGAGAGCCTGTCGTGAATTCGTGTTCTCAAGTGCCACAGTGAGACACGAACCCCGGAGGCTGATTTCCTCCAACATCTGGGGTAAGCACCTCTTTCCCTCTGACTTTGTGAAAGAGATCACCGACAAGGCCGCCACGGAGAACAGGAACCTTCTCCACAAGTGGGGCATGTCGAAGAAGAGGAAATCCTCTCAGGACGACGGCCCTCAACCTAAGAGGAAATCCTCCAAGCAGAAACCCCAACAATGTCAACAGAGACGTCAGTTTCCAGGACCCGCTACTCCCCAAGTGGCAGCTCAGCCACAGCAGACCTTTCAGCTGGTCACCCAACCGGTCTTGTCACAGTCGCCTGTTTTCACCCCTGCTTTCGAGCAACAGACGACTACCTTTCGTCCCAAAGGTAGAGGCTCAAACAGAGGTGCAGGCAGAGACGCATCTCGCCGTCCCTCCAGAGGCAGAGGAGGAAGGGGAGCTAGCGGCCAAGGCAGTAAACCCTCGGAACACCAGAAGCAATGAAGTGCTTCCGGTGGGAGGAAGACTCCGCCAATTCCAGGATCGTTGGACCTTCGATCCCTGGGCACACAGCATCGTCAAGAAGGGTCTAGGCTGGAGTTGGACTCAACCACCCCCAACCTTCCAGCAATTCTTCCAACAATCAATCCCCCTTCTGTAAGAATATGTCCTAGATCTCTTGAACAAGAAGGTGATAAGGAGGGTAAAGTCAACCAGGTTCCAAGGGAGACTGTTTTGCGTCCCCAAGAAGGACTCTGACAAGTCATTCTAGACTTATCCCCCCTCAACAAGTTCATAGCGAACAACAAGTTCAAGATGCTGACTCTTCAACAGATAAGGACCCTTCTGCCTCAAGGTTCCTACACGGTCTCCATAGACCTGGCGGATGCCTATTGGCACGTTCCAATGAACCACCACGCTTCCTCCTACCTAGGATTTCGTCTCCAAAGGAAAAGCTACGCCTTCAGGGCCATGCCCTTCAGCCTCAACGTGGCCCCTCGGATCTTCACAAAGCTGGCGGATGCCATCGTTCAACAGCTGCGCCTCCGAGACGTCCAGGTGATGGCCTACCTCGACGACTGGCTAGTCTGGGCTCCATCGCCCGAGGATTGTTTAAAATCCTGCAACAAAGTCACCCAGTTCCTAGAACACCTGGGATTCAAGATAAACGCGAAGAAATCTCGCCTCTCTCCAGCTCAGAAGTTCCAATGGTTAGGAATCCAGTGGAACCTTCAGTCACACCACCTTTCCATTCCCCAGAAGAAAAGGAAGGAAATAGCAGGGTCTATCAAGCGACTGCTGAAATCCAAACGGATCTCAAGACGTCAGCAGGAACGAGTTCTAGGCTCTCTACAGTTCGCCTCAGTGACAAACCCAGTGCTACGTGCACAGCTAAAGGATGCCGCGGGAGTCTGGAGACGTTCCGCATCCATCGCTCGAAGAGACCTCAAGAGACGGCTCCCAAACAGACTTCGGCTGCTCCTCAAGCCGTGGTCAGAAGCAAAGGCCCTGAAAAGGTGCATCCCTCTTCAACACCCACCTCCATCACTTAACATCCACACGGATGCCTCGCTGGAGGGTTGGGGAGGTCACTCCCACCAAAAACAGGCTCAAGGCACATGGTCTCCCTTATTCAAGACGTTTCACATCAACATCTTGGAGGCCATGGCGGTCCTTCTAACTCTGAAAAAACTCTCCCTGCCTCCCTCGATCCATATTCGTCTAACCCTAGACAACTCGGTGGTAGTTCGATGTCTCAATCGCCAAGGCTCAAGATCGCCCCAGATAAATCAGGTGCTTCTGACAATCTTCCGTCTGGCAGAGAAGAAATGGCACCTGTCTGCAGTTCACCTACA
Organism: Palaemon carinicauda; assembly: GCF_036898095.1. Lineage (NCBI taxonomy): Eukaryota > Metazoa > Arthropoda > Malacostraca > Decapoda > Palaemonidae > Palaemon > Palaemon carinicauda. Next base: position 155,295,476 of record NC_090734.1, read on the forward strand.
AGGATTCCGCAACGTGACGGCGGACGCTCTATCCCGGACAAGCCCGATAGAGTCGGAATGGTCTCTAGACGCAAGATCATTCTCCTTCATCTCTCACCAAGTCCCAGAACTTCAGATCGATCTCTTCGCAACGAGCGACAACAATCAACTTCCTCGATATGTGGCCCCCGTACGAGGACCCCAAGGCAGAAGCAGTGGACGCCATGTCACTGGACCGGAACAGATGGTCCAAGATCTACCTGTTCCCTCCCACCAACCTTCTGCTGAAAGTCCTCTCCAAACTGAGAACCTTCAAAGGAACAGCAGCCCTAGTGGCTCCCAAGTGGCCTCGGAGCAACTGGTACCCCCTAGTCCTGGAGCTACAACCTACGCTGATCCCTCTCCCGGGCCCAGTTCTCTCCCAGCAAGGACAGAAGTCGACTGTCTTCGCTTCATCATTGAAAGTCAGGGACCTTCATCTCATGATTTTCTCTCCCTAGCCGTGAAGAAAAGGTTCGGGATATCGAAGAAGAGTCTCGACTTCCTCGAGGAATACAAAACCGAATCCACACGATGGCAATACGAATCATCCTGGAGAAAATGGGTCTCATTCGTCAAGGCAAAAAAAAATCCTACGGAAATCACCATCGATTTTTGCATGTCCTTCTTCATTCACCTTCATGGACAAGGCTTGGCAGCCAACACGATTTCTACTTGCAAATCAGCCTTGACTAGACCACTGATGTATGCCTTCCAGATTGATCTGTCCAACGACATCTTTAATAAACTGCCGAAGGCATGCGCTCGTCTACGCCCAGCACCCCCACCAAAACCGATCTCCTGGTCCCTGGACAAGGTGCTCCATTTTGCCTCCAACTTGGACAATGATTCGTGCCCTCTCAAGGATCTGACTCAAAAAGTTATTTTTCTTTTTGCTCTTGCCTCAGGAGCCCGAGTCAGCGAAATAGTGGCATTATCAAGGGACGAGGGCCACATTCTGTTTACAGATTCAGGAGACTTTACCCTCTTCCCGGATCCGACGTTTCTCGCCAAAAACGAATTACCCACCAAAAGATGGGGCCCTTGGAGAATATGCCCCCTGAAAGAAGATACCTCTCTATGTCCAGTAGAGAGCCTCAAGGTTTATCTTCGTAGAACTTCGGACTTTGGTGGAGGCCAACTCTTCAAAGGAGAAACATCGGGCAGCGACCTGTCACTGAAACAACTAAGAGCGAAAATCACCTACTTCATTCGCAGAGCGGATCCTGACAGTACACCCGCCGGTCACGATCCTAGAAAAGTTGCATCGTCTCTGAATTTCTTTCAGAGTATGGATTTCGAAAGCCTTAAGAGTTTCACAGGCTGGAAATCCTCGCGTGTTTTCTTCAAACATTATGCGAAACAAGTGCACGAAGTCAAACATTTTGTGGTAGCCGCAGGTAGTGTTATGAAACCTGCCCCTAACTCTGCATAGAACAGTGAGTTACTTGGGACTCTAACTCATCGGGTGCCTATGTTGACCCTCGCGTGATACGTAGTGATTTCAAAAACACTTAGTGTTTTTTCATATACTGTTCTTCTCCCAGGTGAAATGTCATAGTCGTCACATGAGTGCCGCATGCCTAGAGCATGATGTGTTTTAATTTTAAAGACTGACGTTCCTCTGGAACGAGTGCCTACTAATAATTTGAAATTCTCTTTCAGATTCAAGAGCAAGTCTTTCATTACTATGTACATTATAATTTGTTGTAAATTACTTTTACATATTTATTGCATTTATTTAACATATTCTGCAATTGCGAAATAAAATTTCTATTTTATTACTTGTGCGTCTCAATCCGCTCCTACTTATACTATGAAATACATGACTGTGATAGTTTTATTATCCCCTTCCTCTTATAGTCGATGAAGATTACTAAGGATACAACCCTTATGATATACTCACCTCTGCAATGTAATATTCCTACACGAATACTTACTTACATCATACCTTAGAGACCAGACGATTCTCTATTCACATACAGTGCCTAACCACCACTTGTCTGCCCTCGAGAATTTTCCTATATGAATGCCAACCATTCAGTCTTGTCTCCGAGTTCTTCATGTTCTCCCAGCAAGATGGGTAACCCTTCGATGACCACTTTGATCTTCAGCATGGCCCGTGGGGACTTCACTGCCAGGGGGGCAGGAAGGTCTCTTCCCTACAGTTCTTCTATTGAGATTACTATGCTAACCTGTTCAAAGCCCTCGGCACTTACACTACAAGGGAAAAATCTACCACGATACATTGATTCTCTGGTATTCTTCCATCAGAACGCCATGGCTTGAGCCTAAAAAATGACAAATTTGAAGATAATTTGTATTTTTCCTAACCATACAAACCTTAGCTATTTACAAAGGGTATTACTTTTAGCGTAGCTGAAATGGCGAGCCATTAGAATTTAACAAGGGTGTATTACCCCCCCCCCGCGCTAGTTAGCGGGGGGGTTAGGGGAGTGGTAGCTAGCTACCCCTCCTCCCCCTCACACACAGGTGAATACTCACTTTCACTTAGAGGTAGGACTTGTCTTGGGGGACAGGGCTGGCGGGCAAATATGTGTAAATAGCTAAGGTTTGTATGGTTAGGAAAAATACAAATAATATATATAATATATATCTTTGAATTTGTCATTTGTTCCGTAACCGAAATACAAACCACGCTATTTACAAAGGGTGACTTATCCCGTAGGAAGGGTGGAAAGTCCCCAGCCATACTGGCTTTGGCTTTACCCGGGGACTCAGAATCCGAGTGAGTCGCACTCGAGAAAAGGAGTCCCTGCACCTCACAAGTTCCTTGCTCCGCAAGGAACCATGTGGCCTACGTAAGCTTGTGTGTGAAGGAAGAAGTGTGACCCGTCCTAGGCAGTTGACCTGGAGTTCCAGAAGGAACTCTGGGTTAGGACGTTCCCAATACCACCTCGTCAGGGTATGGGGGATGCGACAGTATTGACTCAATACTCGGAACACAAGGAAGCATGGTTTACCTGCAGAGGTTCGAGGTCAGCTATGCAGAGACCAGGATGCTGCTTCCCCGTAGAGGGGATGATGAAGAAAGAAGTAAGGGCCAGACATACTTCTTTCGTTCATGCAGACTAAAACCTGATAACAATGCCCTCAACCTTCTGCTACCTGTCCAAAAAGGAGCCTGAGGTTAGACCAGCTGTTGTGTAGCCACCACAGAGCGATAGAAAACATATCGAGACTCCTGTGGGTCACGCCCTGCAGGAAGCGGGCTGCGAAGGTCATTAGACGCTTCCAGACTCCAGCTTGTAGCACCTGCGTCACAGAGTAGTATTACTCGAAGGCGAGGGACGTTGCGATGTATCCAACATCGTGCTGTAGGGCGACGTGACGGGGGAGGGTCTGGAGACAGATCGAGATGAATGTCCTTGAGTCCGGGCTGAAGAGGTATACTGGTGACTCTCCCCCATGTCCTCCTTGTGCTCCCAAATCAGCTGCAACTAAGGACAAACTGCAGCTGTTCCCAGCGCTAACCTCTCGATTCCTTTACTGGCAAGAAAGAGAAGGTCTTGGGACATCAGATACAGAATGGAGACTCGAAATCTTGAATGAATCGGACCGAAGGGCCGGGACCCTCAGATTCTGAGTCTAGCCAACAACTCAGGAGCGAGCCTGAATGTTGCCTTCCCCTCTTCCTTAGAAAGGGGGGAGTCGTAAGAGACCAAGAAGATTGCTTACACACTGGCCGTGGCCAGAGTAAGCAGAAGACCCAAGGCGGAATACAATCCGAGGCCTGTCGTAAAGGGTCTTGAGAAGATCTCTTAAAGGACTAAAAGTCCGAGCCATGCTCCAAGTTGGAGGTCTTCCTCCGACTAGGGCAGGGATGATCGTAGCTTCGCATGAGCGAGGACAGATCCAGCGGGCAGGAAAAAGATATTCCTTTAAGCCTGAAGGTCAGGGAAAGGCTGAGCGACAGGCTTCATTGCCGAGAGCGGAAAGGAGTTTCCTCCCGCCGAAAGGCAATAAGACCGTTATTGCTGGAGAAGAGGCCTCAAGGGAAGAGGTATATCTCCCACGGCACCAACCACCTTAGACTCTTCACTTTGCCTGGGAGACCCCTGTGGATGACTATCGCCGAAGACGCGACCTCCGTACCGCGACTGTAGCGGGTTGTCTCTTCTTGAGGAGGAAGCGTAGTGTCTCCAGGCATGAAGCCGAAGCGACGCCCCGGTTCGGGAGAGATGTCGCAGTGTGGTTGCTTGAGTAGTCTGCACCGTGGGAGAAGCTCTCCCGGGAGTTCCGTCAGGGGAAGCAGAGGGTCCAGAAACCGTTATGCGCATAGTCCCAGTGGAGCTCTCCCATTGAAAGGTTGACAGACAACCTGGTCTTGTTGAGACCCATTGTCCACAGACAAAAAGGAGGGAAGACGCAGGCGTCGAAGTTGTCCCACCATCACCGGAATGCATCTTGCCAGAGTCTCGGGGTCTGAGACTGGGGGGAAGAATAGCGGAAGCTTGAGGTTCCAAGCTGTCGCGATCAGGTCCCCCAGACCAGCACTTGCTGGTTACCCAAGGTCAAAGACCCCCAGGTACACTCTCTCTACGAGGCTCTGCTCGGATAGTCTGAGAGAAACATTCCCCTGCCTGGAATGAGAGAGCCGATGGTGGTGGTATTGAGAGAATCTCAATCATCCCGGTATCTCTACTGCAAGATGTGAAGGTGTGAAAATGCGTCCCCTGATGGTTAGAATGAAGTCGACGTGCAACGGGGCGACTCGGCAGGAGCTGTAGGATCTGAAGAGGGGCCAGACTAAGGCCCCTAAGCCTGCCTGAATGATGGAGAGGTATCCTTCAGGTCTTGACCATAGGCCTGGACCGGAACATGCCCCCCCCCCCCCTTTCCTTTGACGAGTCCGAGAACCGCATCAAGAATGTGGGGAAAGGACGAGAATATCCACTACCATCAAGAGGCTCCATAGGTCAACACCCATTGCAGGTCTAATAGTTCCGCTGGTCCCCTAGGGCCAGGGAGTCCGGTTAAACATTGCCTGAAGCCACCAGAACTTGGATCGCCCCACATGGAACTTATCCTGAGGCGACCGTTCGGACTATAGACAGGTCAATGAGGAAAGGAGAACTAGGAAACGTTCCAAGATAGGGCTGAAAGCTCTGCTTGACTGAGAACAAGTACTGCGACTCTCCTCAGTCTTGCCGCAGTCAACCGAAAGGAAGGCTCGGAGGATGTGGTAACAGAATCTGGCGTCCCCAGGTGGTCACCCATCCAAGTACCGATGTTGCTTAACCTCGCTGGACGGACGAGAAGCGGGGTTTCCAACGTGGTAAGGCCGTTGACTCAATATCATGGCCAGATACTCCAGATGTTGAGGCAGAGGAAGAGAAGGCTCCAAGCAAAATACCATGAGCCCACACTCATGGTAAGCATCCGGAAGCTTGTCACGGCGCTGAAGAAGGTCGAACCTGAGCCTACCGGAGTTGACCAGCCCTCCAAACAGCAGAGGAGGCGGAAGCCTGCACCTGAGCGGCCAAGAGGAAGGCAGGGAGAGTTCTCTAGGGAAACAAACCTGCTATGCCACGGCGGGATAGCCACACTGCATCATAAGCAGGAATACTTGCAGTCTAGGCTGAATTCGACGAGCACCCTGGAAGATGGATGGAATGGAAACTGAAAGTACCCGTCCTTCCGATCCAAGGTTTAAGGAGTCCTGTTGCCTCGTTACCAGTCTGATCGATTCTGCTGGTCTACGCTGGCCGAAGTTTGTTCGACAAACTTGATCAGGGCTGAGAGGTCGACTACAGACATCCCCTCTCAGATCCTTCCTTACAAGAAAGGATCGACTGAGGGGGCCGGGGGTGAAGCCGTCGATGATCCTAAGGAAGACCTTCGCCTAAGGTATGGATCATTCTGCCCAACCGGGCAACTCTGCTGACGCTATGGCAAGAGGTTCAGAGACACTGAATTCGCTGACAGAGACGGCAGGCGCGAAATCCTTGGCTAATCACAGAGATTGTGCGGGAATGGGCATCGGGAAGCTGTCATTCGGATGAGTAACCTTAAGCATCCTCCCAGCGAAAAACCTGCAATCCTAGAGTTCGTGAACTCCTTTCAGGACTATGCCCCCCCGAGGGAGTCTCCCGTGCCATCTGTTCCTGACAGGAGGAAACTGCAATTGGACACCTTGTCCCAGTTGTCGTAGCCGATAACTTAGGCCGACGTGGTTGAAAGAAAAGGGCGCTGGAGCCCTGCAGATTCTGGAAGAAAGCGCCTTGGAGGAGTGAAACCGGAAGTCGATTTCCTCCGCACAGCAGCTGTCTAAGTCTCTGTCCTTGGGCACAAACAAACTCTTCTCAAGGATGGAAGGGTGTCTGGGGTCGTCGACCTCCACAGATGAGACACCCGAAGGAAGCCCTCAGTCAGCGCGTCCAGATGGTACAACATCGAGCTTGTTCGCAAGTTAGATACTTAACGACGAAAGGCCAAGGTGCCTGAGCTCGAGAGGAGGAAAGTACCCTTGATCTTCCTGTAGCTTCCTTGAACCAAACCTCGGGCCGTAACCAAGGAGGGAAAGAACCGAAGAGGTAAGCAGTCACCCCTCGTCCGATGGAGAAAACTCGAACGGAAAGCCCCCCCGCCAAAAATCCTTCCAGGTAATGACGGGGAAGGGCTAACCCAGGTTCAGGAAAGAGGAGTGTTGCTCAGATCTCCTTAAGTTTCTCCTATTCTTGCAAGTGCCATGCTCTGCGTTTACGGGGTAAGGCCGTGTTCTGGAAATACGCTCCAGAAGAACTCACCAGGCTGGTCATGCTGCGAAAACCCCATAAGGAATCGTGGTCGCAATCGCCCTGGAAGCTCGCGCGACGGAAATTCAAAGATTTTCGCGTGGGCGAACGTGGAAGCGCTCATGCGCGGTAACGCAAACGAAGGTGAGCGAAGGAGCGCAGAAGGAGGGCGAGCGTGGTAGGAAGGGCGAGCGTGGTAGGAAGGGCGAGAGCTGGTGGTCGGCGAGCGATAACCCATAGACGAGCAATGTATACTGCAAGAAATAAGCCGACATTTGTGCGAAGAAACACTGTAGGTTCGCGCGACGGAACACCATCCGTCCGCGCGATGGAAAAACCGTTGGTTTGCGCGTGGGCGAACATTGGAGAGCATGAGCGTAGACGTGCAGGCACGTGGGAGTATGGGCGCGCAGGCGAGTGGTCGCGCGGGCGAGCGGTCGCCGTGAGGGTGGGCAGGTGGATGAGAGCGAGTCCGAGGCGGCGAATGCAAGCGTAAGCGCGATGGCGAGGAAACGCGCTGCCGCGTGGGCGAGGAAGACCGCTGGCGATATGGATCAACAAGCGATCGGTGTTGAGCTGGTGAGCGCTGATGCGCAGGTTGGCGATGGCGCGTTGTGTTATGCCGACGCGATGGTCGAGCAGTTTGCGAAGGTGAGCGATCGCGAGCAGCCTATGCAGGAGGGCGATCGCGCGATGGTGATCAGCATGCGCCGGGTCGCGCGATGGTGATCAGTATGCGCAGGGTCGTGCGATGGTGATCAGCATACCAGGGTCGCGCGATGGCGATCAGCATGCGCAGGTCGGCGGTCGCGCGATGGCGAGCAGCATCTGCAGGTGGGCGATCGCATGATGACGAACAGCATACGCAGTTGAGGGTCGCGCGATGGTGATCAGCATGCGCAGGGTCGAGCGATGGTGATCAGCATCCGAAGGTGTGCGGTCGCGCGATGGCGATCAGCATCCGCAGTTGAGGGTCGCGCGATGGCGATCAGCATCCGCAGTTGAGGGTCGCGCGATGGCGATCAGCATCCGCAGTTGAGGGTCGCGCGATGGCGATCAGCATCCGCAGTTGAGGGTCACGCGATGGCGATCAGCATCCGCAGTTGAGGGTCACGCGATGGCGATCAGCATCCGCAGTTGAGGGTCGCGCGATGGCGATCAGCATCCGCAGTTGAGGGTCGCGCGATGGCGATCAGCCTCCGCAGTTTGAGGTCGCGCGATGGCGATCAGCCTCCGCAGTTGAGGGTCGCGCGATGGCGATCAGCATGCGCAGGTGAGCTAGTAGCTGGCGAACCATGTTCCTTCAGAAGTGTTGGAGAACGTTGGTGTGCCGGCTGTAACACACGTGGGCGATCCGGAGATCGCCGAGAGACAGGTGATCACTGGTGAGCTGATGATCGCTGACGAGCAGAAGGCTACGCGTGGAAGCCTGCGCAAAGAAGAAGAGTCCTTGACCCCGACCTGAACCGAAGTTCAAGATCGCGAGGGCGAACGTGGGCGCACAGGGCGCGTAACAGGAACCAACAGGAACCGCAGGGATGATCATCTTGAAAGCGCTGACGAACAGGAGAGCGCTGATGAGCAGAAGAGCGCCTGTGTGCTAACACTGAGTAGGAGCAGGAGAGAACACAGCGGAAGGGCGCGCAGGGAAACCCTGACACGCAAGGGAAGAACCCCCGTGGGGGCAACCCTTTGCCCCGAAGGGATCGTTGTCCGCCGGAAGAATGATGTCCGTCGGAAGACAGCTGTCCGTCGGGAAGACCGTTGTCCGTCGGGAAGACCGTTGCCCGTCGGAAGACGAGATCAGACTGCTGTCCATCTGCACCAAGGCGGAAGATCGAGAAAAAGGAGTTGTAGGCTGCAAACGGAGATCCAAAAAGGCGCCTCAAGCACCCTATAGGGAGATGAGAGGCCCTTACGACGAGGCGGACGGTGGGCCTTACGGCGAGGGAGGCCAACAGCAACAGCAACAGAAGAAACCTCCAAAGAGGAGTCTCTATGAGTGTACTCTCTCGCGAACGAAAGAGAAACACTTCGTGGGAGACTGGTCAGCCAGTGACCTAAAAGGAGCAATCCTCCGAAGAGGAGCTCCTGCAGTTGCCCAGCCCCTTGAGCGAAACTGCAGGTGCGACCGCTCAGCACCAAGAGCATAGTCGCACGAAAAAAAGGGCAAGAGAAGAACCCCCCAAAAGGGGAAAAACTCAAGCCTGGACAGGAAAAACTTCCCTCGGAAGGAAAGTTACCCGCCCAAGGAGGCAAGCCTCCTGATGATCGCTGGCGAGCTGATGATAGCTGGCGAGCTGATGATCGCTGACGAGCAGAAGGCTACGCGTGGAAGCCTGCGCAAAGAAGAAGAGTCCTTGACCCCGACCTGAACCGAAGTTCAAAATCGCGAGGGCGAACGTGGGCGCACAGGGCGCGAAATAGGAACCAACAGGAACCGCAGGGATGATCATCTTGAAAGCGCTGACGAACAGGAGAGCGCTGATGAGCAGAAGAGCGCCTGTGTGCTAACACTGAGTAGGAGCAGGAGAGAACACAGCGGAAGGGCGCGCAGGGAAACCCTGACACGCAAGGGAAGAACCCCCGTGGGGGCAACCCTTTGCCCAGAAGGGATTGTTGTCCGCCGGAAGACCGATGTCCGTCGGAAGACCGCTGTCCGTCGGGAAGACCGTTGTCCGTCGGGAAGACCATTGCCCGTCGGAAGACGAGATCAGGCTGCTGTCCATCTGCACCAAGGCGGAAGATCGAGAAAAAGGAGTTGTAGGCTGCAAACGGAGATCCAAAAAGGCGCCTCAAGCACCCTATAGGGAGATGAGAGGCCCTTACGACGAGGCGGACGGTGGGCCTTACGGCGAGGGAGGCCAACAGCAACAGCAACAGAAGAAACCTCCGAAGAGGAGTCTCTATGAGTGTACTCTCTCGCGAACGAAAGAGAAACACTTCGTGGAAGAGACTGGTCAGCCAGTGACCTAAAAGGAGCAATCCTCCGAAGAGGAGCTCCTGCAGTTGCCCAGCCCCTTGAGCGAAACTGCAGGTGCGACCGCTCAGCACCAAAAGCATAGTCGCACGAAAAAAAAGGCAAGAGAAGAACCCCCCAAAAGGGGAAAAACTCAAGCCTGGACAGGAAAAACTTCCCTCGGAAGGAAAGTTACCCGCCCAATGAGGCAAGCCTCCTGATGATCGCTGGCGAGCTGAGAATCGCTGACGAGCAGAAGGCTACGCGTGGAAGCCTGCGCAAAGAAGAAGAGTCCTTGACCCTGACCTGAACCGAAGTTCAAGATCGCGAGGGCGAACGTGGGCGCACAGGGCGCGTAACAGGAACCAACAGGAACCGCAGGGATGATCATCTTGAAAGCGCTGACGAACAGGAGAGCGCTGATGAGCAGAAGAGCGCCTGTGTGCTAACACTGAGCATGAGCAGGAGAGAACACAGCGGAAGGGCGCGCAGGGAAACCCTGACACGCAAGGGAAGAACCCCCGTGGGGGCAACCCTTTGCCCCGAAGGGATCGTTGTCCGCCGGAAGACCGATGTCCGTCGGAAGACCGCTGTCCGTCGAGAAGACCGTTGTCCGTCGGGAAGACCGTTGCCCGTTGGAAGACGAGATCAGACTGCTGTCCATCTGCACCAAGGCGGAAGATCGAGAAAAAGGAGTTGTAGGCTGCAAACGGAGATCCAAAAAGGCGCCTCAAGCACCCTATAGGGAGATGAGAGGCCCTTACGACGAGGCGGATGGTGGGCCTTACGGCGAGGGAGGCCAACAGCAACAGCAACAGAAGAAACCTCCAAAGAGGAGTCTCTATGAGTGTACTCTCTCGCGAACGAAAGAGAAACACTTCGTGGAAGAGACTGGTCAGCCAGTGACCTAAAAGGAGCAATCCTCCGAAGAGGAGCTCCTGCAGTTGCCCAGCCCCTTGAGCGAAACTGCAGGTGCGACCGCTCAGCACCAAGAGCATAGTCGCACGAAAAAAAAGGCAAGAGAAGAACCCCCCAAAAGGGGAAAAACTCAAGCCTGGACAGGAAAAACTTCCCTCGGAAGGAAAGTTACCCGCCCAAGGAGGCAAGCCTCCTGAGAGTTCTAAAATGAACTGGAGAGCTGTCCGTCGTCACGGGAGTACTTCCAGTAGAAGGAGACACGCCCCTGACAAAAAAACAAGGGGGGAGGCACCAACAGCCGAATCCCCAGGACTCAACCAGACAGCTCACACCGTTGCCATATTACAGAAACGAACTAGATCGGTAACTGTAAAAAAATAAAAACATAATATTAGTACACATTCATTCCCCCGGGAAGGCTCCGAAGAGGAATCCCGAGGGAAAGGAACAAGAATTACACAACAGGCACGTGCCCTCACAACCACTTACACTCGCGGAAGGAGAGCTGTAACCAAAACAGAATTATAACAATTATAATTATGTAACTATGTAATTATGTAATTTAAAAATGAATGAACACTAAAGAAAGAACGAAAACCCCGAAAGGAATCGTTCTACAAGCTGAAAAACAAAAAACAACTACAATTAGATTCTTAACTAATTGAGACAAACGTACGGCGTAGCAACCCCCCCCCCCCCACACGGAAAGGAAGCTACAAGGCCGTAGTAACACGTAGTAAAAGGGTGAACGACCTCAAGAGAGAGAGAGAGAAAGACCGAAGTCAAACTCGATCGCCACCCATAAAATTACGCCGTGGTGGCCTAACTGCCGAGGCCTCCACGTAGATATCGTACACTACACACACAAAGCTGAAAAGGAAACTTACTTATTTCTATACAGTACTCAAATATATATACAAACATGAAAACATGTTTACATATATATAGAGTAAAAGAAAAGTAAGGGATTAAGTAAAGACAAAAACAAATAATGGCTGCCAAGAGAGGACCAAGACAGAGACGTCTGTCACAGTCCGAGCCAAAAGTGAAAGTGAGTATTCACCTGTGTGTGAGGGGGAGGAGGGATAGCTAGCTACCTCTCCCCTACCCCCCCCCCCCCGCTAACTAGCGCGGGGTTAATACACCCTCGTTAAATTCTAATGGCTCGCCATTTCAGCTACGCTAAAAGTAATACCCTTTGTAAATAGCGTGGTTTGTATTTCGGTTACGGAACAAACGGATTTTGAGCGAAGCGAAAAATCTATTTTTGGGTGAGATAGCCATGGCGTCCTGATGGACCCTCCCTGCTACTTCGTCCAGTTTTTCAGGTCCCACCCTGTCCTGCTGTATCATGGTGATCGGCAAGCAACTGGCTTCAGGATGAGGACGGACGTGACGTCATTTAGCAATGGCGCCCGTTGTTTATGTCTCGAGTACCAAAAGTAGCCACGAACGAGATTAGCTGTGGAACGGCTCCCCAGCTATTCTCCGCCCCTACACATCGAAGTGTTAATTCTATGTGGGGTGTAGATAGCTATGTGGCGCGTTAATAAATGCGTCCCCTGTTGAAATACGATGTCTTAAAGGGAAACCTTTAGGATACTCGCTCCAGAAGTTAGAATTCTGTGATAACCTGTGGTTAAATTCTCTGGGAATATTTAGTAGTTATATACCCAAGGAAGCTACCAAAAAGGAACCTTCCATCAGGACGCCATGGCTATCTCACCCAAAAATGACAAATTCGAAGATAATTTGTATTCTTCCTAACCATACAAACCTTAGCTATTTACAGAGGGTTACCTTTTATCGCAGCTGAAATGGCGAGCCATTAGAATTTAACGAGGGTGTATTACCCCCGCGCTAGTTAGCGGGGGGGGGGGTAGGGGAGTGGTAGCTAGCTACCCCTCACCCCCCTCACACACAGATGAATGCTCACTTTCACTTAGAGGTAGGACTTGTCTTGGGGGACAGGGCTGGCGGGCAAATATGTGTAAATAGCTAAGGTTTGTATGGTTAGGAAAAAACGGATTTTGAGCGAAGCGAAAAATCTATTTTTGGGTAAGATGGCCATGTCGTCCTGATGGAAGTTCCTTAAAGGCAGCTTCCTAGGGTATATTACAACTACGGCGATATTCCCAGAGAATTTACCTTAAGGTACCCAGAATTCTAACTCCTGGAGCGAGTATCCCTAAAAAAGACCTTAGGGATATCGTAAATATCAGCGGACGTATTCTTGACACGCCACATAGCAATCTATACCCCGAATAGAGTTAACACTTCGTAGGGGTCAAATGGCAAGAAAACGAAAACGATAAGAAAAAGGGGGGAGTCGTTCGTAAGGCATCTCTCCTCCCCGTTTCGTAAGCGTGCCCTGCGCCGCTCGCGGCGCCATCTGTATTCCTTGTAGCGATACACGAGGTGCTACAGATACTGTATGTAGGGAGGGGTCCTACAGCCCTTTTCTTTTCTTTTTCTTTTTTTTTTTTTTTTTTTTTTTTTTTTTTTGAAAAGGGACAGGGCGGGTCCATCAGGACGACATGGCCATCTTACCCAAAAATAGATTTTTCGCTTCGCTCAAAATCCGTTTTTTGGGCTCAAGCCATGTCGTCCTGATGGAAGTATACCAGAGCATTACTGTATCTGTGGATTCTCAATACGTGCCGTACTCCTCAGGAATGTTTCTTAGTCAACTCGACTGAAAGACCTAAGATGTTACCGTTATACATCTTTTCACTAATCATAAACCATGAAAGTGCTTCCTGCCCCCTACAGGGAGGAGTCCTACTAGACTCTAGAAACGAACGAAGAGTACATATACCTATGTATGACTCACTCGCAAGCCAATACAATATAGTGGTCTCACTCTATATGAAGTAAAGCATAGTCCTTACGGAACTACAGCATCCAAGGGAAAACACCGACCAGCACCCTGGTCGAAGTAGAAATAGACAAAAAGGTTATATCTGCGTAGGATTAAACTTGCTGCCGCCACCGTCCTCAGAGAAGGATGGAGCCCTTTATGCTAAGGAAAGTATAAACCAGTGCAACAAGGCTTGCATTAAGGAACAGGCTATTATAGATATCCCCGATTAATATACATAGGCTGAATGCTCAATAATTAAAATGAAATCAATATAGGTGAAGGAGATGCAAGGTTCCCGAGAACAAGTTTATTGATTAACAATAAATAGACATGGTTACCACAATTATATACATATGATAGGTGGATGACCAACAATTTACACAAGTACTGTAATGCATGGATGTATGGTTATCTGAAAGAAAACAATCAGGTCACTTGTCACATACCAAGGTATCAAAGTTAAACGTCCATGTTACTATCCACTGACATTAGCGTCAGAAACGCTCGGCACACCTGTCTGTACTTGTGCTACAATCACCATAATGCTGGAACAGTCATTGTGGGCTCCCAGAGCCTTCACTACTAGTTATAGCAACGCATATAACTATACACTCACCCAAGAATCAAAGTCCCAATTAAATCCACTGTTCCTCGCAGAGTTAAACAACAGGGTTAACGACGCAACCAACTGCTACCACAGACCTCTTTAGCTGCTCCACTTGCTTAGCATAGTGGCGAAAGAATACCCTGGAAGACTTCCAGCCAGTGTATGAACGAAGGTGTTCAAAATCCATAAAGTTAAAGAAGTTTAAGGATGAAGCAACTTTCCTCGGATCATGACCTGCGGGTGAACTGTCAGGATCCGCTCTGCGAATAAAATATGTAATTTTCGCCCTAAGTTGATTTAAAGATAAATTCGAGCCCGATGTTTCTCCTTTGAATAGTTGGCCCCCATGGAAGTCTGAAGTTCTACGAAGATAGACCTTTAGGCATTCTACAGGACATAGAGATGCATCTTCTTTCAGAGGGCAGATTCTCCAGGGACCCCACCTGTTGGTGGGCAACTCGTTCTTAGCGAGAAACGTAGGGTCCGGAAACAGGTTCAGTTCTCCCCCATCCAGGAACTGAACCTGGCCCTCCTCTCTCGAGAGGGCTACAATCTCACTAACTCTGGCCCCAGAAGCTAGGGCAAACAGGAAGATCACTTTTTGAGTCAGGTCCTTCAGTACACACTCCTCATTATCCAGTAATGAGGCAAAATGAAGGACTTTGTCTAAAGACCATGAAATAGGCTTTGGAGGAGCTGAAGGTCTAAGCCTAGCACAGGCCTTCGGGATCTTGTTAAAAATCTCGTTAGCGAGGTCTACCTGGAAGGCATACAGAATGGGTCTTGTCAGAGCTGACTTACATGTAGAAATCGTGTTAGCCGCCAGCCCCTGTCCGTGGAAGTGGATGAAGAAGGATAGGCAGAACTCCGTAGAGATCTCGTGCGGATTCTTGTCTTTGACAAAGGCTACCCATTTCTTCCATGCTGATTCATACTGCCTTCTAGTAGACTTGCACTTATATTCTTCCAGGAAGTCGATGCTATCTTTCGAAATTCCGAACCGTTTCTTCACCGCTAGGGAGAGAAAATCATGAGCTGCAGGGTCCGGGTTTTCTGTAATGAAGCGTAGACAGTCGACTTCTGGACTTGCTGGGACAGAACTGGGTCCGGGAGTGGTAGAAACTCTAGTCGTAGTTCCAGAGCTAGAGGGAACCATACACTGTTCGGCCACTTGTGGGCCACTATCGCTGCTACTCCCTTGAAGGATCTCAGTTTGTTGAGGACCCTCAACATCAGATTGTGAGGGGGAAACAGGTAGATCCTGGACCATCTGTTCCAATCGAGGGACATCGCATCTACTGCTTCCGCCAAGGGGTCCTCGTACGGGGACACATATCTCGGCAGCTTCTTGTTGTCCTTCGTCGTGAAGAGGTCTATCTGCAGTTCTGGGACTTGACTCGAGATGAAGGAGAATGATCCTGCGTCTAGGGACCATTCCGACTCTATCGGTGTAACCCTGGATAGAGCGTCCGCGGTCACATTCCGGACTCCTTGAAGGTGAACTGCTGACAGGTGCCACTTCTTCTTCTCCGCCAGTCGGAATATAGCTAACATTACCTGGTTGAGAGGTGGAGATCTCGATCCCCGCCGATTCAGACATTTCACTACCACCTCGCTGTCCAGTACCAACCTTACATGGATCGAGTGACGTGGGGATACTTTCTTCAGGGTAAGAAGCACTGCCATAGCTTCTAGAAAGTTTATGTGAAAAGTCCCAAATAGCTTGGACCAGGTCCCTTGCACTTTTTTCCGATGGGAGTGACCTCCCCACCCTACCTTTGTAGGATTGTGTGGATTGTCACTGACGGGGGGGGGGGGGGTGGCTGAAGAGGTACTGACCTCTTTAGACGACTGGCTTGAGACCACGGTCTGAGAAGAGAACGTAGCCGAAGTGGGACCGGTCTCTTCAAGTCCCTTCGCTCTCTTGATGCAAAGGTTCTCCAAACTCCCGCTGCATCTTTTAGCTGTGCTCTTACCACTGGGTCTGTTACTGATGCGAACTGAAGAGAGCCCAGAACCCTCTCTTGTTCGCGTCTTGATATCCT
Organism: Palaemon carinicauda; assembly: GCF_036898095.1. Classification (NCBI taxonomy): domain Eukaryota; kingdom Metazoa; phylum Arthropoda; class Malacostraca; order Decapoda; family Palaemonidae; genus Palaemon; species Palaemon carinicauda. The sequence goes on from NC_090734.1 coordinate 155,311,644, forward strand.
CTCGGAACCTAGAAGTCTCTTGACAGACCCCGCTATTTCCTTCCTTTTCGACATTGGAATGGAAAAACGGTGTGACACTAGATTCCAGTGAATTCCCAACCACTGGAACCTCTGAGCTGGAGAAAGACGAGACTTCTTTCTGTTGGTCATGAAACCTAGATTTCTGGAGAGGGAGGTCTCAACCTTCCGGACTCACCAGTGGTAGCTTATACACCCCCCCCTGGAACCCCCCCAAGTGGCGGCGCGAGCCCTAAACCACGCCCCCTTGGGCGGAGTTACCAGAGACGAGCGGGTTGACTCGGCAATGGAAGACACATTTCTGAAGTTGACTTCGGCACAGAACGTTCTCCTCTTTTTCCCTCCCGCTGCTCCCAACATTTGCTGATTTTCATTATCCTGCACTCAGCAACCAGAGTAATATCTCAGCCCACGGCTTAATTATGTCTAGGCAAATTCTTACCTCCGCGGAGGTGCATCGGCTTAGCGAAGACTCCAGCGGAGAGGAGAACGTAATCAGTAACGAAAAACGCACACAATCGACTGCAGATAGTGATATGCCTTCTAATTCTGATATCGTAAATATGTTACTACAACAGAATCAAACTCTTATGCAAATCATCCAGAAAAGGTAAGGTTTTAAATTCTGTTTACAACGAAAACGTCATATGGAAAGCAGCTGATTTAGACTAATGACGTCACAAATGCAAATGGCGGCCCCCATACGTAAGCTTGTTATGATTTGAATGCTTAGAGCAGGCACTTCCGAACAAAGCGTAAGTAGCTTAAGCAAAGCATGTGCATGATTACTACACGATTAATCGGTATAAACAAACTAAATACTCCATTTTTATATATTACAAAATTATAATTAAGCACACAAAACAAATTGCTTGCCTGACACATTAAAAGCACGCGCTTAATAGGCAGTAGGCTGGACCACAGGTAAGTTCGAGCTTACATTTCTCGCTTTAAACCTATCGACACTAGCCTAGGCCCTGGGGGGCTATCTGATAAGGGTTACATATGAGGCAGGTCTAGTTTATTAATAATAACAGATTTAAACTTATCATTCACTTAAATATGGCACTGAATTAACCTAAGAGGGCTATTTGAGTCGTGAACCCCATTGCCTGACTTCAGCCTTCTAGGTCCGCTGCTGTCCATATTTACTATACCTGTTGAACAAAATTTCAATTATTCTATGGTAAATAAATCACTGATATTAAACATTCATCTCGGCAGAAGTGGTTCACCTGCTAAGAAGAATGAGGCTCCCCCTCCTACTAAGCACTCAAGACGATCACCTGAATTACCTGAAAGTGCAAATTTAGACCTCTTTTCCTTTTATAATAATGGAGACGAAAGTGATTACGAAGATTTCAACCTTCTTACATTCAATAAACCCATTCCTTCATATATTTCCACCAATTTCAAAGCTGAACCATCTTTTCATAGAGAAGGGAAAATTCAATTGAATAATTCACTAGTAGCATTAACTTTCAGTGAAGGCCATAGTGATAACCGGGATAAATTCTTTGTTAGTAGTCAAAATAAGGAGTTCTCAGACTTTTTTAAATTAATTAATACTCCAAAGTTGAATTTCTGGCCTGAAGGTAAGGTATTTGATGACAGTTTTAAGAGAAAATTTTTTATGACATTGAAAATATTAAAATGAGTATTTCTGCCTTTCAAGGGCATGCAGCACTGGCACACATTGTATACCCCTCCAAAGTAAATGACATTGATTTTTTGTCCAAAATTATTATTGGTCCCCTAAGGAGGAGCATAGACCTCATACAAAATTTGATAAGAAATTTCAGAAGCAGAGCACTTCCTAGATACCTCAAGGAAGAAGTAAGAGATCTTATAATCAAAGCAGACATTAAAGAAGTTTGGAATTTAACTGAAGACCAAAAATCAGCCATTGCTGCCTGCTTTCACAAAGGTCCCCTCCTCAGAGGAGGGGCAGCAAACTTCAGGGGTAGGAAATTCAACTTCGGGGGCAGATTTCAGGGAAGAAGGTTCAGTTTCCTCAAAGGTAACCCTAACTTTAGATTCAAGTCTCAGCCACTTAGAAGAGGTAATAGGCGAGGTGGGTACAGGGGGGGAGGTCACAAAATGGACAAGCTAATAGTTCAGGAGCCAGAGAAAAGAAAGACCCTAGAAATTGAGCCATGCTCCGCACCAGTTCAAAGAGAAATTTTTTCAACACCAGTATTCTATGCACCAGTTGATAACGATGTTTACTCTGCACCAGTTAATAATGAGCTTTGCTCAGCACCAGTTAATGAGCTTTGCTCAGAACCAGTTAATTACAAGCTTTGCTCAGCACCAGTGGTTAATGAGCTTTGCTCAGCACCAGATAATAACGAGCTTTGCTCCGCACCAGACCATCATGACATTGGGCCAAATGCTATAAATCAAGATAGAAATAAAGAGACCTCGCCTTTGGCCTCAAAACCAATGAATAACTCCCAGAGCCCCCCAGAGAATAGGATAGGTAAGTCATTATTGATGAATATTGATAGTTGGAGAAAGCTTCCTAATGCCTCTTTTGCTTGTAAAATTATCAATGAAGGGGTGAGAATTCCGTTTAATAATAAACTTAAAGCCCAGAGGTCATTAAAAAGAACAGGTAAAGATAGATTTTATTCAATTAACAAGCGTAAAATATTGGAAAGTGAATGTGACAGACTGCTAAAACTAGGGGTCATAGAGCAGATCCCCAGAACTTCCTTTTACTACTCCAACCACATATTTTATAAATTCAAACCAGATGGAACAGTACGACTAATCTTTGACATGAAAGTGCTCAACACCATGATTAAAAAACCTTCTTTTACCATGCTCAAGGCCAATACTATATTTCCCTATCTACATCTAAACTCTTGGGCCTGCAAACTAGATTTAAAAGATGCTTATTGGCACATTCCATTACATGCAAGTAGCCAGAAATTTCTAACCTTCAAACTAGGTAAAAGGAAGTTCAAATGGACTGTGATACCCTTTGGACTAAAGACAGCACCTTATATTTTTTTCAAAAATAATGTACACAGTGATCAAGTATATTAGAACTTCATATAACATCTTAATATTCAACTATCTTGATGACATTCTCATATTAGCAAAAGATTATGTAAAATGTAAAAATCACATTCAGCTAGTCATTAAGATCTTGTCAGACTTAGGATGGAATATCTCACTTAAAAAATCTACAATTGAACCGACTCAAAGAATTGAATTTTTAGGAGTGCATTACAATATGATTAAGAAAACTATGAATCCCAGTGGGAAAAACATAGAGAAGTGTGTCGAATTGGCCAAAGCTTTCTCCAACTCTGTTAAATCCGACCTGCATTCCTATCAAATGTTAATCGGAGCTTTAAATTTTAGTGCATCCTATACAAGCTTGGGAAGATTCCATCTTAAATATCTCCACAGGTACCACAGTTATTTTAATTCAGGGTACAAAATCATTCCCCACGCCTTCAAAAAATACCTAAAGCCATGGGAACAGAGACAAATGTTCAGAGAGATTAACATTCCAAAACCACAGATAGATGCAGAACTTTTCACTGACGCTTCCAACCAGGGTTGGGGAGGTGCATTAGTAATAGCGGGTAATATGCTCTCAATAAATGGAATTTGGACAAATGAAGAATCCTCCTTTCACATCAATGTAAGAGAGTTATTAGCTTGCTTCTATTCTTTGGAACACTTCATCACAAGGTTATACAACAAGGTAGTCTTAATACATGTTGATTCAAAGGTTACTAATTGTTGGATAAAGAAACAGGGTAGTATCAGAAACAAGTTAGCCCATGAACTAGTCAGGAAAATACTTAGTACCATGAAGGATCACAACATACAGATAAATTCCAGATGGATCAGGGGAGTAAGTAACACCATCGCAGACTCACTTTCCAGGGACCTGGGTTCCATTCACACAGAAACTTCCCTCAGTGACAGTCTATTCTCCTTAATCTGCTCTGACTTCAATTTCACCCCAGAAATAGATCTGTTCTCAAATGGCTTCAATACTAAGTGCAAAAAGTTTTGTTCATCTCTTCCAAATCAAAAAGCCATCAGCAATAATGCACTTACGATTAGCTGGAAGGGATCAACACCCCTCTATGCCTTTCCACCAGGATTCTTACTACACAAAGTAGCTTTTAAAATCAATAAAGAATGCAATAATAATATGCTTTTCTGCACCATATCGCAGGGGACGGAACCATGGATTCCATTAGTGAAGTCAGTCGCGAAGCAGCACAAACGATATATTGTGAAGATCGAAGACTACCAGATAGTTCTCAAGGATTGTATCTCGCCCTCAGCAAAGCTCCAATCAACTTTGATCGCCTTCAAAATTTAAAGGATCAGCTCCCTAACGTCTTTCCTCCTGAGGTTTGCTCCAAAATTGCTGTCAGCTTGAGGGACAGCTCCTTGCACAAGTATGAAAACCTATACAACATTTTTAAAAGTTTCATTCACAAGGAGTATGGAAGAGACAACAAATTTCCCCTGTTAGCAATTATTTTATTTTTCAATCACCTTATAGACAAGGGTCTGTCTTACAACACCCTGAAGAGCTACAGAGCAGCTTTAGGTCCTATCTTGTCAGGCTATTTCCCAGGTTACTGTCTTGCAGAGGACAAATATGTCAAAGCAATGATATCGGGAGTTAATAGAAGGAAACCTAGAAATTCTCACCAGTTCCCTGGCTGGGATCTAGACAAAGTAATTTCATTTCTCAACACCACGAAAGATAACTCTACCTTACTACTGACAGAAAACCTTGTTCCTAGTAGCCTTAGCTTGCCCTTTAAGAGCTAATCAATTTAACAATCTCAGCATTTCCAGGAGCACCTTCACCCCAGAACACATTGTCTTACGGAACCACCCTTCCTTCATGGCCAAAAACCAAAAGAACAACTACACGCCAATAGAGATCAGCTTTAGGAAGCTTCCTAACAGACCAAAAATATGTCCAGTCAGACAATTGAACTTCTATTTGGAATACACCAACAAAGTCTGTATGGAAAGAAACATAGACAGGAAAGACCACATATGGCTAGATGAACACTTCAAGATAATGTCTCTACAAAAAATGAGACAACTTTTTAGGGAGTGCATTTTCAGAGCCGACCCAAATGCAACTAAACAGTCAACGAATTTTCACTCTATAAGGGGGCAAGCTTCATCAAGACTGCTATACAATGGAGTATCGATACAAGAAATCATGTCCAGAATGAATTGGAGAAGCGACTCTGTCTTCAGCTCTTACTATGCTCTCCTCGGCTTACAGGGAGCTTTCGATGCTGTGGTCGCTGGACTTCATCTTCAAGCCCCCTGAAGCATCTGCCTAGCTACCACTGGTGAGTCCGGAAGGTTGAGACCTCCCTCTCCAGAACTGTAAGTTTACTTGTGAACGAAGGTTCTGGAGTGGGAGGTGAGACCTTCCGGACTCAAAGTCTGGGTCACCCTCCAACCCTTCCCCCGTGAGCCGAGGAGACCATGTACAGTACTTAGGAGGGAATATTCTAACAACTTCATAATTCAACAGAGTAGGCTATATACAAGAACACACACATACAATCACTATTATTCCACAGAAAACAAACTAACTGGAATCTTTCAATATTCATATCAACCAAGAGAGCACAAGAAGATTGAATTTACTAGTAAAAAGACCTTTATGTCCAACAATTTGCACCTTCACAGTAATTCCTTCATAACTTGCACTACCAAGGTAAGCTCAACCACTTCTGTGTTATTTTTTGTTCTATTACAACTTCAAAAATGTGACTTCCATTGCCGAGTCAACCCGCTCGTCTCTGGTAACTCCGCCCAAGGGGGCGTGGTTTAGGGCTCGCGCCGCCGCTTGGGGGGGTTCCAGGGGGGGGGTGTATAAGCTACCACTGGTGAGTCCGGAAGGTCTCACCTCCCACTCCAGAACCTTCGTTCACAAGTAAACTTACAGATTCCAGGAACTGAATCACCTGTAGGGAAGCTTGCAAGCATTCCGCTCTGGATGCTGCCCACACCAACCAATCGTCCAGGTAGGCTACTACCTGGAACCCTTTTAGGTGTAACTGTTTGAGCGCTGCGCTTGCAAGCTTCGTAAAGATCCTTGGAGCTATGTTTAGCCCGAAAGGCATCGCTCTGAAAGCATAAAGTTTTTGTTGTAGCTTGAATCCTAGGTAGGGGGAGAGACGGCGACTTATTGGAACGTGCCAATAGGCGTCTGACAAATCGATGGAGACGGTATATGCCCTCTTGGGCAGTAAGGCCCTTATGTGTTGTAATGTTAACATCTTGAACTTGTGGTTCATTATGAACTTGTTGAGTGGTGACAAGTCCAGAATGACTCTGAGTTTCCCCGAGTCTTTCTTGGGAACACAAAACAGCCTCCCTTGGAACCTGATGGACTTTACCCTCCGGATCACCTTTTTCTCCAACAGTTCTTGAATGTACTCCTCCAAAACGGGAGTGGAGTGTTGGAAAAATTGAGGGCACAGGGGCGGAGTACTGTACCAACTCCAACCCAGTCCATTTTTGAGCAGGCTGTGGGCCCAGGGATCGAAGGTCCAGCGATCCCGGAAATACTGTAGTCTCCCTCCTACCGGCGACACTTCACTTTGACTGCCCTGCAGTCTTGCCTCCCTGGCCGCGACCACCTCTGAATCCTCTTCCCCTAGAGGGGCGTCTCGCCGAACCTCTGGCTGCACCTCTGGGCTTTGCTCGAAATGTGGTCGATTGCCCTTCGAACACTGGATTGAATGCCGGGGATGCTGATGACACGGCTTGGGGTACCCATTGGAAGGTGGTCGGGGTCTGGGCTACCAGTTGTGGCACCGGAGGCAAAGCTGGCTGCTGCTGCTGCTGACGTTGTGGTCTGAAAGGCTTGGCTGGACGGGAAGAAAACCTCGATTTCTTCGCCTTTCCTTTCGGCTGAGGGCCCTCATCAGGGGAAGACTTCCTCTTAAGGGACAGGCCCCACTTAAGGAGAAGATTTCGGTTCTCAGTGGCTGCCTTGTCCACCACCTCCTTAACCACCTCATTGGGAAAGAGATCTTTACCCCAGATGCTGGATGAGATGAGTTTCTTGGGTTCATGCCTCACTGTGGCCGAGGCGAACACAAACTCCCTGCAGGCCCTCCTCGCTTTGACAAAGCAATAGAGGTCCTTTGTCACCGTGGCCAGATGGATCTTGGCCATTACCATGAACATCTCAGGCATCGTGGGGTCGCTAGCCATTGTCTCCATGTTTGTCTGGAGAGACATTGAGGCTGCCAGACGCTCCTTTGTATCCAATTCCCTCCGTAGGAGGAATTCCAACAACTTGGGAAGGTTTTCGCCGAACTGTTGACCTGCGATATCGGCGTCCAACTTCCCAACCGAGAAGGTGAGGTGTACCTCCTTCCAGTCCTTGTTGTCCAACGGCAAGGCCAAAGACAATGGCTTGCATTCCTCCAGGGATGGACATGTTTTGCCAGCTTCAACCGCCTTCAAAACGGCTGTGAACCCTTTCTGCATAAAGGGGAAGGCCCTAGCCGGGGAGGATACGAAGGAGGGGTGTTTCTTACTCAAAGCAGCAACTTTAGAGTTTGAGAACCCCCTCTCCTTCAACGCAGATGTTAAAGCAGCTTGAGCCTTGGCGTGATCCAGGATGATCACCTCCTTCGGTTCCGTCTCCTCCTTCGAGGCCGGCTCCTTCTTCAGACGGACATAACAGTCCGGGTAGGCCCCTCTGCTGGGCCAGAATTCCACCTCCTCAAGGGGAACTGAACCCAGCTTCTCCGACATGACGATCTTCCCGACCGTCATCGGCATGTGCTCGGCATATCTCCACGGGTTGGCATCCGAGCACAGAGGAAGGTCCTTCACGTTGAGCTTCTTTGGAGGTCCACATGACGCTGTGATCTTCTGCATCTGGAGCTCCATTGCAGCGGCCTTCTGATTATTCTCCCTCTGCATCTGTTGTATCATACCAACGATGGAAGAGAGAGCCTGTCCCAGCTCTGCTGGAAGAGCGGACGAAGTAGAGGGGATAGGTTCAGGGGCCTGAACCGGAACGTCTGAAGGTACGGAAACCTCTTCCTCCACGGCAATCGGATCTTGATCCTCCTCCTCACCCTCTGCGAGGAGGTCCTGTTCCGCACGGTCGGACAAGTCAGACATCTTGTCATCCAGCTGGAAGTCCTGCATGGCATCCGCAACATCCTCCTCCACTGGGATCTGGACGAGAGGGATCTCCGGCCGAGGCTGGGGAACAACAGCGTCAGTAGAAGCCTTGGAAAAAAGGTACGCCCTCATCTTCTCATTAGGAAGATAAGGTCCAGTGGTGTTCTTCTGGAAACCCCTTACCCATAAACGGAGCTTCTCCCTCGCTGCATCCCTTGACTCCGCCGACCTAGGGGATTCAAAAGCCTCTGATAGCAGGTTAGTACACACTGCACATACCTGCGGATCCCAGTAGCGATGATCATCCTTGGAGGCTGCGCAAGCCGCGTGCCCCCTACACGAGACATGTCCGCAAAAGTTCTTGCTGCGGACATTGCAGAAAACGCTATCACATTTCGGATGCTCCTCCTGTAAAAGAAGAAAATTTCCATGAATATCAAGTGAATTTCAATTCACATGTATATATGAGCATTCACAAAGAATAAGGGAAAGACACCTACTTGTGAATCCCACACAATCACCTGTGGAAGCCCACCAGCCATTAAAATCACGTGGTTAGTCTTTGCTAGAATAACTAGAGATCATATTTCCCGAGGGAAATTAGGTGTAGCTCACACCTAAGGTAAGATTTTACCATTCTGGCTAGAGATGAAAAGAATTCTCTTTTCATCCTTGTAAGGCGACACCAAGTGATTGCACAAGGCAACACAAGTAAGTTAGAAAAACAGTGTTGTAACCTACTATATCATGGTCTCCCCTGGTAGAATACACCACACAGGAAAGAACTGATACAGTACATGAGGGTGGTGTGCCGGCCGGCTCTTGCCGGTCATTACCCCCCCCCCCCTTTTTCCAAAGGTAGGTCTCAAGTATACAACTTCAGATCACCCATATTGGGGAGAACTCCAGTTCCCATGCCTGAACCGGCCGGCAGTGGTTGCCGGTCCGTAGCCACCCGGGTAGCACCGTGTTGCCGGCCATCACTCTTAGTGGCCGGCTAACCGAGCAATGTAGCAGGCCGGCCGGCAGCGGTAAGCAAACCCTGGCTGGCATCCACACCAGGTAGCGCCCGGCTGCCGGCCGCCACTCATAGCGGCCGGCAGATGAGCAAAGAGACCGGCCGGCAAAGGCATATAACCACCGCCGACCGACAGCAAGAGAACTAGAGAACACCCCCTACCGAAGGCCGGCCCCTAGGCCGGCAGACGGCAAGGACAACACATAAGAAGACAACAGAATGAGTGCCGGGCTAAGAGGCTATGAACCTCTGCGCCCGACACCCGAAAGAGTGCCGAGAGGAAGGGGAGACACTAAGTCAGGCTTCCTAACCACTGCTTACTGAATCTACAGACGGCAGCGGTTGAGGGACCAAGAAAGGACCGGGCAGCACTCAAGAGATAGGGTCTCTGCCGGTCGGCACACTCTGCCGGCCGACAGGGGACCACGTCAGCTCCCCATCCTAACCTAGGCTAGGTACGGATGTGAGACGACTGACACAAAGGAAACGGAAAAATAGAAGGGAAGGACAGAGGGTCCTGTCCAACCTTTCCTTGGTTAAGGATCATTCCCAACTAAGAAAGCTCATCTCAGTCAGAGAAATCCAGGGAGGGAGGCCGGCACTACTGGCTGCCTCCCTAAAACCAAGGCAAGGAAGGAATTGCTATTCCGGAAAGGGAACATATCCCGAACCCGGAACAGCAAAGAGGACAAGTCTGAGGGGTCACCGAGCGAAGGGATCATAACTACAGAAACCCTCCAAGGTGATCCAAGGAGGATAAACCTCCTATGCCCGTGTCAGGCAGCAAGGGAGACTCTGCCCCACACCAGACCAACACGGACTCAGACTAATACACTGCTGTACTGTCCCCCTCTGAACCAACTCAGTTGGAGCAGGAAGTTACAGTACTACTCCAGCATAGTTATATTTGAAAATTAATTCAAACAAACCACTAGAGTTAAGCCTAAGGCTTAAACAGAGGGAAAGGGTTTGCCCCTTCCCCGAAGAGAAGGGAGCAAACGGGGAAACAGACAATATTATAATGACCTAAGACAACCTAGCCTAGGCACTAAGAGAATCGATTACCTAAATCACCGAAACTCACTCCAATACTATCTTGGAAAATACTCGAAAAATGTTATTTTGATAATGAAATAAATTTTTGAATATACTTACCCGGTGATTATATAGCTGCAACTCTGTTGCCCGACAGACAACTCTAAGGTAAAAACTCGCCAGCGATCACTACACAGGTTGCGGGTGTGCCCAACAGCGCCATCTGTCGTCCAGATACCCAGTACTCAATGTAAACAAAGACTCAATTTTCTCCTCGTTCCACTGCGTCTCTATTGGGGAGGAAGGGAGGGTCCTTTAATTTATAATCACCGGGTAAGTATATTCAAAAATTTATTTTATTATCAAAATAAAATTTTTCAATATTTAACTTAGCCGGTGATTATATAGCTGATTCACACCCAGGGGGGTGGGTAGAGACCAGCAATATATGTTTACACTTTTATGAGCTAAGAGTTTTTATTTCATTTTAGAAGTTATCAAAATAACAAAAACAAAATAAATAGGTACCTGGTAAGGAAGTCGACTTGAACAATTACTCTGCCTTTTAAGTACGTCTTCCTTACGGAGCCTCGCGATCCTCTTAGGATGCTGATCGACCCCTAGGATCTGAAGTATCAAGGGTTGCAACCCATACAGCAGGACCTCATCAAAACCCCTAATCTAGGCGCTCTCAAGAAATGACTTTGACCACCCTCCAAATCAACCAGGATGCGAAAGGCTTCTTAGCCTTCCGGACAACCCAAAAAACAACAATAAAAACATTTCAAGAGAAAGATTAAAAGGGTATGGAATTAGGGAATTGTAGTGGTTGAGCCCTCACCCACTACTGCACTCGCTGCTACGAATGGTCCCAGTGTGTAGCAGTCCTCGTTAAGAGACTGGACATCCTTTAGATAAAAAGACGCAAATACTGACTTGCTTCTCCAATAGGTTGCGTCCATTATACTTCGCAGAGATCTATTTTGCTTAAAGGCCACGGAAGTTGCGACAGCTCTAACTTCGTGTGTCCTTACCTTCAGCAATGCTTGGTCTTCCTCACTCAGATGGGAATGAGCTTCTGGTATTAACAGTCTGATAAAATAGGATAAAGCATTCTTTGACATAGGCAAAGATGGTTTCTTAACTGAACACCATAAAGCTTCAGATAGGCCTCGTAAAGGTTTAGTTCGTTTTAAATAGAACTTAAGAGCTCTCACAGGGCATAAGACTCTTTCTAGTTCATTGCCTACCATATTCGATAAGCTGGGAATATCGAACGATTTCGGCCAAGATCGAGAAGGTAGCTCATTTTTGGCTAGAAAACCAAGTTGTAGTGAACATGTAGCTTTTTCTGACGAAAATCTGATGTTCTTGCTGAAGGCATGAATCTCACTGACTCTTTTAGCTGTGGCTAAGCATACCAGGAAAAGTGTCTTTAAGGTGAGATCTTTCAGGGAGGCTGATTGTAGCGGCTCAAACCTGTCTGACATGAGGAATCTTAGTACCACGTCTAAATTCCAACCAGGTGTAACCAAACGACGCTCCTTCGTGGTCTCAAAAGACTTAAGGAGGTCCTGTAGATCTTTATTGTTGGAAAGATCCAAGCCTCTATGCCGGAAGACCGATGCCAACATGCTTCTGTAGCCCTTGATAGTGGGAGCTGAAAGTGATCGTTCTTTTCTCAGGTATAAGAGAAAGTCAGCTATTTGAGCTACAGAGGTACTGGTCGAGGATACAGATACTGACTTGCACCAGTTTCGGAAGACTTCCCACTTCGTTTGGTAGACTCTAAGGGTGGATGTTCTCCTTGCTCTAGCAATCGCACTGGCTGCCTCCTTTGAAAAGCCTCTAGCTCTCGAGAGTCTTTCGATAGTCTGAAGGCAGTCAGACGAAGAGCGTGGAGGCTTTGGTGTACCTTCTTTACGTGTGGCTGACGTAGAAGGTCCACCCTTAGCGGAAGACTTCTGGGAACGTCTACTAGCCATCGAAGTACCTCGGTGAACCATTCTCTCGCGGGCCAGAGGGGAGCAACTAGCGTCAACCTTGTCCCTTCGTGAGAGGCGAACTTCTGCAGTACCTTGTTGACAATCTTGAACGGTGGGAATGCGTATAGATCTAGATGCGACCAATCTAGGAGAAAGGCATCTATATGAAATGCTGCTGGGTCCGGGATTGGTGAGCAATATATTGGGAGCCTCTTGGTCATCGAGGTTGCAAAGAGATCTATGGTTGGTTGGCCCCAAGTGGCCCAAAGTCTCTTGCATACATCCTTGTGGAGGGTCCATTCTGTTGGAATTACTTGCCCCTTCCGACTGAGACAATCTGCCATGACATTCAAGTTGCCTTGGATGAACCTCGTAACTAGTGATATGTTTTGACCTTTTGACCAGATGAGCAGGTCCCTTGCGATCTCGTACAACGTCAGTGAGTGGGTCCCTCCTTGCTTGGAGATGTACGCCAAGGCAGTGGTGTTGTCCGAGTTCACTTCCACCACTTTGCCTTGAAGGAGAGACCTGAAGCTTTTCAAGGCCAGATGTACTGCCAGTAGCTCCTTGCAGTTGATATGCATTATCCTTTGACTCGAGTTCCATAGTCCCGAACATTCCCGACCGTCTAATGTCGCGCCCCAGCCTACGTCCGATGCGTCCGAGAAGAGAACGTGGTTGGGAGTCTGAACAGCCAGGGGAAGACCCTCTCTTAGGCTGATACTGTCCTTCCACCAAGTCAGGCAAGACTTCATCTTCTCGGAAATGGGGATCGAGACCGCTTCTAGCGTCTTGTCCTTTTTCCAGTGAAATGCTAGGTGGTATTGAAGAGGACAGAGGTGTAGTCTTCCTAATGACACAAACTGTTCCAGGGATGATAGCGTCCCTATCAGACTCATCCACTTCCTGACTGAACATCGTTCCTTCTTCAGCATGTTCTGGATGCATAACTGGGCTTGGCTTGTTCTGGGGGCCGACGGAAAAGCCCGAAAAGCTAGACTGTGAATCTCCATCCCTAAATACACAATAGTTTGGGATGGGACCACTTGTGACTTTTCCATATTGACAAGGAGACCCAATTCCTTGGTCAGATCTAGAGTCCACTTTAGATCCTTCAGACAGCGACGACTGGAAGAAGCTCTGAGAAGCCAGTCGTCCAAATAGAGGGAGGCTCGGATGTCCGCTAAATGAAGGAATTTGGCTACATTCCTCATCAGCCTCGTAAACACAAGAGGAGCTGTGCTTAGGCCAAAGCACAGAGCTTGAAACTGGTAGACAACCTTTTCGAAAACGAATCTCAGAAAAGGTTGGGAGTCCGGGTGGATGGAGACGTGGAAGTAGGCGTCCCTTAGGTCTAAAGAGACCATCCAGTCTTCCCTTCTGACCGCAGCTAGAACTGACTTTGTGGTCTCCATGGAGAACGTCTGCTTTGTGACAAAGACATTCAGAGCACTGACGTCTAGCACCGGCCTCCACCCTCCTGTCTTCTTTGACACCAAGAAGAGTCGGTTGTAGAATCCCGGGGTTTGATGGTCCGAGACTTTGACCACCGCTCCCTTCTCTAGTAAAAGAGACACTTCCTGTTTCAAGGCTCGTCTCTTGTCTTCCTCTCTGTACCTGGGAGAGAGATCGATGGGGGACGTTGCTAGAGGGGGTTTCCGTACAAAAGGGATCTTGTACCCCTCTCTGAGCAACTTCACAGATTGTGCATCTGCGCCTCTCTTTTCCCAGGTCTGCCAGAAGTTCTTGAGTCTGGCTCCCACTGCTGTCTGAAGAAGCTGGCAGTCAGACTCTGCCCTTAAAGGACTTGGTTCCTTTCTTCTTTCCTCGTTTCCCTTCGGCACGAGCACCTCCTCTGCTGGAGGCTCTGCCACGAAAGGGCGGAATAAAACGGGACGCTGGAGTGTCCATCCTTGGTCTAGCTGACAAGGTAGGCAAAGGGGTAGCTTTGCGAGCGGAGGACGCAACAAGATCGTGAGTGTCCTTCTGTATCAATGAAGCGGCTATTTCCTTAATCAGGTCTTCTGGAAAAAGGCACTTGGAAAGAGGAGCAAAAAGAAGCTCGGATCTCTGGCACGGTGTAACTCCAGCTGAAAGGAATGAGCATAGGTTTTCACGCTTTTTAAGGACTCCGGACACAAATGATGCAGCAAGCTCATTAGACCCATCACGTACGGCCTTGTCCATACAAGACATAATGAGCAAGGAAGTCTCTTTCTCTGTCGGAGAGATCTTTCTGCTTAGGGCTCCTAGACACCAGTCTAAGAAGTTAAAAACTTCGAAGGCCCTAAAGATACCTTTCAAAAGGTGGTCCAGGTCCGAAGATGACCAACATATCTTTGAGCGTCTCATGGCAAGGCGGCGGGGAGAGTCTACCAGGCTTGAGAAGTCGCCCTGGGCAGAGGCAGGAACTCCCAAGCCGAGAACTTCTCCCGTGGCATACCAGACGCTCGATCTAGAAGAGAGTCTAGCAGGGGGAAACGAAAAGGCTGTCTTCCCTAAACTCTTCTTGGACTGCAACCATTCTCCTATAACCCTCAAAGCTCTCTTGGACGAGCGTGCGAGGACGAGTCTAGTAAAGGCAGGAGTGGTAGACGGCATGCCTAACACAAACTCTGACGGAGGAGAACGAGGAGCCACAGAAACAAACTGGTCCGGAAACATCTCTTTGAAAATGGCCAAAACTTTCCTAAAGTCCAAAGAGGGTTGAGTAGACTTAGGCTCGTCCAATTCTGATTGTGGTTCATCTATGTGTGCAGCAACATCATCATCAGAAAGTCCCTCATCCGATAACTGATGAGGAAACGGCAACGGATTGGGTAACGGCTGGTTCGCTGAGTCCGGTCGCACGGGTGCATGCGTGACTGAGCCGGACGCAACGTCATGGAGCTGTTGCCCAGTCTGTGAGCTGGCAACAACCATGGCAGCGCGGGGACGCACAGCGTCTACTCCAGACTGTCTGGACTGATGTGGGTGCGCAGTGGAAACCACACTGGGTTGCGGAGGTTGACGCACCGCGTCAAAACAAAGCAACTCTGACGGTTGTTGAACCTCTCGAACGTCAACTGAGACCTCCGTGCGTCGCTTAACGTCAACATGCGGCTGGCAGATCACACTGGAACGCATGGGTGGCGGAACTCTCACAACTGGTGTGCGTGAGAAGGTTACCTCAGCGTCCACAGGACGCACAACCGATCGTGTGGAAGGTTGTAGGCTAGGTACTGCACTAGCTGGTGCGGCAGCAACCTTCTCCGCACGAAAGTCCTGCATAAGAGACGTCAGTTTTGACTGCATGTCTTGCAGTAGAGACCACTTAGGGTCTACGGGAGCAGGTACAGCGACAGACGGTGTTACTGTCTGAAGCGGTACCGCTTTGCCTCTCTTAGGCGGTGAGCAGTCATCGGATGACGGCAGCGAGTCCGAACTGACCCAGTGGCTACAACCGGGCCGTTGGACTTGCGCTGAAGGGACCGATTTGCGTTTTAACGGTCGTGAGACCTTGGTCCAGGGTTTCTTGCAAGAAACACCTTCCGAAGACGAGGTATAAATGGGCTCTCTCGTCTTAGTGTGGTAGGAGCGATCTTGGGTAGATACGCCCGATACCACGGAGGGAACGTCTGTTCGCTGATTAAAGCCTCTCGAACCCATTTGTCGTACGACATTGCTTCTCCCCTGGACTTGGGAGCTTGCAAGAGGTCCCGGACTAGGAGGACGACAGGCACGAACAGACGAACCCTCAAGCGCAACACTATCCACAACACTATCACTCGGCACTTTAGCACTTC
Source organism: Palaemon carinicauda (assembly GCF_036898095.1). NCBI lineage: Eukaryota > Metazoa > Arthropoda > Malacostraca > Decapoda > Palaemonidae > Palaemon > Palaemon carinicauda. Next base: position 155,327,654 of record NC_090734.1, read on the forward strand.
CCACTGCACTTTTGCACTTAAGCTCCTTCACATCCGCCATGAGCTGATTACGGTCACTAGCAAGGGACTCAACTCTCTCACCCAGAGCCTGGATGGCACGCATCATATCAGCCATCGAAGGTTCCTGAGTGCCAGGAGGGGGGTTAGGAGCAACCACTACAGGGGAAGGAATAGGTTGTGGGGCATGAGGAGAGGATATATCAATAGAACGAGAAGAACTTCTCCCAACTCTATCTCTCTCGAGCCTACGTGTATACTTTTGGAATTCGATAAAATCAAATTCCGAAAGCCCAACGCACTCCTCACACCGATCTTCCAATTGACAGGTTTTATCCCGACAATTGGAACAAACAGTGTGAGGGTCGATAGAGGCCTTCGGAAGACGCCTTGAACAGTCCCTAGCATTGCACTTCCTAAATTTTGGGACTTGTGAAGGGTCAGCCATTTTGAATTGGTCAAAGGGAAATTCAAAAAAACTATCAAAAAGTCATCAACAAAGAATCCGTTATCAAAAAGAGTTCAAGGATTTGTGTGAAGAGAAACCCTGCACAGCAAAAGCTCAAAACTAGAATAAAGTACTTCACCAATTAGTTGTGAAAAAACTCCAGTTAAGCAACAGCGAGTAAGTACGTATTGTCGATAGCTCGACAGAGAGAAAATTGAGTCTTTGTTTACATTGAGTACTGGGTATCTGGACGACAGATGGCGCTGTTGGGCACACCCGCAACCTGTGTAGCGATCGCTGGCGAGTTTTTACCTTAGAGTTGTCTGTCGGGCAACAGAGTTGCAGCTATATAATCACCGGCTAAGTTAAATATTGAAAAAGGGCTTATATGTATAACGTTGCCTAACGCTTTAAGCAATATAAAATCACACTTGGAAGACTAATTATCATGCAGGAAGTACAAGGGCCAACAACTAGGCTACGAAGACTAGTGTTGGTCAGCCTAGGCAAATCCTTCGCCAGGCGCACTACTATCGCATCATAACAGAATTCCTAATTAAGCTAAGCAGCTAATTATTAAAGCGCAGGGGGCTGGGAACGTCGCTCTTGCTAACAAATAAATCCTATTCTAGCGAGCGACAGCGTCCATGACGCCTCCAGCAGGCAACAGCTCTTGTATCAAAGATAACTCTTTTAATTACTTTAAATTTTAATCAAGAGCCTACATTTATACATAAAAGAAATAGTACTCAACTTATCCGAAGCAGAAGAAGTTGGAGAAAGCATAATACGAGAGTAAATCCAAGATTTTGGTAGAAACACAGGGAAAAACACCGAGTTGTATAGCTACGCAAAAAGGAATACAGATGGCGCCGCGAGCGGCGCAGGGCACGCTTACGAAACGGGGAGGAGAGATGCCTTACGAACGGCTCCCCCCTTTTTCTTATCGTTTTCGTTTTCTTGCCATTTGACCCCTACGAAGTGTTAACTCTATTCGGGGTATAGATTGCTATGTGGCGTGTCAAGAATACGTCCGCTGATATTTACGATATCCCTAAGGTCTTTTTTAGGGATACTCGCTCCAGGAGTTAGAATTCTGGGTACCTTAAGGTAAATTCTCTGGGAATATCGCCGTAGTTGTAATATACCCTAGGAAGCTGCCTTTAAGGAACTTCCATCAGGACGACATGGCTTGAGCCCAAAAATACAAATTATCTTCGAATTCGTCATTTGTTCCGTAACCGAAATACAAACCACGCTATTTACAGAGGGTGACTTACCCCTTAGGTAGGGTGGAAAGTCCCCAGCCATATTGGCTTTGGCTTTACCCGGGGACTCAGAATCCGAGTGAGTCGCACTCGAGAAAAGGAGTCCCTGCACCTCACAAGTTCCTTGCTCCGCAAGGAACCATGTGGCCTACGTAAGCTTGTGTGTCAAGGAAGAAGTGTGACCCGTCCTAGGCAGTTGACCTGGAGTTCCAGAAGGAACTCTGGGTTAGGACGTTCCCAATACCACCTCGTCAGGGTATGGGGGACGCGACAGTATTGACTCAATACTCGGAACACAAGAAAGCATGGTTTACCTGCAGAGGTTCAAGGTCAGCTATGCAGAGACCAGGATGCTGCTTCCCCGTAGAGGGGATGATGAAGAAAGAAATAAGAGCCAGACATACTTCTTTCATTCATGCAGACTAAAACCTGATAACAATGCCCTCAACCTTCTGGTACCTGTCCAAAAAGGAGCCTGAGGTTAGACCAGCTGTTGTGTAGCCACCACAGAGCGATAGAAAACGTATCGAGATTCCTGTGGGTCACGCCTTGCAGGAAGCGGGCTGCGAAGGTCATTAGACACTTCCAAACTCCAGCTTGTAGCACCTGCGTCACAGAGTAGTATTACTCGAAGGCGAGGGACGTTGCGATGTATCCAACATCGTGCTGTAAGGCGACGTGACGGGGGAGGGTCTGGAGACAGGTCGAGATGAATGTCCTTGAGTCTGGGCTGAAGAGGTATACTGGTGACTCTCCCCCGTGTCCTCCTTGTGCTCCCAAATCGGCTGCAACTGAGGACAAACTGCAGCTGTTCCCAGCGCTAACCTCTCGATTCCTTTACTGGCAAGAAAGAGGTCTTGGGACATCAGATACAGAATGGAGACTCGAAATCTTGAAGAATTGGACCGAAGGGCCGGGACCCCCAAATTCTGAGTCTAGCCAACAACTCAGGAGCGAACCTGAATGTTGCCTTCCCCTCTTCCTTAGAAAGGGGGGAGTCGTAAGAGACCAAGAAGATTGCTTACACACTGGCCGTGGCCAGAGTGAGCAGGAGACCCAAGGCGGAATACAATCCGAGGCCTGTCGTAAAGGGTCTTGAGAAGATCTCTTAAAGGACTAAAAGTCCGAGCCATGCTCCAAGTTGGAGGTCTTCCTCCGACTAGGGCAGGGACGATCGTAGCTTCGCATGAGCGAGGATAGATCCAGCGGGCAGGAAAAAGTTATTCCTTTAAGCCTGAAGGTCAGGGAAAGGCTGAGCGACAGGCTTCATTGCCGAGAGCGGAAAGGAGTTTCCTCCCGCCGAAAGGCAATAAGACCGTTATTGCTGGAGAAGAGGCCTCAAGGGAAGAGGTATATCTCCCACGGCACCAACCACCTTAGGCTCTTCACTTCGCCTGGTAGACCCCTGTGGATGACTATCGCAGATGACGCGACCTCCATACCGCGACTGTAGCGGGTTGTCTCTTCTTGAGGAGGAGGCGTAGTGTCTCCAGGCACGGAGCCGAAGCGACGCCCCGGTTCGGGAGAGATGTCGCAGTGTGGTTGCTTGAGTAGTCTGCGCCGTGGGAGAAGCTCTCCCGGGAGTTCTGTCAGGGGAAGCAGAGGGTCCAGAAACCGTTATGCGCATAGTCCCAGTGGAGCTCTCCCATTGAAAGGTTGACAGACAACCTGGTCTTGTTGAGACCCATTGTCCACAGACAAAAAGGAGGGAAGACGCAGGCGTCGAAGTTGTCCCACCATCACCGGAATGCATCTTGCCAAAGTCTCGGGGTCTGAGACTGGGGGGAAGAATAGCGGAAGCTTGAGGTTCCAAGCTGTCGCGATCAGGTCCCCCAGACCAGTACTTGCTGGTTACCCAAGGTCAAAGACCCCCAGGTACACTCTCTCTACGAGGCTCTGCTCGGATAGTCTGAGAGAACATTCCTCTGCCTGGAATGAGAGAGCCGATGGTGGTATTGAGAGAATCTCAATCATCCCGGTATCTCTACTGCAAGATGTGAAGGTGTGAAAATGCGTCCCCTGCTGGTTAGAATACGCCAGAATCATGAAGTCGACGCGCACGGGGCAACTCTGCAGGAGCTGTAGGATCTGTAGAGGGGCCAGACTAAGGCCCCTAAGCCTGCCTGAATGATGGAGAGGTATCCTTCAGGTCCTGACCATAGGCCTGGACCGGAACATGCCACTCCCCCCCCCTTTCCTTTGACGAGTCCGAGAACAGCATCAAGAATGTGGGGAAAGGACGAGAATATCCAATACCATCAAGAGGCTCCATAGGTCAACACCCATTGCAGGTCTAATAGTTACGATGGTCCCATAGGGGCCAGGAAGTCCGGTTAAACATTGCCTGAAGCCACCGGAACTTGGATCGCCCCACATGGAACTTATCCTGAGGCGACCGTTCGGACTATAGACGGGTCAATGAGGAAAGGAGAACTAGGAAACGTTCCAAGGTAGGGCTGAAAGCTTTGCTTGACTGAGAACAGGTACTGCGACTCTCCTCAGTCTTGCCACAGTCAACCGAAAGGAAGGCTCGGAGGATGTGGTAACAGAATCTGGCGTCCCCAGGTGGTCACCCATCCAAGTACCGACCAGAACCGACGTTGCTTAACCTCGCTGGACGGACGAGAAGCGGGGTTTCCAACGTGGTAAGGCCGTTGACTCAATATCATGGTCAGATACTCCAGATGTTGAGGCAGAGGAAGAGAAGGCTCCAAGTAAAATACCATGAGCCCACACTCATGGTAAGCATCCGGAAGCTTGTCCCGGCCGGAAGCCTGCACCTGAGCAGCCAAGAGGAAGGCAGGGAGAGTTCTCTGGGGAAACAAACCTGCTATGCCACGGCGGGATAGCCACACTGCATCATAAGCAGGAATACTTGCAGTCTAGGCTGAATTTGACGAGCACCCTGGAAGATGGATGGAATGGAAACAAAGTACCCGTCCTTCCGATCCAGGGTTTAAGGAGTCCTGTCGCCTCGTTACCAGTCTGATCGATTCTGCTGGTCTACGCTGGCCGAAGTTTGTTCGACAAACTTGATCAGGGCTGAGAGGTCGACTACTGACATCCCCTCTCAGATCCTTCCTTACAAGAGAGGATCGACTGAGGAGGCTGGGGGTGAAGCCGTCGATGATCCTAAGGAAGACCTTCGCCTAAGGTATGGATCATTCTGCCCAACCGGGCAACTCTGCTGACGCTTATGGCATAGAGGTTCAGAGACACTGAATTCGCTGACAGAGACGGCAGATGCGATATCCTTGGCTGATCACAGAGATTGTGCGGGAATGGGCATCGGGAAGCTGTCATTCGGATGAGTAACCTTAAGCATCCTCCCAGCGAAAAACCTGCAATCCTAGAGTTCGTGAACTCCTTTTAGGACTATGCCCCCCCCCGGGGGAGTCTCCCATGCCATCTGTTCCTGACAGGTGGAAACTGCAATTGGACACCTTGTCCTAGTTGTCGTAGCCGATAACTTAGGCCGACGTGGTTGAAAGAAAAGGGCGCTGGGGCCCTGCAGAGTCTGGAAGAAAGCGCCTTGGAGGAGTGAAAACGGAAGTCGATTTCCTCCGCACAGCCGCTGTCTAAGTCTCTGTCCTTGGGCACAAACAAACTCTTCTCAAGGATGGAAGGGTGTCTGAGGTCGTCGACCTCCACAGATGAGACACCCGAAGGAAGCCCTCAGTCAGCGCGTCCAGATGGTACAACATCGAGCTTGTCCGCAAGTTAGATACTTAACGACGAAAGGCCAAGGTGCCTGAACTCGAGAGGAGGAAAGTACCCATGATCTTCCTGTAGCTTCCTTGAACCAAACCTCGGGCCGTAACCGAGGAGGGAAAGGACCTGGTAAGCTCCCAGAGGAAGGGGTAACAGTCACCCCTTGTCTAATGGAGAAATCTCAAACGGAAAGACCCCCACCAAAAATCCTTCCAGGGAATGACGGGGAAGGGCTAACTCAGGTTCAGGAAAGAGGAGTGTTGCTCAGATCTCCCTTAAGTTTCTCCTATTCTTGCAAGTGCCATGCTCTGCGTTTATGGGTTGAGGCCGTGTTCTGGAAATACGCTCCAGAAGAACTCGCCAGGCTGGCCATGCTGCGAAAACCCCATTGGGAATCGTGGTCGCAATCGCCCTGAAGCTCGCGCGACGGTAATTCAAAGATTTGCGCGTGGGCGAACGTGGAAGCGCCCATGCGCGGTAACGCGAGCGAAGGAGCGCAGAAGGAGGGCGAGCGAGGTAGGAAGGGCGAGAGCTGGTGGTCGGCGAGTGTGGTAGGAAGGGCGAGAGCTGGTGGTCGGCGAGCGATAACCCATAGACGAGCAATGTATACTGCAAGAAATAAGCCGACGTTTGTGCGAAGAAACACTGTAGGCTCGCGCGACGGAACACCATCCGTCCGCGCGATGGAAAACCGTTGGTTCGCGCGTGGGCGAACAAGGGAGAGCATGGGCGCGGACGCGCATGAGCGTAGACGCGCAGGCACGTGGGCGTGTGGGCGCGCAGGCGAATGATGGCGCGGACGCACAGGCCAGCGGTCGTGCAGGCGAGCGGTCGCGCGGGCGCGCAGGCGAGCGGTCGCGCGGGCGCGCAGGCGAGCGGTCGCGCAGGCGAGCGGTCGCGCGGGCGCGCAGGCGAACGGTCGCGCGGGCGCGCAGGCGAACGGTCGCGCGGGCGCGCAGGCGAACGGTCGCGCGGGCGCGCAGGCGAACGGTCGTGAGGATGGGTAGGTGAATGAGCTCGAGTTCGAGGCAGCGAACGCAAGCGTTAGCGTGATGGCGAGGAAACGCGCTGCCGCGTAGGCGAGGAAGACCGCTGGCGATATGGATCAACAAGCGATCGGTGGTGAGCTGGTGAGCGCTAACTCGCAGGTTGGCGATGGCGCGTTGTGTTATGCCGACGCGATGGTCGAGCATCATGCGCAGGTGAGCGATCGTGCGTTGGTGAGCAGCATGCGAAGGTGAGCGATCGCGAGCAGCATGTGCAGGAGGGCGATCGCGCGATGGTGATCAGCATGCGCAGGGTCGCGCGATGGTGATCAGCATGCCAGGGTCGCGCGATGGCGATCAGCATGCCAGGGTCGCGCGATGGCGATCAGCATGCCAGGGTCGCGCGATGGCGATCAGCATGCGCAGGTGGGCGGTCGCGCGATGGTGAGCAGCATCTGCAGTTGGGCGATCGCGCGATGGCGAGCAGCATCCGCAGTTGAGAGTCGCGCGATTGCGAGCAGCATCCGCAGTTGAGAGTCGCGCCATGGCAAGCAGCATCCGCAGTTGAGAGTTGCGCAATGGCGAGCAGCATCCGCAGGGTAGGCGATAGCGCGATGGTGATCAGCATTCGCAGGGTAGGCGATAGCGCGATGGTGATCAGCATGCGCAGGGTCGCGCAATGGCGATCAGCATCCGCAGGTGTGCGGTCGCGCGATGGCGATCAGCATCCGCAGGTGTGCGGTCGCGCGATGGCGATCAGCATCCGCAGGTGTGCGGTCGCGCGATGGCGATCAGCATCTGTAGGTGTGCGGTCGCGCGATGGCGATCAGCATCCGCAGTTGAGGGTCGCGCGATGGCGATCAGCATCCGCAGTTGAGGGTCGCGCGATGGCGATCAGCATCCGCAGTTGAGGGTCGCGCGATGGCGATCAGCATCCGCAGTTGAGTGTCGCGCGATGGTGAGCAGCATGGGCAGGTGAGCTAGTAGCTGGCAAACCATGTTCCTTAAGAAGTGTTGGAGAACGTTGGCGTGCTGACTGTAACACACGCGGGCGATCCGGAGATCGCCGAGAGACAGGTGATCGCTGGCGAGCTGATGATCGGTGACGAGCAGAAGGCTACGCGTGGAAGCCTGCGCATAGAAGAAGAGTCCTTGACCCCGACCTGAACCAAAGTTCTAGATCGCGAGGGCGAACGTGGGCGCACAGGGCGCGTAACAGGAACCAACAGGAACAGCAGGGATGATCATCATGAAAGCGCTGACAAACAGGAGAACGCTGATGAGCAGAAGAGCGCCTGTGCGCTAACGCTGAGCAGGAGCAGGAGACAACACAGCGGAAGGGCGCGCAGGGAAACCCTGACACGCAAGGGAAGAACCCCTATGGGAGGATACCCTTTGCCCCGAAGGGATCGTTGTCCGCCGAGAGACTGATGTCCGTCGGAAGACCGCTGTCCGTCGGGAAGACCGTTGTCCGTCGGGAAGACCGTTGCCCGTCGGAAGACGAGATCAGACTGCTATCCATCTGCACCAAGGCGGAAGATCGAGAAAAAGGAGTTGTAGGCTGCAAATGGAGATTCAAAAAGGAGCCTCAAGCACCCTTATAGGGAGATGAGAGGCCCTTACGACGAGGCGGACGGTGGGCCTTACGGCGAGGGAGGCCAACAGCAACAGCAACAGAAGAATCCTCCGAAGAGGAGTCTCTATGAGTGTACTCTCTCGCGAACGAAAGAGAAACACTTCGTAGAAGAGACTGGTCAGCCAGTGACCTAAAAGGAGCAATCCTCCGAAGAGGAGCTCCTGCAGTTGCCCAGCCCCTTGAGCGAAACTGCAGGTGTGATCGCTCAGCACCAAGAGCATAGCCGCACGAAAAAAAGGCAAGTGAAGAACCCCCCAAAAAGGGAAAAACTCAAGCCTGGACAGGAAAAACTTCCCTCGGAAGGAAAGTTACCCGCCCAAGGAGGCAAGCCTCCTGAGAGTTCTAAAATGAACTGGAGAGCTGTCCGTCGTCACGGGAGTACTTCCAATAGAAGGAGACACGCCCCTGACGAAAATACAAGGGGGGAGGCAGCAACAGCCGAATCCCCAGGACTCAACAAGACAGCTCACACCGTTGCCATATTACAGAAACGAACTAGATCGGTAACTGTAAAAAAAAAAAAAATAAAACAAATAACATTAGTACACATTCATTCCCCCGGGAAGGCTCCGAAGAGGAATCCCGAGGGAAAGGAAACAAGAATTACACAACAGGCACGTGCCCTCACAACCACTTACACTCACGGAAGGAGAGCTGTAACCAAAACAGAATTATGATATTTTAATTATAAAATAAATTTTTGAATATACTTACCCGGTGAATATATAATAGCTGACGTCTCCGGCGGCTCGACAGAAAAACACAAAAACTCGCGAGCGATCGCTATGAAGGTTGCGGGTGTGCCCACCAGCGCCAACTATCGGCCAGATACCACATATACATGTAAACAGCTCCAATTCTTCTCATCCCGCTGGGTCTCTATCGGGGAGGAAAGGGGGGGCCTTTAATTTATATATTCACCAGGTAAGTATATTCAAAAATTTATTTTATAATTAAAATACCATTTTTAAATATTTAACTTAGCCGGTGAATATATAATAGCTGATTCACACCCATGGTGGTGGGTAGAGACCAGAATTAATAAAGTTTACAGCGTATATGCTTAAAGTTTTTGACAGTTATATCATAACAAAACCCAAATATATATAGGTACCTGGTAAGGAAGTTGACTTAGACGATTACTCTGCCTTGTTAGTCTGTCTTCCTCACGAAGCCCAGCGATCCTCTTAGGATGCTGAAAGACTCCCAGGAGCTGAAGTATCAAGGGCTGCAACCCATACAACAGGACCTCATCAAACCCCTAATCTGGGCGCTCTCAGGAAATGACATTTGACCACCCGCCAAATCAACCAGGATGCGAAAGGCTTCTTAGCCTTCCGTACAACCCAAAAACAAGATTAAAAACATTTCAAGAGACAGATTAAAAGGATATTGGAATTAGGGAAGTGTAGTGGTAGAACCCTCACCCACTACTGCACTCGCTGCAACGAATGGACCCAGTTTGTAGCAGTCCTCATAAAGAGTCTGAACATCTTTTAAGTAAAATGACGCGAATACCGACTTGCTTCTCCAAAAGGTCGCGTCCATAATACTTTCCAGAGATCTATTTTGCTTAAAGGCCAAGAAGTTGCTATAGCTCTTACTTCGTGCGTCTTAACCTTAAGCAAGCATCGGTCTTTTTCATTCAAGTGAGAATGAGCCTCTCGTATTAAAAATCTGATAAAATATGACAAAGCATTCTTTGACATAGGCAATGATGGTTTCTTAACTGAGCACCATAATGCCTCAGATCCACCTCGTAAGGACTTAGTACGAGCTAAGTAGAACTTAACAGCTCTAACTGGACACAGCACTCTTTCAAGTTCGTTGCCTACGATCTCTGACAGGCAAGGTATATGAAAGGACTTAGGCCAAGGACGAGAAGGCAGTTCATTTTTGGCCAGGAAACCAAGTTGATGTGAACATGTGGCTTTTTCTGTAGAAAAGCCGATGTTCTTACTGAAGGCATGAATTTCACTGACCCTTTTAGCCGAAGCCAAGCACACTAGGAAAAGCGTCTTGAGGGTGAGATCCTTCAGGGAGGCTGAATGTAATAGCTCAAACCTGTCTGACATGAGGAACCTTAGGACCACGTCTAAGTTCCATCCAGGAGTTGCCAAACGACGTTCCTTAAAGGTCTTGAAAGACTTAAGGAGATCTTGGAGATCTTTATTGTTGGAAAGATATAAGCCTCTATGACGAAAGACCGAAGCCAACATGCTCCTGTAGCCCTTAATCGTGGGAGCTGAGAGGGAGCGAACATTTCTCAGATGTAAAAGAAAATCTGCGATTTGGGCTACAGAGGTACTGGAAGAGGACACAGATGCTGACTTGCACCAGTATCGAAAGACTTCCCACTTCGACTGGTATACTCTGATGGTAGAAGCTCTCTTAGCTCTCGCAATCGCACTGGCTGCCTCCTTCGAAAAGCCTCGAGCTCTTGAGAGTCTCTCGATAGTCTGAAGGCAGTCAGACGAAGCGTGGGGAGGCTTTGATGAACATTCTTTACTTGGGGCTGACGTAAGAGATCTACCCTTAGAGGAAGACTTCTTGGAATGTCTACCAGCCATTGAAGTACCTCGGTGAACCACTCTCTCGCGGGCCAGAGGGGCGCAACCAACGTCAACCTTGTCCCTTCGTGAGAGGTGAACTTCTGCAGTACCTTGTTGACTATCTTGAATGGTGGGAATGCATATAAGTCCAGATGAGACCAATCCAATAGAAACGCGTCTATGTGGATCGCCTCTGGATCTGGGACTGGTGAGCAATAGATTGGTAACCTTTTGGTCAATGAGGTGGCAAAGAGGTCTATGGTGGGTTGACCCCAAGTCGCCCAAAGACTCTTGCACACGTCCTTGTGGAGGGTCCATTCCGTGTGTATCACCTGACCCCTCCGACTGAGACAGTCTGCCAAGACGTTCAAGTCCCCCTGGATGAATCTCGTCAACAGGGAGATGCCTCGATCTCTTGACCATATGAGAAGGTCCCTTGCGATCTCGTACAGCGTGAGGGAGTGTGTGCCTCCTTGCTTGGAGATGTACGCCAAAGCTGTGGTGTTGTCTGAGTTGACCTCTACCACTTTGTTTCAAAGAAAGCTTTCGAATTTCATCAAGGCCAAGTGGACTGCAAATAGCTCCTTGCCGTTGATGTGCATGCTCTTCTGACTTGAGGTCCACAGACCCGAGCATTCCCGACCGTCCAAGGTCGCACCCCAACCCAAATCCGACGCGTCTGAGAACAACACGTGGTTTGGGTTCTTGACTGCTAGGGATAGTCCCTCTCTCAGACTGATATTGCTGTCCCACCATTTCAGGCATGCCTTTACTGGTTTGGAGACTGGGATTGATACCGTCTCTAACGTCTTGTCCTTGTTCCAGTGAGAGGCTAGATGGAACTGGAGAGGCCGAAGGTGTAGTCTCCCTAGCGAGACAAACTGCTCCAGGGATGAGAGAGTCCCTACGAGACTCATCCAACTCCTGACTGAACAACGTTCTCTTTTCAGCATTAGTTGGACTTTGAGCAGGGCTTGTTCTATTCGGGTGGCAGACGGAAAAGCCCGAAAAACTGGACTGCGAATCTCCATCCCCAAATATAGAATAGTCTGGGATGGGATCAGTTGGGACTTTTCTAAGTTGACCAAAAGTCCCAACTCCTTGGCCAGACCCAACGTCCAATGTAGATCCTGCAGACAGCGATGACTGGACGATGCTCTGAGAAGCCAGTCGTCCAAGTACAGGGAGGCTCGGATTCCCGATAGATGGAGGAATTTTGCCACATTCCTCATGAGCCTCGTAAACACGAGAGGAGCAGGACTGAGGCCAAAGCACAGGGCTCGAAACTGGTACACCACATTCCTGTAAACAAACCTCAGAAACGGTTGGGAATCCGGGTGTATAGGAATGTGGAAGTACGCATCTCGTAGGTCGAGAGAGACCATCCAGTCTCCCTCTCTGACCGCTGCTAAGACGGACTTCGTGGTCTCCATCGTGAATTTTGTTTTTGTAACAAAAACGTTGAGCGCACTGACGTCTAACACCGATCTCCAACCTCCTGTATGCTTTGGGACTAGGAAGAGACGGTTGTAAAACCCCGGTGATTGAAGGTCCGAGACTTTCACCACCGCTCCCTTCTCTAGCAACAGAGACACTTCTTGATTTAGGGCTTGTCTCTTTGACTCCTCTCGGTACCTGGGAGAGAGGTCTATGGAAGTTGTTACTAGAGGAGGTTTGCGTACAAACGGAATTTTGTACCCTTCTCTGAGCAACAGAACAGACTCTTGGTCTGCACCCCTCTTCTCCCAGGCCTGCCAGAAGCTCTTCAATCTGGCACCTACCGCTCTCTGAGGCTGTGGGCAGTCAGACTCTGCCACGGGAGGACTTGGCTCCTCTCTTCTTACCTCTCTTTCCCTCGGCACGAGAGCTTCCCCTGCTGGGAGCTCTGCCACGAAAGGGCGGGATAAATCTAGATGCAGGAGTCTCGATCCTGGGTCTCACAGCAAAGGATGAAGAAGGAGCCCCTTTGCGAGCAGAGGACGCCATCAGGTCATGGGTGTCCTTCTGCACAAGCGAAGCAGCTATATCCTTAACCAGCTGTTGTGGAAACAAGGCCGCTGATAAGGGAGCAAAGAGCAGTTCCGATCTCTGACAGGGAGTAACTCCTGCCGAAAGGAAAGAGCAAAGGGTTTCTCGCTTCTTTAAGACTCCCGACGTAAAGGTGGAGGCGAGCTCATTGGAGCCATCGCGGATGGCTTTATCCATACAGGACATGATAAGTAAGGAAACATCTTGGTCGGCAGACGAGATCTTCCTACTTAAAGCTCCTAATGACCAGTCAAGAAAGTTAAACACTTCAAAGGCCCTGTATACGCCTTTAAGCAGATGGTCAAGGTCCGAGGAGGACCAACAAATCTTCGAGCGTCTCATGGCCAGGCGACGGGGAGAGTCTACGAGGCTTGAGAAGTCACCCTGGGCAGAGGCAGGGACTCCCAAGCCGAGAACTTCTCCCGTTTCATACCAGACGCTCGATCTGGAAGCAAGCTTAGAAGGAGGGAAGGCAAAGGCCGTCTTCCCCAAACTCCTCCTGGTATCCAACCAGTCGCCTAGAAGACGTAAAGCCCTCTTGGAAGAGCGAGAAAGCACTAGCTTAGTAAAGGCCGGCTTGGAAGCAGGTAAGCCTAGAGCAAACTCAGACGGAGGCGAACAAGGAGCAACAGCAACAAAGTGATCTGGAAAAAGATCCTTGAAAATCAACATGATCTTCTTAAAGTCCATCGAAGGAGGAACAGCCTTAGGTTCATCTACATCTGAAGGATTATCATCAGGATGAGGATCAGCAACGTCCTCATCTGAAGGAGCTTCGTCCGATAACTGGTGAGTTACAAGCAAGGGCGAGACCTGCCTTGGTGGCAATGCTTGACAAGCAGAGTCCACACGCACCGGAGCATCAGTAGCAGTCCAGGACGCTACGTCATGTAACTGCTTAACAGCCTGACTGTCAACAACAACAGGAGCGGGAGGACGCTCGACGTCAACTCGAGACTGCCTAGACTGCCTAGACTGAGCAGTCGAAACAACTCTTGACTGCGGTGCTTGACGCTCAACGTCAAAACAAGTCAACTTCGCTGGTTGGCGAACGTCCTGAACGTCAACAAGAGCATTCGGCAGCGGCTGAACGTCCACATGCGGCTGAAAGTCAACACGGGACTGCATCGAGTGAGGCTCTACAAAATGTGACTGACGTGACTTTGTAACGCCAACGTCAACAGGACGAGCAAAGGCTCGTTTGGGCGGCTGACGGCCAGGATCTCGAACAGCTAAGCGGCGAGGATCATCGTGAACCTTTTCAGCAGAATAGTCCTCCATAAGAGAGGCAAGCTTATTCTGCATGTCTTGCAGTACAACCCATTTAGGATCAACGGGAATGGGTGCGGTAAGAGACGAGGGTAACGTCTGTGACTGCAAAACATTGCCTACACTAAGACTCTCGGAGCCTGTGTTACGCTTCTGTTTAGGCGGAGAGCAGTCTTCCGATGACTGCACAGGGTCAGAGCTGTCCCAATGGCTACAACCAGGATGCTGGACCTGTCCTGAAGGGACTGACTTTCGCTTTAAGGGTCTCGAAACCTTGCTCCACGGTTTCTTACGCGAAAAGCCTAAGGATGACGAGGAGAAAACCGTCTCGCTCGTCTTATGGTAGGGGCGGTCTTGACGAGACACGCCTGAAACCATAGAGGGAACATCTGTTCGTTGGTTAAAGCCTCTCGAACCCATAAGTCCTACGACATTACTTCTCCCTGGGGCTTGGGAGCTTGCAAGAGGTCTCGGACTAGGCGAACGACAGGCACGAACAGACGAACCCTCGGTCGCAACACTGATAACACTTTGCGCACTAATCACTTTCCCACGATTTTCTAATGTGGCACTCTGACACTTTAACTCTTTTACATCCGCCATGAGTTGATTACGGTCCGTAGCTAACGACTCAACTCTCTCGCCCAAAGCATGAATGGCACGTAACATATCCCGCATTGATGGTTCCTGAGTGCTAGTAGAGGGTTCAGGCACAACTACTACAGGGGAAGGATTAGGTTCAGGGGCATGGGAGGAGGAAAATTCTAACGATCTAGAGGAACTTCTCCTCACCCTATCTCTCTCTAGCTTACGAGAATACTTGTCAAACTCAAGCCAATCGAATTCCGAAAGGCCCACGCAATCCTCACACCGATCTCCTAATTGACAGGTTTTACCCCGACAATTAGAACACACAGTATGTGGGTCGAGAGAGGCCTTTGGAAGACGCTTATTGCAATCCCTAGCATTACATTTATGAAATCTAGGAATTGGAGAAGGGTCAGCCACTTTGAAAAGTCAAAGAAAGTCCAAAAAACAATCCAAAGTCATCAACAATTAAATCTATCCAAAAAAGAGTTCAAGAGTTTAAGTTGAAGATAAAACACCTGCACTGCGAAAGCTCAAACCAAAAGGAAGTACTTCACCAAGACTGTTGAAAAACTCCAGGTTAACAGCGAGTAATGGAACACCTTGTCGATCAGACTGACAGAGAAGAATTGGAGCTGTTTACATGTATATGCGGTATCTGGCCGATAGTTGGCGCTGGTGGGTACACCCGCAACCTTCATAGCGATCGCTCGCGAGTTTTTGTGTTTTTCTGTCGAGCCGCCGGAGACGTCAGCTATTATATATTCACCGGCTAAGTTAAATATTTAAAAATAACAATTATAATTATGTAACTATGTAATTATGTAATTTAAAAATGAATGAACACTAAAGAAAGAACGAAAACCCCGAAAGGAATCGTTCTACAAGCTGAAAAACAAAAAACAACTACAATTAGATTCATAAACTAATTGAGACAAACGTACGGCGTAGCAACCCCCCCACACGGAAAGGAAGCTACAAGGGCGTAGTAACACGTAGTAAAAGGGTGAACGACCTCAAGAGAGAGAGAGAGAAAGACATAAGTCAAACTCGATCGCCACCCATAAAATTACGCCGAGGTGGCCTAACTGCCGAGGACTCCACGTAGATATCGTACACTACACACACAAATCTGAAAAGGAAACTTACTGATTTCTATACTCAAATATATATACAAACATGAAAACATGTTTACATATATATTGAGTAAATGAAAAGTAAGCGATTAAGTAAAGATAAACAAACAATGGCTGCCAAGAGAGGACCAAGACAGAGACGTCTGTCACAGTCCGAGCCAAAAGTGAAAGTAAGCATTCATCTGTGTGTGAGGGGGGGAGGGGTAGCTAGCTACCACTCCCCTACCCCCCCCGCTAACTAGCGCGGGGGTAATACACCCTCGTTAAATTCTAATGGCTCGCCATTTCAGCTGCGCTAAAAGGTAACCCTCTGTAAATAGCGTGGTTTGTATTTTGCTCAAAATCCGTTTAATTTGCGTCACTGAAACCTCTGTTGGAAAGGGACTCTGCCTGAATTTACAAGAAGACTGAAAATGCCTCGAGTGTCAGTCTCAAGAAGTTACATCACGAATGAAAGTGAGACACGTAAACAAATTGAAAAAAAGCATATAAACAAATGAGCATCAATTATAGGCTAAGCTAAAGGTTTAAAGGTCGCTCAAGAATGGCGGAGGCAAGGGACAGTGACGTTGCCCTAGAGACTGACCATATATTGTATGATCAGCGCCCAAGCCTCCTCTCCACCCACGCTAGGACCAGGGAGGCCCAAGCATTGGCTACTGATGATTCAGCAGATCGACCTATAGGCTCCCCCAAACCCCCCAACCTAACCTCACAAGGCTAGTAAGGTTGCAGACACTAATGGCACTAACGAGTCTGAGCGGGACTCGAACCCCCGACCGGCAAACACAAGGCAAAGACATTACCAATCAGGCCACTTGAGCAGAACTAATCTTACTCTTTATGAGGCAGTCTTATTGGAATCTAGTACTGAAGTACACTTTTAACCCTTTTACCCCCGGGGCTATTTGGAACTTTCCAACCCTTAAGCCCCAGGGGTTATTTTTTTCAAGCATATTTTGCAATATATATTTTTTAAATTGCTCTAACAGCCTTAATTTTCGTCATAGAGAGGTCAGGTTGGTCTCATTCTCTTGGAAAATGCCTGAAGTTTCTCAAAAAATTATCAAAAATATGCAAAAAAAAATGTAAATAGCAGTTTTTTTGCAAGGACGTACCGGTACGTCCATGGGGGTAAAGGGATGAGTTTTGTGAAACGTACCAGTATCTCCTTTGGGGGTAAAAGAGTTAATATCATTCAATTTTATAACTGCAATAGTTTTTCCAAGGAATATACAGTACAATGAAAATACCTGGTCTAATCATTAAGCTGTTTGAAATTGGTTAATTTGCCAATCTTCAATAAGCAGAGCAAAATGACTGGAATAACGAAGTATATTTTACTCATTTTTCTAAATCATAAAACATTTCCACAGTTCTTACAATAATATACATAGCGGAAGTAAAAAATTATCTTGATGGTAAATAGAATTCAAATGTTCGTCTGACAACTCTGACACTGTTGTATGGCAATGATGCCTGATATAAAGCATCATATTTTTTTTGGATTGTCTGATCAATACTCTACCTGAAATTTTATATTAAACAGATATGATTTAAACACAAGCTGTTATTACTATATTATTACATTACACTTACATTATGAAGCGTGAAGTAGGAGATGACGAATGGAGAAGTATTGAATTGAAAGCTCAAGATACAGACGACTGGCGAAAATCTAACCGAGGCCCTTTGCGTCAATGGGCGTAGGAGGAGATGATGATGATGAAGATGATTACTATTACATTTATCGCCAACATTTGCTAAGAAAAAACAGTATTAGGTCAGCAGACAATTTTGTTTTAGGTGTAAAATTCATCCTACTCCTTATGCCTTTGCAATGGTATTGTGTCGTATAAAAATGTAACCATTCAAATATTTATCAGTAAATAAAACAATGCTAGAACAGTATATACGTGAATTCTGGCAGGCTACCCGTTTTAAGAAAATTGCCATAAATTTTAAAATATTCAAAATCTTTACAGCTAAAGCATTTGAAATACATTTTTTCTTTTGGCAAAAATGCTCTTATGACTAAAAATTTCTCATAGAAATTGAATGAGTCAGCTGATAAGAAGACCAAATTTCTCTAATGAACTGTTTTAGCATAGCTTTACTTGATAAGATCTCTAAATAATTATATCTTACCACACAATACCACTAAATAAACCATAAAAGGCAAGATGGCTTTTTACAATAAAAAATAAATTGCCAGCCGATGTAAAAATATTAACCCCTTTTTGTTGGGCTTCGTGTTTTAGTTTTATGAATTATATATATATATATATATATATATATATATATATATATATATATATATATATATATATATATATATATATATTATGTATGTATATCCATCCATCCATATACCAAGGCACTTCCCCCAATTTTGGGGGGTAGCCGACACCAACAATGAAACAAAACAAAAAGGGGACCTCTACTCTCTATGTTCCTTCAGCCTAATCAGGGACTCAACCGAGTTCAGCTGGTACTGCTAGGGTGCCACAGCCCAACCTCCCACATTTCCACCACAGATGAAGCTTCATAATGCTGACTCCCCTACTGCTGCTACCTCCGCGGTCATCTAAGGCACCGGAGGAAGCAGCAGGGCCTACCGGAACTGCGTCACAATCGCTCGCCATTCATTCCTATTTCTAGCACGCTCTCTTGCCTCTCTCACATCTATCCTCCTATCACCCAGAGCTTTCTTCACACCATCCATCCACCCAAACCTTGGCCTTCCTCTTGTACTTCTCCCATCAACTCTTGCATTCATCACCTTCTTTAGCAGACAACCATTTTCCATTCTCTCAACATGGCCAAACCACCTCAACACATTCATATCCACTCTAGCCACTAACTCATTTCTTACACCCGTTCTCTCCCTCACCACTTCGTTCCTAATCCTATCTACTCGAGATACACCAGCCATACTCCTCAGACACTTCATCTCAAACACATTCAATTTCTGTCTCTCCATCACTTTCATTCCCCACAACTGCGATCCATACATCACAGTTGGTACAATCACTTTCTCATATAGAACTCTCTTTACATTCATGCCCAACCCTCTATTTTATACTACTCCCTTAACTGCCCCCAACACTTTGCAACCTGAAAAGTCTGTGTGTGTGTAATACTACAGTATACATATGGTTGACACGAATAACCAAGGCTTAGAATGAATATAAGCTTGTTTGTCCACACTAATTTACTTTAATGCATGCTAGGCTATTAGATAATAGGTCTTCAAGTTACAGGCTTAATAGGTTCCAAGAAGCTATATGGAAGTCTTAATTTTCTTAAATTTTGGCCTGGTGTTGGCTTAACCCGACTCCCATGCCTTTGATATCAAGCTATAAAAGTCAACAAATAGACCTGTTTCATGCGAAATAAATATCAGGTTATTGAAAATGTTGATTTGTTTACTGTATTAACCCTTTTACCCCCGGGCTATTTGGAACTTTCCAACCCTTTACCTCCAGGGGTTATTTTTTTTTTTGCTCAAGCACATTTTGCAATATAATTTATTTAAATTGCTCTAACAGCCTTAATTTTTGTCATAGAGAGGTCAGGTTGGTCTCATTCTCTTGGAAAATGCCTGAAATTTCTCAATAAATTATCAAAAATATTCAAAAAAAAATATAAATAGTTTTTCGCAAGGACGTACCGGTACGTCCATGGGGGTAAATGGATGGGTTTTGTGAAACGTACCAGTACGTCCTTTTGGGGTAAAAGGGTTAAATGATGTACAGTATTATTGTTTTATTAAAGTATATAAACTTTATCCACAATATCCCAGATTTAGGAGTTAAGTTGAACGAGTATGTATCTCCAAATGTTTGTTGAGGACCCTCCTTAGCTGTTATAACTACTACAAACTATAAAGTGAATCTATACTTTCTTGTCTACTACAAAGTTTTACAATATACTATTATGTTTCATTAACATCAATTAAATTGATTTATTCCAGAACGTTTCATTAACATCGATGCATTTTATCAAATTTCACAGGCGGTGATATGCAGGGAGGTTTCAAACCTGGAGGAGTGTATACAGCCAATAGAGGTTTTGGTGGAAGAGGCGGTGGAGGCTACATGGGGAGCAGTGGACGTGGCGGAAGAGGATACGGGGCCAGAGGCGGCGGCGGCTATGGAGGCCGAGGTGGTGGTGGTTATGGTGGCAGAGGAGGAGGTGGTTATGGTGGTGGAAGTAGATTTGGTGGCGGCGGTGGATACGGCGATCGAAGGAGCAGCGGAGGATTTGGCGGTAGTGGAGGATTTGGTGATAGAGGCGGTAGTGGAGGATTTGGTGATCGAAGAGGCAGTGGAGGATTTGGGGATCGAGGCGGTAGTGGAGGATTTGGTGATAGAGGAGGCAGTGGAGGATTTGGTGATCGAGGGGGCAGTGGAGGATTTGGTGATAGAGGAGGCAGTGGAGGATTTGGTGATAAGAGGAGGCAGTGGAGGATTTGGCGATAGAGGCGGTAGCGGAGGATTTGGTGACAGAGGAGGTAGCGGAGGATTTGGTGATAGAGGCGGTAGCGGAGGATTTGGTGATCGAGGGGGCAGTGGAATGGGTAGTTGGCAGACTGGTGGTAACAGGGGTGGAGGGGAATATAGAATTAAATCTGAAACGATGTAGGATAAAATTATAGTTTTGTAGATTTTCAACTGTAATCGTTAGGATGTGGAAGTGGCATTATGATTTGAATAGCATCCATTACTACTGAATGTGAAGAGCATTTTCCCCACCATTCAACAGTTATCACTACATTCTCTGAATGTGAAATGCTTCAACATTATTTGTTTTCGAAACTTATTTTGTGAAAGATGGAGTACTTTTTCATATTACTGTAGAGCAGTTGTTAAGTCAGTATTAGCAAAAGTTTTATAGTTTGATTAATAACTTTTCCTCTATGATCAATTTCATTTCCTGTATTTTGAACGGAAAGATAACCTTTTTCATGTAAATATTGAAAGGTGTAGACTTTCAGCACGGAGAGACTAGTCAGTTGGCGAAGCAAGCAGGGAGTAAAATGATCGATGTTATTTAGTTTTATAATAAAGGGCTATTGTAGATTATTTGAAATTCTCGGATCCATTTTGAACTTTGGAGTAAACTGGAAAAAATCAAAATAAGGCTTCATAGGATGCTGTGTTTGAGATAAGTGGAATTTTATTTGATTCGCAATAAATTATAATTTTCAGATATTGTTTTATTATTTCATTATTGTCCTAATTTATTTTAGCCATGCCATACTAGAGATATTCTTCTTTGATCTGATATGTTAAACAGATCACAGAAAGAAGTATGTAAATTTTACCAAGATTAGATATATACTGAGTCTGGAAGAGTCTTTTCATGTTTTATCCAATTCCTAAGTTGTTTCTCTACTGAATTTAGATTTTTGAATAAACAAATATGTCACTTAAAATTTGGATATACCATAATTACAATGGCTAAATCATTGTTTTTAAATAAACTAACATTTTTATTGTGAGATCAAATTTTACTGTAACTTTTCTAGGTTTTTTGCTAATGCCTATAATTTTTAGTGGAAGAGAGCAACTATAAGGGAAAGTTGTCTGTAAAGAGTTGCCATTTTTACTTCAGCATCTGGATAATGAAAATAATCAGCAGTGGCAAAAAGATTAGCTGAGCTGATTTGGTTATTATTGGAAGGAAGATATCATGAATATGTATCTTTGGGTTATTGAATTTTAAAAAATTGATTAATCAATAAAAAAACTGGCACCTTATTTCATTAGACAAGTGGAAATATTTTGTCCATCCTAACAGAGCAAAAGTAAAGTAGTTAATTGCAAATATTACAAAACTAATGGTTGTGTGTGAAATATGTTTTTTCAATATTAAACTTACCCGATAATCATGTAGCTGTCAACTCCGTTGCCCGACAGAATTCTATGGAGGGATACGCCAGCTATCACAATACTAGAAGGGGGTGTACTTACCAGCGCCACCTGTGGCCAGGTACTATAGTACTTCTTGTTGACACCTCCTCAATTTTTCCTCTGTCGTGCTTCCGGCAAGACGTTCTGGGATACGCTTATGATCTTCGAGTATTTTCACGGCTTTTGGTGAAGTATTCTCTCAGATTTCGGCTGTCGCTTTACTGGAAACTTTCTTATATTAGCTTAGATAGCTTTTATATAGTCCTGATTAACGGTTAACGATCTTTTGCTTGATTTTGGAACCCCACTTGGCTAACTCTTTGGATTCAAGATGTCTGACATTTCGCAAGCCCCCACCCATAGGCGATGTAGGTCTTGCAATAGGCGTATTCCGAAGGCCTCGGTAGATCCTCACACCGCTTGTTCTGACTGTAGGGATAGGCCCTGTCAGTTAGAAAATCGATGTGAGGAATGCGCCGGACTTTCGGAACTTGATTTTGTCCGTCTTTTGAAATATTCAACTAAGTTAGAGAAAGGTAGAGTTAGGAGGAGTTCTTCTCACTCTTCACTTTTTTCCTCACCTCATGATCCCCTACCTTTTCCTACCCCTGTAGTGGCTACCCCCGAACCTACTATTTGCCCTCAGCCTGATATGTCTGTTGTGTTGCGTGCTATTCAGGCCTTAGGCGATAAAGTAGAGTCAGTGGTAAGTGATCATAAGTCTCTTATGGCCAAAGTCAAGGAACTTAAGGTCAAGAGTGCAGTGGGTGGAATTAGTGCCAGTGCTGTGACGAGTGCTAGTGTCAGTGCAGTGCCAAGTGCTAGTGTCAGTGTCAGTGTGGTGCGTGAGGATACTTCTGTGCGTGTCAGTCGTTCTCCCAGTCCGGGACCTCTTGCAAGCTCCCAAGCCCAGGGGAGAAGCAATGTCGAAGGGCAAAAGGGTTCGGCAGGCCTTGATCGGCGCACAGAAGTATCCTCGGTGGTTGCGGGCGTGTCTTCCAGAGACCGTCACTCCCACCTGCAGACGATTGAGCCCGTCTTTTACTCGTCCGCTGATCTATTGTCAGGGAAGAAACGCTGGACTCAGGTCTCTAGACCACTCAAACGCAGAGTCCAGTCCGCGAGTGCTCAACCGGGCTGCAGTCATTGGCTCAGCTCGGACTCGCCGCAGTCATCAGTCGACTGTACTCCGCCCAAGAGGAGTAAGGTTCTGCCGCAACAGATCTCGTCTGTTCAGGCTTTGCCTCAGCAGACCGTAGTGTCTGCCGACCCCAAGTTGTCTCTACTGCAGTCAATGCAAGCACAGCTTTCGGTCTTGATGAGTGAGGGTCGGGCTGAGAAGGTTGCGCCTCCGCCTCCGCCTGCACTCGCTCCGCCTGCGCTCGCTCCGCCTGACCGCAGTACCGCCTGCCAGGCGTACGATGTTGAGCCACGTTCTGAGTTTACTGTTCCCAGTGGTGTACAGCCTCCGCCTTCCTTAAGGCAACCTCAGCAATGGGATCAGGAGGCTTATACCTCTCTTCCTCCGCTTCCACTTGCTGCTCCACCAGTGATGCAACACTCGGATGAGGTACAACAACCTCTCCCGTCCATGAGTCAGTCTCCTCAGCTCTCGCTGCAGCGAGCTCAACCCTCCACAAGGCAAGCACCACAACACCTTAGCCTTGCGCCTCAGGAGCCTCAGCTTGCGAGACATTTACTACGTTCTGCGCAGCCTCTGCCTCATCGCGCTCCGCTCACACCGCAGGAACAGGAACTTGCTACTCCGCTTCCGCCAACCACTCAGCAAGCGCAACCCTTGAGTTCAGCCACTCATGCCAGGAGTCAGCCTCCTCCACCCATGCGCCTACCTTCTGCTTCTTCTTTTGTTCAGCCTTTGCAGTCTGAGCCTCAGGTTTTCCCTCAACAGATTCTTGAAGAGGAAACCACTAATATTGTTGTTCCTGCTCGTTCTGACTCTGCTGTTCAGCATACCTGTCCGATCTCTTCGCTACACTCTGGTGATGAGGCGTCTGATGATGAGGCGGCACACCTGGATCCCTCATCAGACGTGGATGAATCCAAGCCTTCTCCACAGTCTATTGACTTTCGTAAGGTCTTGGCTCTGCTTAGGGAGGTATACCCAGACCACTTTGTCTCTGCTATTCCCCGCTCTCCACCATCTGAGTTTTCGCTGGGCATGCAGCCAGCTAAGTCGACCTATACTAAGCTAGTCCTAGCAAGGTCCTCTAAGAGAGCGTTAAGGATCTTAGGGGAGTGGCTGCAGACTAAGCAACACCTTGGCAAGACTTCTTTCATGTTTCCTCCGACTAAGCTCACTTCTAAAGCGAGCGTTTGGTATGCCACAGGAGGGGAACCAGGCTTGGGAGTACCTACCTCTGCCCAGGCTGACTTCTCAAGTCTGGTAGACTCGCCTCGTAGAACTGCAATGAGGCGCTCTAAGGTTTGCTGGACCTTCTCAGACCTTGATCACTTCCTGAAGGGTGTTTTTAGAGCATTTGAGATGTTCAACTTTCTAGACTGGTGCCTGGGGGCCCTCAGCAAGAAGACCTCCCCTGCGGACAAGGATTCTGCCATGCTATTAATGTCCTGCATGGATAAGGCCATTAGAGATGGATCTGGCGAGCTTGCGTCGATGTTTGTATCAGGGGTTCTTAAGAAAAGGGAACAGCTTTGTACCTTCCTTTCCTCCAGCATTACACCTTGTCAAAGGTCACAACTCCTTTTCGCTCCGCTCTCGAAGTTCCTCTTCCCCGAAGAGCTGGTTAAGGACTTGTCTGCTGCCCTGATACAAAAGGACACACATGATCTTGTAGCCTCATCGGCTCGTAAGTCTAAGGTTGCTACCTCTGTCCCCAGGACTTATCGCACCCCTGTGGCTGATACTCCTGCTACGAGGTTCATACCGCCCTTTCGTGGCAGAGCCCCCAGCCGAGGAAGCTCCCGTCCAGACTCTTCCAGGAGCAAGTCTAGGAAAGGCTCCAAGGCCTCTAAAGGAAAAAACTGACTCTCCGCATCTCCAGACAGCAGTAGGAGCCAGACTCAAGAGCTTCTGGCAAGCCTGGGAAAAGAGAGGTGCAGACGCCCAGTCTGTCAGTTGGCTGAGGGAGGGTTACAGGATTCCATTCTGCCTCAAACCCCCTCTGACCACATCTCCCATCAACCTCTCTCCCAACTACAAAGAAGAGGACAAGAGGCTAGCGTTGCACCAGGAGGTGTCGCTACTTGTGCAGAAGAAGGCAGTGGTTATAGTCCGGGACCATCAATCCCCGGGCTTCTACAACCGTCTCTTTCTGGTGGCCAAGAAGACAGGAGGTTGGAGACCGGTGCTGGACGTCAGCGCGCTCAATGCGTATGTCACCAAGCAGACATTCACGATGGAGACGACGAAGTCGGTCCTAGCAGCGGTCAGGCAGGAGGACTGGATGGTCTCGTTGGACTTGAAAGATGCCTACTTTCACGTTCCTATTCATCCAGACTCCCAACCTTTCCTGAGATTCGTTTTTGGAAAGGTTGTCTACCAATTCCAAGCCCTGTGTTTTGGCCTAAGCACAGCTCCTATGGTGTTCACGCATCTGATGAGGAATATAGCAAAATTCCTCCACTTATCGGACATCAGAGCCTCCCTCTACTTAGACGACTGGCTGTTGAGAGCCTCCACGAGTCGTCGCTGTCTGGAGAGTCTCAACTGGACTTTGGACTTAATCAGAGAACTGGGTCTGTTAGTCAACACCGAAAAGTCTCAGCTCATTCCCTCCCAATCCATTGTGTACCTGGGAATGGAGATTCGGAGTCAGGATTTTCGGGCTTTTCCATCGGCCCCCAGGATAAGCCAAGCCCTAGAGTGCATCATGAGCATGCTGAAGAGGAGCAGTTGCTCGGTGAGACAGTGGATGAGTCTCACAGGGACCCTTTCATCACTGGCCCTGTTCGTCGAGCTAGGGAGACTCCACCTCCGCCCTCTTCAATTCCATCTTGCAGCTCATTGGGACAAGGGTTTGACTCTCGAAGCAGTCTCTATCCCAGTCACCAAAGAGATGAAGACCACTCTCTTGTGGTGGAAGCACAATCTCCTTCTCAGGCAGGGCCTATCGTTGGCTATTCAGACCCCCAATCTTCATCTCTTCTCAGATGCATCGGACTCGGGCTGGGGTGCAACCTTGAACGGACGGGAATGCTCGGGAACGTGGAACGAGGAACAGGGAACGCTCCACATCAACTGCAAGGAGCTACTAGCAGTTCATTTAGCCCTGCTGAACTTCAAGTCCCTCCTGCTAGGCAAAGTGGTGGAGGTGAACTCAGACAACACCACAGCCTTGGCTTACATCTCCAAGCAAGGAGGGACCCATTCGAGGAGCCTATACGAGATCGCAAGGGACCTCCTCATTTGGTCAAGAAGTCAAAACCTCACTTTAGTCACGAGGTTCATTCAGGGCAATATGAACGTCTCAGCAGATCGCCTAAGCAGAAGGAACCAGGTCATTCCCACGGAATGGACCCTCCACAAGAGTGTGTGCAACAGACTTTGGACCTTGTGGGGTCAACCTACCATAGATCTGTTTGCCACCTCCATAACCAAGAGACTTCCGCTGTACTGTTCCCCAGTTCCAGACCCTGCAGCAGTTCATGTGGATGCTTTTCTACTGAACTGGTCCCATCTCGACCTTTACGCATTCCCACCGTTCAAGATAATAAACAAAGTTCTGCAGAAATTCATCTCGCACGAAGGGACACGGCTGACGCTGGTTGCTCCCCTTTGGCCTGCAAGAGAATGGTTCACAGAGGTACTTCAATGGCTAGTCGACATCCCCAGGACTCTACCTCTAAGAGTGGACCTTCTACGTCAACCTCACGTAGACAGGTTGCACCCAAACCTCCACGCTCTTCGGCTGACTGCCTTCAGACTGTCGAAAGATTCGCTAGAGCTAGAGGCTTTTGCAACAGCTAAGAGAGTCAGTGAGGTTCATGCCTTCAGCAAGAACATTGGTTTCACGACCGAATCTGCAACATGTTCTTTTCAGCTCGGATTCCTAGCAAAGAACGAACTTCCTTCACGTCCTTGGCCTAGATCGTTTGAAATACCTAGCCTCTCCAACATGGTAGGTAACGAACTAGAGAGAGTTCTTTGCCCTGTCAGAGCTCTCAAGTATTATCTTAATAGGTCTAAACCTATTCGAGGACAGTCAGAAGCCTTATGGTGTGCCATCAAGAAACCTTCGAGGCCCATGTCCAAGAACGGGGTTTCGTATTATATAAGGCTTCTGATTAGAGAAGCCCATTCTCACTTAAAGGAGGAAGACCTTGCATTGCTGAAGGTAAGGACCCACGAAGTAAGAGCCGTAGCTACTTCGATGGCCTTTAATAAAAACCGTTCTCTGCAGAGCATAATGGATGCAACCTATTGGAGGAGCAAGTCAGTGTTTGCATCATTTTATCTTAAAGATGTCCAGTCTCTTTACGAGAACTGCTACACCCTGGGACCATTCGTAGCAGCGAGTGCAGTAGTAGGTGAGGGCTCAGCCACTACATTCCCTTAATCCCATAACCTTTTTTAACCTTTCTCTTGAATGCTTTTATTGTTGTTTTTATGGTTGTTACGGTAGGCTAAGAAGCCTTCCGCATCCTTTTGATTTGGCGGGTGGTCAATTCATTATTGGGAAGCGCCTGGGTTAGAGGTTATGTAGAGGTCCTTTAGTAGGGGTTGCAGCCCTATATACTTTAGCACCTTTGAGTTGATTCAGCCTCCAAGAGGAACGCTGCGCTCAGTAAGGAAGACGAACTTAAAAAAGAGGCAGAGTAACGGTTCAATTCGACTTCCTTACCAGGTACTTATTATTTCATTGTTATTTGAGATAACTGTTATATGAAATATGGGATACTTAGCTATCCTTTAATCTTGTACACTGGTTTTCACCCACCCCCCTGGGTGTGAATCAACTACATGATTATCGGGTAAGTTTAATATTGAAAAATGTTATTTTTATTAGTAAAATAAATTTTTGAATATACTTACCCGATAATCATGATTTAATCGACCCTCCCTTCCTCCCCATAGAGAACCAGTGGACCGAGGAAAAATTGAGGAGGTGTCAACAAGAAGTACTATAGTACCTGGCCACAGGTGGCGCTGGTAAGTACACCCCCTTCTAGTATTGTGATAGCTGGCGTATCCCTCCATAGAATTCTGTCGGGCAACGGAGTTGACAGCTACATGATTATCGGGTAAGTATATTCAAAAATTTATTTTACTAATAAAAATAACATATTTTCCTTAGTAAAATAAATTTTTTAATATACTTACCCGATGATCATGTAGCTGTCAACTCTGTTGCCCGACAGAAATCTAAGGTCGGGATACGCCAGCGATCGCTATACAGGTGGGGGTGTACACAACAGCGCCATCTGTGAGCAGGTACTCAAGTACTTCTTGTCAACAAGAACTCAATTTTCTCCTCGGTCCATTGGTTCTCTATGGGGAGGAAGGGAGGGTCCTTAAATTCATGATCATCGGGTAAGTATATTCAAAAATTTATTTTACTAATGAAAATAACATTTTTCAATATTAATCTTACCCGATGATCATGTAGCTGATTCACACCCAGGGTGGTGGGTGGAGACCAGCATACATGTTAACATTAGAAGCTAAGTATCCCGTATCTCATTTTAGCAGTTATTCAAAATAACAAACATAAAATAAATAAGTACCTGGTAAGGAAGTCGACTTGAACCATTACTCTGCCTTTTTAAGTACGTCTTCCTTACTGAGCCTAGCGATCCTCTTAGGATGCTGAGCGACTCCTAGGTGCTGAAGTATGAAGGGCTGCAACCCATACTAAAGGACCTCATCACAACCTCTAATCTAGGCGCTTCTCAAGAAAGAATTTGACCACCCGCCAAATCAACCAGGATGCGGAAGGCTTCTTAGCCTTCCGGACAACCCAAAAATATTTCAAGAGAAAGATTAAAAAGGTTCTGGAATTAGGGAATTGTAGTGGTGGAGCCCCCACCACTACTGCACTCGTTGCTACGAATGGTCCCAGAGTGTAGCAGTTCTCGTAAAGAGATTGGACATTCTTAAGATAAAAGACGCGAACACTGATTAGTTTTTCCAAAAGGTTGCGTCGAATATATTTTGCAGAGATCTATTTTGTTTAAAGGTCACAGAAGTTGTGACAGCTCTAACTTCATGTGTCCTTACCTTCAGCCAAGCTTGGTCTTCCTCATTCAGAAGGGAATGAGCTTCTCGTATTAACAGTCTGAAAATAATAGGATAAAGAATTCTCTGACATAGGCAAAGATGAATTCTTAACTGAACACCATAAAGCTTCAGACGGGCCTCGTAAAGGTTTTTAAAATAGAACTTAAGAGCTCTTACAGGACATAATACTCTTTCTAGTTCATTTTCAACCATACGATAAGTTTGGAATATCAAACGATATTGGTCAAGGCCGAGAAGGCAGCTCGTGTTTGGCTAGAAAACCAAGATGTAGAACATGTAGCCGTTTCGGATGAAAATCCGATGTTCTTGCTGAAGGCATGAATCTCACTGACTCTTTTAGCTGTGGTTAAGCATATCAGGAAAAGAGTCTTAAAGGTGAGATCATTCAGGGAGGCTGATTGAAGTGGTTCGAACCTGTCTAACATAAGGAATCTTAGAACCACGTCTAAATTCCAACCAGGTGTAACCAAACGACGCTCCTTCGTGGTCTCAAAAGACTTAAGGAGGTCCTGTAGATCTTTATTGTTGGAAAGATCTAAGCCTCTGTGACGGAAGACTGATGCCAACATGCTTCTGTAACCCTTGAAAGTGGGAGCTGAAAGAGATCGCTCTTTCCTCAGATATAAGAGGAAGTCAGCTATTTTGAGTTACAGAGGTACTGGTCGAGGATACGGATACTGACTTGCACCAGTTTCGGAAGATTTCCCACTTCGATTGGTAGACTCTAAGGGTGGATGTTCTCCTTGCTCTAACAATCGCTCTGGTTGCCTCCTTCGAAAAACCTCTAGTTCTCGAGAGTCTTTCGATACTCTGAAGGCAGTGAGACGAAGAGCGTGGAGGCCTTGGAGTACCTTCTTACGCGTGGCAGACGTAGCAGGTCCACCCTTAGGGGAAGAGTTCTGGGAACGTCTACTAGCCATCAAAGTACCTCGGTAAGTTATTCTCTCGCGGGCCAGAGGGAAGCAACTAGTGTCAACTTTGTCCCATCGTGAGAGGCGAACTTCTGCAGTACCTTGTTGACAATCTAGAACGGAGGGAATGCATATAGATCTAGATGAGACTAATCTAGTAGAAAGGCATCTAAAAGAACCACTGCTGGGTCCGGGATAGGTGAGCAAAGTATTGAGAGCCTCTTGGACATCGAGGTTGCGAAGAGATCTATGGTTGGCTGGCCCCAGGTGACCCAAAGTCTCTTGCATACATCTTTGTGGAGGGTCCAATATGTTGGAATTATTGTCCCTTCCTACTGAGACAATCTGCTAAGACATTCAAGTTGCCTTGGAAGAAACTTGTTACTAGTGAAAAGTCTAGACCTGTTGAACAGGAGAGGAGGTCACTAGCGAACTCGCACCATGTCAGAGAGTAGGTCCCTCCTTGCTAGGAGATGAACATCAAAGCAGGGAGTTGTCCGTGTTCACCTCCACTACTTTGCCTTGAAGGAGAGACCTGAAGCTTTTCCAGGTCAGACGTACTGCCAGAAGCTTCTTGCAGTTAAAATGCATTGTCCTTTGACTCGAGTTCCATAATCCCGAGCATTCCCTACCGCCTAAGGTCGCACCCCAGCCTACGTCCGATGCGTCTGAGAAGAGAACGTGTTTGGGAGTCTGAACAGTCAGGGGAAGACCCTATAAAAGGTTGATAAAGTCCTTTCATCAAGTTAGACCAGACTTATCTTCCGGAAACCGGGATCGAGACCGCTTCTAGCGTCTTGTCCTTTTCCAGTGAAGAGCTAGATGAAACCGAAGAGGACGGAGGTGTAGTCTTCCAAGTGACACCAATTGAACCACGGATGACAGTGTCCTAACCAGACTCATCCACAGCCTGACAGGGCCGTATTCCTTCTTCAGCATCTTCTGGATGGATAGCAGGGCTGGGGGTTGATCGTCTTGTTCAGCCATGTCTTCATCAGAGGGTTCCTCATCCGAAACTGATGAGGAAACGGCAACGGAGTGGGCAACGTCTGACTCGCTGAATCCGGTCGCACTGGTGGATGCGTGTCGGAGCCGGACACAAGATCATGGTACTGCTGCACAGTCTGTGAACTGTCCACCATGGGGATGCGAGGAAGTACAGCGACAACCCGAAACTGTCTAGACTGTCTGGGTAGTGCAGACAACCCCTTATCGGGTTGCTGAGGTTGCCGCACTGCGTCACAACAAGTCACCTCTGCTGGTTGTTGAACGTCTTCCCAGTGACACACTGAACGTCCACAACCACCTCCGAGAGTAGCTTAACGTCAACGTGCGACTGGCAACCCACACTGGGTCGCACCGGTGGAGGAACCATCTCAACTGGCGGACGTGAGTAGGATACCTCAGCGTCAACAGGGCGTACAACCAACCGGTAGGAAGGTCATTGGCAAGAAGGTTCTTCTCCGTAAAAAATCCTCTATCAAGGACTGCATGTCTTGCAACAAAGCCCAAGGTCTATGGGAGCAGGTGTGGCAACAGACGGGGTTAGCGACTGAAGCGGAACCATTTACCCTCCCTGGAAGCATGTTATGCTTTAATTAAAGTCCATAGGAGGCTAAGCAGCTTAAGGCTCCTCTCCAAATGACAGAGTCCTCAAGGGAATATCAGAAGGAGGGAGAACAGCACTTTCTTATCTACAGGAACCATGTCCGAGAAAAGTTAGGTTATCTCAGTGAGGGTTTCACTGGTGCAAAAGCAGCAGACCAGAAGGCAACGTTATGAAACTGCTTGACAGTCTGTGAACTGTCAAAAACTGAACTGTCAACCACAACAGGAGCGTGAGGACATACAGCACTGGTGTATTAGTAGCAGACCAGAAGGCAACGTCATGTAACTGTTTGACAGTCTGTGAGTTGGCAACAACCAAAGTTGTGTGGGGAAGCCTCAACTCCTGACTGACTAGTTTGCTGCGGGCGAGTGGCGGTAACCACAGTGTGTTGCGGAGGCTGACACACCGTGTCAAAACACGGCAGCTTGTGGTAGCTCACGCACGGCAACGGAGTGCTCCGTGTGTCTGTGGGAGTCATCATACATCTGGCAGGGTTGACTGTGCATGGGTGGAGGAGCTCTCACAACAAGAGTGTGGGAGCAGGCAGCCATGCCGGGCGTACAACCGTGGTAGGTGTAGGCCCACGGGTGCATCGTCAACCTTCTCCGCAGTCGGAGTGTGGGAGCTGGCAACAACAAAAGCGGAGTGCTGGTGCGTGGGAGGGACTGCCGTGGGTTGCGGAGCATGCCGTATGGGATGCGGAGCATGCCGTATGGGATGCGGAGCATGCCGCATGGGTTGCGGAGCATGCCGCATTGTGTCAAAACACGGCAGCTCTACAGCACCTTCCCACTGCTGATGCGGTAGCTCACGCATGTCAATGGAGGGTGCAGCATGAACATGCGTCTGGCAGGGTCGACTGCGCATCGGAGGTAGAGCTCTCACAGGTGGAGTGTGGGAGCAGGCAGCCGCAGTATCTGCTGAGCGCACAACCGTGGCAGGTTGTAGATTAACAGGTGCATTGTCAACCTTCTCAGCACGATACTCCTGCATGAAGGAGCAAGCTGAGACTGTATAGTCTGCAGCATGGACCACTAGGGTCTATGAAAGACGGCAACAAACGGAGCTACTGTCCGTTGTGACTGAGGGTCTAAAACAGCTGGTGCGGCAACAGACGGAGTTACTGCCTGTTGCGGTACCACCTTGCCTCTCTTGGGAGGTGTGCAGTCGTCGGATGACTGGAGCGAGTCCGAACTGACCCAGTGGCTACACCTAGGCCGTTGGACTTGCGCGGAAGGGACCGACTTGCACTTAAAAGCTGCAAGATTTGGTCCATGGTTTCTGCGAGAAACCTCTTCCGCAGACGAGGAATAAATGGGCTCTCTCGTCTTTGTGTGGGTGGGGTGATCACGTCGGCAACGTGTGTAGATACACCCGAAACCACGGAGGGAAACGTCTGTTCGTCGACCAAGGCCTGTGGAACCCATAAGTCCTTCGACATTACTTCTCCCCTGGGCTTGGGAGCTTGTAAGAGGTATCGGACTAGGTGAACAACTGGCACGAACAGACGAACCCTCGAACGCAACACTAACACTTTGCCCATATCACTTTATCACTTTTGATTTTCTGTTTGCACTTATTTCACTGAACTCGAAACTTTAAGTGATTTGTACCTGAAACACGCAATCCTATCCTTCATTAAAAGGTAGTAATTGCGAAAACAGTTTTACAATGCAACAGAAAAACATAATGAAAGATAAAGAATTCAGTGGCTGGAAAAGAGACTAAACACTAGATCAAATAAACTACGTTTAAAATCTCTCACCGCATAAAGCCTGGGAACAAGAATAAAACTCTAGAAACGTTTTACCTTCTTCCCCTATAGCGACTAGGGAGAAGAGTAAAAAAAAAAAAAAAAAAACGAGAACAACGTTACCCGCTTGAACGAAACGTTTATTCTCCTCTCTCTCCCTCCGTCTCTATCTCTCTCTCTCTCTCTTGACTTAGAACCTGAGAGATGAGCCCAATTATATATCGTTAAAACATATTATTTGTTAAAGGAAAAAAAACTGAAAGGTTTCCCAAATAAAAAGTTCCTTTATTAGAATTAAAACCATTTAAGCTAAGAAAGAATGAACGAAACGCTAGAATCGGTTTACTCTTACTGCAACGTGAAACCGTGAAATACTCTCTCTCTATCGTAACGATAGAGCGCATGTTGAACGTTCTGAACGTCAACAACTGCGGAGACTAAACTAAACGTTAGTTCATCTTTGAAAACAGTACGAGACTATCAAAGAAATTCTTTCAAAAACATTAAAATTAAAAAAGCATAAATTCTTAAAAGGAAATACGATATGACGGGCTCAAAGTTAATTAACTTCGGTTCCAAGTAAGGACCGCCTACTATTAGGAAAGGTCGCATATAAACAAACATAAAAATTAATTTTTATAAGTTTATAATAAATGGAAAGTTAATCGAAGAGGCCTATAAATGGCGGAGAGATATAAAATAAATCTATAACTTGTGAAGCAAAATTACCAAAAACCTAAACACACTTCCGTCTAAGGGAAGGGTCGGTCATTTAAAAGTGAAAGAGAGGCCATACTCTCTTCGTCACCAACACTTCCGTCTAAGGGAAGGGTCGGCCATTTAAAAGTGAAAGAGAGTCCATACTCTCTTCGTCACCATAATTAAATCTATCCAAAACGAGTTCAAGTTTTGAAATGAAGAAAAAACTCCTGCATAGCGAAAGCTCAAAACTGGAATACAGTGAACCCTCGTTTATCGCGGTAGATAGGTTCCAGACGCGGGCGCGATAGGTGAAAATCCGCGAAGTAGTGACAGCATATTTACCTATTTATTTAACATGTATATTCGGACTTTTAAAACCTTCCCTTGTACGTAGTACTGTTAACAAACCACCCTTTAATGTACAGAACACTTAATGCATGTACTACAGCACCCTAAACTAAAACAGGCACAAATATTAAAGGCGATTTTATATCATGTGTTTCCTAAACACCTAAAAAGCACGATAAAAAATGGCAACCAATGTTTTGTTTACGTTCATCTCTGATCATAATGAAGAAACAAACTCATTTAGTGTACACATATATGTACGTATAGGTTAGTTTTTGCATCGATTATATTGATTATACAGTACTGTATGTTGATTTTTTTATTACCAATGTTTTAGTTTACGTATTTTTCTTAAGACTTCCAAATGAAATCTTTTTCTTTATGACGCCGCCTGAAACGACGGCGTGTACGCTCAGTAAACAACCACGCTCAGAACAAACAAGGCATTTAACGCGCATGATGATAGTGATAAATAATGATACAGTACATACAGTATTTACAGTAAAAGCATTTACAAAATATGTTACCTTACAAATATAAATTATACAGTACTTGTACGTAGCAAAGCAGGAAAACAATTTGAGAGAGAGAGAGAGAGAGAGAGAGAGAGAGAGAGAGAGAGAGAGAGAGAGAGAGAGAGAGAGAGAGAGAGAGAGAGAGAGAGAGAGATTGTTTTACGTACGTAAATGTAAATTTTAAACAAAAAAAATATGATAGGTTACAACATGTAGACTTTTAAAACCTTCCCTTTAACTTAATGCATACAGTACGTACATTACTAAACTATAAAACAGGTTAAAGTAAAAAATAAAGATTGTTACTGTACTCACCACGAAAGAAGTTCAAGAAAAACTTGAATGACGATGGCGATGAATTTGCTGCACAGTAGAAATGATGATGATGAAACTGATGATGTGTTCTACTGTGCAGTCAATGATAGTATTTTACGTCTCTTCAGACGGAGGTGTCTTTTCCTGGGACACCTCTTCAACTTCTTCAATTTCTTCCGAAGGCGTACTAGCAGGAGGAACTGGCTCTTTTTTGCGAGGCTGGAAGAACATTGTGATCGGAAGTTGTTGCCGCTGCTTCTTTTTTCGATCCAAGAGCATCCTGTAGGGAGTCATGATGTCATCGACCTTATTTGAGAATTGCATCGAGCGAACCATATCCTCGTCCCACTCTTGTAACATTTCTTTCGCCTCCTTCATATGGTTGCAGAACTTGGCAAGCCGTTCTAATGTTAAGCCCGTTTCTTCAACATTTTCTTGGGTCTCTTCCTGGGTACCCTCACTCTCTTCCTCACTTGCCGATTTCGTCAGGTCTTCGAGGTCTGCGTCAGTTAGGGGCTGGGAATGGCAGTCCAACAACTCGTCGACGTCTTCAGTCGTCATGTCACCAAACCCGTCACCTCCAATTATGGCAGCCAACTGCACAGATTTCCATATTGCAGAGTGTTGGATTTCCGACGGAGTAAATCCCTTGTCGTCGTAAACAATATCGGGCCACAGCTTCTTCCAGCTCGCATTTACGGTTGCAGGTTTCATCTCTTGAAGTGCCTTTTGAATATTCTGCAGGCACGTGGCTATGGTGTACTGCCGCCAGTACGCCTTCAAGTTGAAGTCTTCATCCTCGTCATCTTGGGCAGCATCCACACACGCAACGAGGTCCGCCAAGGTATTCTTCGTGTAGAGGGCCTTGAACGCCCTGATAACCCCCTGGTCCATTGGTTGAATTAATGACGTGGTGTTGGGTGGCAGGAACTCAACCTGAACGCCCTCACGCGACAGGTCAGTTGCGTGTCCACCAACGTTATCCATAAGGAGAAGGATCTTGAATGGCAAGCCCTTCTCTAAGAGATATTCATGGACTTGCGGGATGAAACACTGGTGGAACCAGTTGGAGGTCAGCATCTTCGTAATCCATGCTTTTTGATTATGCATCCAGTACACGGGAAGGAGATTCTTATTTTTATTTTTCAAAGCGCGAGGATTTTTCGACTTATAAATAAGCCCTGGCTTTAACAAAAATCCAGCAGCATTGCCACACATCACGAGGGTAACGCGATCCTTTAATGCCTTAAAGCCAGAGGCTTTGGCTTCCTCTTTGAACAGGAAAGTTCGCGACGGCATTCTCTTCCAAAACAAGCCGGTTTCATCCATATTAAAGACTTGTTCCGGCTTGTATCCACCTTCAGCGATAATGTTCTTGAAAGTCTGGTTCACGTAAGTTTCAGCAGCGGCAGTGTCAGCGGAAGCAGACTCCCCATGCAGGGAAACGCTTTTCAGGGCGAAGCGTTTCTGAAACTTCGCGAACCATCCTTTGCTTGCGGAAAAACGTTTCTGAGGCTGGGAATCAGTGGATGTCCCTGGTTGAGGATCATCTGCATCATCATCATCTTCAGCATGGTTGCCGTCGTCGTCTTTAGGTTCCTTTGCAGCAAAATTCTCATATAAGCTCAAAGCCTTTGTTTGGATGGTGTTCGTATCCAACGCTATGTTCTTCTTCCGGCAGTCGGCAATCCACACAGCTAAAGCACCTTCCATGCGTACGATCGTTTTATTACGCGTTGTAACGACTCGCTTCGCTGATCTGCTAAAGGTGATTGCAGCAGTCTTTCTAATGTTCGCCTCGTCCTTCTTGATGTAGCGAACGGTGGATTCGTTGATGCCAAAATGGCGGCCGGCGGCCGCGTAACTTCTACCATCTTTTAACATGTCGAGAAGCGTAACCTTCTCAGCTATCGTCATCATCCTTCGGTGGCGTTTAGGCTCACTACCAGCCTTACTAGAAGCAGAACGCTTGGGAGGCATTGTAACAGAAAGTTCAACAAAAAGTTCAACTTAAAACAGTCGCACACAGCACAGATTAAACTTCACAAACTTAAGAACGTCTACTCAGCAATACGCGGAAAGAGAAAGTGAACGATGCAGCCCCGCGAGAACTTTGATGCTGCGGGTAGAAGATGCGGGCAAAACACCAATCACAGGCTAGATAACAAAACTTGAGTTTTGATTCGTCATCTATCAGCGCTTGAACCAATCACAACCCGTCTTACAGTACTATGGCGCGTTGGTTACTCATAGAAGATGCCCCCGCGCATACTGAACGTACGTAGATTAAGTACAATACCGTAATAATAATAAATAATGATAATAATACTGTACAGTAATAATAATAATAATAATGATTAATAATAATAACAATAATAATTTTATTAACAACAACAACAATAATAATAATAATAACAATAATAATAAAAATTTACGTACGCTATTTTACGCCTCTCTCTCTCTCTCTCTCTCTCTCTCTCTCTCTCTCTCTCTCTCGTACGCTTACAGTATTCGAAATGTGATTTTTGCAACAAAGAATATTATTGGATGCAGTACTGTACTACGTACGTATACATACAAAAGATTCATGGAAAAGAAGCACATCCATTACAGTACACACCATTCTAATATGGTATGACTGCATCTGATTTGCGTTTCATGTTCGATTTAATTTTACTACGTACTGAATTATCGTATGATCACATTCTCTTTTCGTGTTTTATTTCTTTCTGTGCTGAATTATATATCATATGTAATGCAATGAACAATCAGTAAGAGCAGATATTACTAATTACAGTATTAATGGAATTACAGGTAACAAAATATCGTATTTGGTTGTCTTCAGATTTCGCGGTATTTTCGAATTTTCCGGAAAATCCGCGATATGTATATATATATGGGTTATGGGAAAACCCCGCGAAGTGGTGAATCCGCGATTGTCGAACCGCGAAGTAGCGAGGGTTCACTGTAGTGTACTTCACCAAAAAGTTGTGAAAACAAATCCAGTTAGGGACGGCGTATTTAGTAGGTCTTGCCTGTGGCACGACAGAGGAAAAATTGAGTTCTTGTTGACAAGAAGTACTTGAGTACCTGCTCACAGATGGCGCTGTTGTGTACACCCCCACCTGTATAGCGATCGCTGGCGTATCCCGACCTTAGATTTCTGTCGGGCAACAGAGTTGACAGCTACATGATCATCGGGTAAGATTAATATTGAAAAATGATTTGTTCCAACATGAATACTTACCGAGAACTACTTTCTTAGGAGTTACTGGTAACCTCCTCTCTACCGACCAGAGTTTTGCGTAGATTACCCCCCACCCCGCTTTCTAAGGAGGCCTACCCCCGGCATTAAGGAATGTGCCCTGAGGGTAGGCTTATCGTAGGTCGATGCCCGGCTGGGTCAGCCTCACCAGTAAGTTCTATTGGATTAGCACAATGCTAGCAAGGGAAGAGAGGCCCTCGGGGAAGGAAGGGAGGGCCATTACCCGAAAGTAGTTCTCGGTAAGTATGTTAGGAAAAATAAAAATTACTTAAAATTTTTTATTTGTTCCACACGAATACTTACCTCGAACTACTTTCTTAGGAGACTTACACTTTAGGAGGCGGGAGTGCTATTCTGACCCCCTGACCCGGGACGTGGAGGCCAAGAGGCCCAGGGATAACGGGACCTACTAGAAAGCGGATGCGAGGGTAACTGCACAAAAGTTCACGTTAGTGTCTAAGTACTCACCTTTTGAAAAACTTCTTCTGACGTTCCTTCCAGTAGCGTAGTCGTGAAGAATGTGTTATCTAATGGTATCAGTCGGTACTCCCCGAAGACGTCCAGTCAATGTGCCCGGTTACCCAGCTCCCCGGCCCGAGACCTCGGCTGACGGAAGGGAGGGTTCACCGACGGAGGACTCCGCCTATAGGAGAGTGGTGGGCCTCATCAGAAGGCACCACAAAATAGAGGAACCTACGGCTACGGACGAGGATCACTGGAGGTCAAGCTTATTGAGGATCATGCAGACTCCTACCCAACCTAAGATGTCTCTAGCACTTCCTCTAGCCCGAGACCTAGTCCTAGGGCAGGAGTATGTGGACAAGGTAGTGGCTAGCAATGCCGAAGCCCCCAAAACACAGAGTTCCTCGAAATTACTCCAGGGCCTCAGAACCCAAGGCAAGGTCTATGTGCCAGCGGGACGACGCCCAGGCCCCTGTAAGGTGGAGTCAGCCATTGACATCCTGAGTCAGGGCGTCTCAGATGATAGAGCCTCTTCGGCCCCGGTCTGTTTCTCGCCAGCAACAGCCTCCATGATGGAGGAAATGTCGAGGGATTTGGTGAACGTCTCCTCTTGGCTGGACTGGTGGGCTTCCACTTTGGTAGGGGTACAAGCCTCTTTCGACCCCGCGGACCCTGAACAGCAAGGCCTCCTGAGAGACCTTATTACCTCCGGGGGTAAAACCCTTAAGTCTGTGACGTATCAGTCGCTCGCTCTGACGGCTAACTGGGTACTCCGTAAGTGAGACACTACTGGCGAAGGTGTCTCGGAAGGTACCAGACAGGGAAGCACGGGCCATTCGGAGCCTACCCTTGTGGGGAGAGTCCTTGTTTCCCCTGAAGGAACTAGAGGCCATCATGGAGAAGGTCTCGAAGAAGAAGGAGGCTAGCACCCCCAGACCTACGACTTCTAGGAGACCACCCTACAAGAGGTCCGTCTCGGATAGTGCCGCGACATCCCAAGCCTCTCCCAGCACTACGAGGAGAGAGGCTCCCTCTTCCTCCTGGTCCGCAACGCCTCAGCAACCCCGCAGGGGAGCGCCAGCGTCCTCAAGCTCCTTCAGGTCGGGTTACTCTGCCTCTAGGAGAGGCAGATCAGGCCGCTCCTCCAGAAGAAGATAGAGTGGGAGCCCCCCTATCCCCGCCCAAGCCTCGGGTTAGGGGATGCCTCAGACGTCAATGGCAAGCATGGAAGGCTCAAGGAGCAGAGCCTTGGACAGTGTCCGTACTAAAGGAGGGCTACAGACTTCCGTTCTTAACGGAATCACCCCCTCTTATCCCGGCCAGCCGGACGGAATGGCTAGCTCCCAAAGACCCGTTAAAGAGGACCGCCCTTCAAGAGGAGGTATCCTCCATGTTAGAGAAGGGCGCCATGGAAGAAGTTCTTCTCCCAGGGCCAGGTTTCTACAGTCGCCTGTTCCTGGTAGAGAAAGCGACCGGGGGGTGGAGACCGGTTATAGATCTGTCGGCTCTCAACAAGTTCGTCAAGAAGACGGACTTCAAAATGGACACTCCGAAGTCAGTCCTGCTGTCCTTGAGGGAGAAAGATTATATGATGACCATAGACCTCAAGGACGCATACTTCCAAATTCCGGTCCACCCCTTGAGTCGAAAGTTCCTCCGGGTGAAATGGGGTTCCCAGATCCTGCAATTCAGGACCCTTTGTTTCGGTCTGTCAACAGCGCCCCAGGTGTTCACGAGAGTCTTCACGACTGTCTCAGTGTGGGCTCACGAACGGGGCATTCGCCTCATCAGATACCTGGACGACTGGTTGCTTCTTTCCGCCTCAATGGTCCTCTTGGAGGAACAAGGGAGAAGACTCCTCCAGTTTTGCAAGGATCTGGGCATTGTAATCAACCCGAAGAAGTCAAATCTATCCCCATCCACCAGAATGAACTACTTGGGAATGACATTAGACACCATTCTGGGAAAAGCATTCCCTTCGGAGGACAGGATAAGAAACCTCAGGCACATCATTCAGCCATTCCTGTTGGAGCGCCCCACGAGGGCGAAAGACTGGCAGAAGCTGATAGGGCACCTGGTCTCATTGGAGAAACTAGTTCCCCAAGGGAGGGTAAGGCTCAGATCCATACAACGGAACCTGAAGAACCTCTGGTGCCAACTGTACTCGCAACAGGTGCTAATCCCAGTCCTACCAAACACGAGACCCTCCCTGGAATGGTGGTATTGCCGGTCGAACTCACTCAAGGGGATGCCCTTCGGGACCTGTCCACCCGAGTTACTACTGTTCACAGATGCCTCCAACCAGGGATGGGGAGCCCATCTCCTCAACGAAACGGCATGAGGGACCTGGTTGGACGGGGAGAGAGAACTCCACATCAATGTCCTGGAGTTGAAAGCAGTCCAGAAGGCTTGCCTACACTTCGCGAGTCTACTAAAGGGAAACACCGTGGCGTTGATGTGCGACAACGCCACGGTAGTGGCATACATAAAGAAACAGAGAGGCTTGAAATCGAAGGAGTTGTGCGATCTCACCATAGAAATTCTAGATTGGGCAGAAGAAAATCAAGTGGTGGTGTTAGCAAGGTTCATTCCCGGGAAGAAAAACGTTCTGGCCGACGGCCTCAGCAGAATGGGCCAGATAGTAGGGACAGAATGGTCCCTTCTCCCAGAAGTAGCCAAGCTCATCACTCAACGCTGGGGTTCCCCGGTGATTGACCTCTTTGCAACAACCTCAACGCCCAACTCCCAGTCTATTGCTCCCCTGTACCAGACCCGAAAGCAGCCTTAGAAGACGCTTTTCAGCACAAGTGGGACAATCTGGATGTGTACGCCTTTCCCCCCTTTCACGTTGATAAGACAAGTGCTCAACAGAGTAAGGACAGCCCGAAACCTAAAGATGACTTTGGTAGCGCCCTGGTGGCCGGAGAGAGAGTGGTTCGCGGATCTAAAAGACCTATCGAGTCAACCGCCGTGGCCTCTGCCCGTCAGGTCAGACCTTCTACATCAGCCTCATTTTCTCAGGCTCCACGACAACCCATTCTCCCTACGTCTTCACGCCTGGAGACTATCGAGCGGCTCCTGAAGAAAGAAGGATATTCTTCCTCCACGGCTAAGAGAATGTCTCTATACCTGAGAAAGTCGTCAGCCGCGGTCTACCAGGCTAAATGGGCCTCCTTCACGAAGTGGTGCTCTGAGAGGCACATTAAACCTCTTAAGGCCTCTGTCCCAGACATAGCAGATTTTCTGGTATTTCTTAGAGACAAAGTGGGAATGTCAATCCCAGCCATAAAAGGAGTTCGAGCCGCCTTAGGCCAAGTCTTCCTCCTGAAGGGCATCGACCTGGGGGCCTCGAGACATATAGCGATGCTTGTCAAAAGTTTCGAGCAGTCCTGCCCCCCACAGGTGAGTAAGGTGCCCCAGTGGGACTTAGCCAAGGTCCTGAAGATGCTGTGTCGTCCCCCCTTTGAACCCTTGAAGGATATCGTGGACAGAGATCTCACCCTCAAGGCCGTCTTCTTGCTGGCCTTGGCGTCCGCTAAGAGAGTGGGCGAGATCCATGGTCTGTCATACGACGTTTCTCATTCGAAGGGTTGGAGAGAAGTATCCTTCAAGTTCGTGCCTTCTTTTGTGGCTAAGACTCGGAACCCAGCA
The DNA here is from genome assembly GCF_036898095.1 of Palaemon carinicauda. NCBI lineage: Eukaryota > Metazoa > Arthropoda > Malacostraca > Decapoda > Palaemonidae > Palaemon > Palaemon carinicauda. The sequence goes on from NC_090734.1 coordinate 155,369,941, forward strand.
GTCTGGGATCCGAAGTTCGAAGGTTTCTCAATTCCTGCCATCCCTAAGACGGGTAATGCAGAAGATTTAAAATTATGCCCTGTACGAACTGTTAGAAAATACCTAGAAAGAACAGCTCATCTCTGCCCAGGCATCAAGAGCCTCTTCGTTTCCACAGGTATTAATAAGAAACAAGTTTCCAAGAACACCATTTCCTTCTGGTTGAGACAAGTTATTGCCAGAGCCTACAAGGAAGATGGCATAGCAGTGCCAGGCACCCCCCGGCCTCATGACATCAGGGGCCTCAGCACCTCCTTAGCCTTTGAGAAAAACATGGCAGTGGGTCGGATCCTGCGAGCAGGTACTTGGTCGAACCAGTCAACCTTTACTGCCCATTACCTCAAGGACTACTCGAGGAAGTCCTCAGACGGTTTCTCCATTGGAACAGTCATCTCCGCCCTCCAAGCGGTGTAACGATAAAAGCCCCAGGCGCGATCAAGGCTAGCAACCGGTAGGCACAAGTGCGGTTTCCTACCTCCTGCCCAGTTGCTTCCTTGCCTCTTCAGGGAGTACCGACTGATACCATTAGATAACACATTCTTCACGACTACGCTACTGGAAGTAACGTCAGAAGAAGTTTTTCAAAAGGTGAGTACTTAGACACTATCGTGAACTTTTGTGTAGTTACCCTCGCATCCGCTTTCTAGTAGGTCCCATTATCCCTGGGCCTCTTGGCCTCCACGTCCCGGGTCAGGGGGTCAGAATAGCACTCCCGCCTCCTAAAGTGTAAATCTCCTAAGAAAGTAGTTCGAGGTAAGTATTCGTGTGGAACAAATAAAAAATTTTAAGTAATTTTTATTTTTATAATAAAATAAATTTTTGAATATACTTACCCGGTGATTATATAAGCTGCAGCTCTGTTGCTCGACAGAAAACTCTACGTTAAAAATCCGCCAGCGATCGCTATGCAGGTAGGGGGTGTACTTCAACAGCGCCATCTGTCGTGCAGGTACTCAGTACTCAATGTAAACAAAGAACTCAATTTTCTCCTCGGTCCACTGCGTCTCTATTGGGGAGGAAGGGAGGGTCCTTTAATATATAATCACCGGGTAAGTATATTCAAAAATTTATTTTATTATAAAAATAACATTTTTCAATATTTAACTTAGCCGGTGATTATATAAGCTGATTCACACCCAGGGGGGTGGGTAGAGACCAGCAATAATTGTTTACATTATTATGAGCTAAGGATTTTTTATTTCATTTTAGCAGTTATTCAAAAATAACAAACATAAAATAAATAAGTACCTGGTAAGGAAGTCGACTTGAACAATTACTCTGCCTTTTTAAGTACGTCTTCCTTACGGAGCCTCGCGATCCTCTTAGGATGCTGAGCGACCCCTAGGAGCTGAAGTATCAAGGGTTGCAACCCATACTACAGGACCTCATCAAAACCTCTAATCTAGGCGCTTCTCAAGAAAAGAATTTGACCACCCGCCAAATCAACCAGGATGCGAAAGGCTTCTTAGCCTTCCGGACAACCCAAAAACAACAATAAAAACATTTCAAGAGAAAGATTAAAAAGGTTATGGAATTAGGGGAATGTAGTGGTTGAGCCCTCACCCACTACTGCACTCGCTGCTACGAATGGTCCCAGGGTGTAGCAGTTCTCGTAAAGAGACTGGACATCTTTAAGATAAAAAGACACGAACACTGACTTGCTTCTCCAATAGGTTGCGTCCATTATACTTTGCAGAGATCTATTTTGTTTAAAGGCCACTGAAGTTGCGACAGCTCTAACTTCATGTGTCCTTACCTTCAGCAAAGCTTGGTCTTCCTCACTCAGATGGGAATGAGCTTCTCGTATTAACAGTCTGATAAAATAGGATAAGGCATTCTTTGACATAGGCAAAGATGGTTTCTTAACAGAACACCATAAAGCTTCTGACTGTCCTCGTAAAGGTTTAGTTCGTCTTAAATAGAACTTAAGAGCTCTAACAGGGCATAAGACTCTTTCTAGTTCATTTCCAACCATATTTGATAGGCTTGGAATATCGAACGATTTCGGCCAAGGACGAGAAGGTAGCTCGTTTTTGGCTAGAAAACCAAGCTGTAAAGAACATGTAGCCGTTTCAGATGAAAATCCGATGTTCCTGCTGAAGGCGTGAATCTCACTGACTCTTTTAGCTGTGGCTAAGCAAACCAGGAAAAGAGTCTTTAAAGTGAGATCTTTAAAGGAGGCTGATTGTAGTGGCTCGAACCTTTCTGACATGAGGAATCTTAGTACCACGTCTAAATTCCAACCAGGTGTAGCCAAACGACGCGCTTTCGTGGTCTCAAAGACTTAAGGAGGTCCTGTAGATCTTTGTTGTTGGAAAGATCTAAGCCTCTGTGACGGAAGACTGATGCCAACATGCTTCTGTAACCCTTGATAGTGGGAGCTGAAAGAGATCTTTCTTTCATCAGGTATAAAAGGAAGTCAGCTATTTGAGTTACAGAGGTACTGGTCGAGGATACTGATACTGACTTGCACCAGTTTCGGAAGACTTCCCACTTCGACTGGTAGACTCTAAGAGTGGATGTCCTCCTTGCTCTAGCAATCGCCCTGTCTGCCTCCTTCGAAAAGCCTCTAGCTCTCGTCTTTCGATAGTCTGAAGGCAGTCAGACGAAGAGCGTGGAGGCCTTGGTGTACCTTCTTTACGTGTGGCTGACGTAGAAGGTCCACCCTTAGAGGAAGAGTTCTGGGAACGTCCACTAGCCATTGAAGTACCTCGGTGAACCATTCTCTCGCGGGCCAGAGGGGAGCAACTAACGTCAACCTTGTCCCTTCGTGAGAGGCGAACTTCTGCAGTACCTTGTTGACAATCTTGAACGGGGGGAATGCATATAGGTCTAGATGTGACCAATCCAGTAGAAAGGCATCTATATGAACTGCTGCTGGGTCCGGGATCGGTGAGCAATATATTGGGAGCCTCTTGGTCATCGAGGTTGCGAAGAGATCTATGGTAGGCTGGCCCCATGTGGCCCACAGTCTCTTGCACACATCCTTGTGTAGGGTCCATTCTGTTGGAATGATTTGTCCCTTCCGACTGAGGCAATCTGCCATGACATTCAAGTTGCCTTGGATGAACCTCGTTACTAGAGAAAGGTTTAGATCTTTTGACCAGGTGAGGAGGTCCCTTGCGATCTCGTACAACGTCATAGAGTGGGTCCCTCCTTGCTTGGAGATGTACGCCAAAGCCGTGGTGTTGTCCGAGTTCACCTCCACCACTTTGCCTTGAAGGAGGGACTTGAAGCTTTTCAAGGCCAGATGAACTGCCAGTAGCTCCTTGCAGTTGATATGCAACGTTCTTTGACTCGAGTTCCAAGTTCCCGAGCATTCCCGACCGTCTAATGTCGCGCCCCAGCCCGTGTCCGATGCGTCCGAGAAGAGAACGTGGTTGGGAGTCTGAACAGCCAGGGGCAGACCCTCTCTGAGGCTGATACTGTCCTTCCACCAAGTCAGGGAAGACTTCATCTTCTCGGAAATTGGGATCGAGACCGCTTCTAGCGTCTTGTCCTTTTTCCAGTAAACAGCTAGGTGAAATTGAAGGGGACGGAGGTGTAGTCTTCCTAACGAAACGAACTGTTCCAGGGATGATAGTGTCCCTATCAGACTCATCCACTGCCTGACTGAACATCGTTCCTTCTTCAGCATGTTCTGGATGCATACTTGGGCTTGACTTGTTCTGGGGGCCGACGGAAAAGCCCGAAAAGCTTGACTGTGAATCTCCATCCCTAAATACACAATAGTTTGGGATGGGACCAGTTGAGACTTTTCCATATTGACCAGGAGACCCAATTCCTTGGTCAGATCTAGAGTCCACTTTAGATCCTTCAGACAGCGACGACTGGAAGAAGCTCTTAGAAGCCAGTCGTCCAAATAGAGGGAGGCTCTGATGTCCGCTAAATGAAGGAATTTGGCTATATTCCTCATCAGCCTCGTAAACACAAGAGGAGCTGTGCTTAGGCCAAAGCACAGGGCTTGAAACTGGTAGACAACCTTTTCGTAAACGAATCTCCGAAAAGGTTAGGAGTCTGGGTGGATGGGGACGTGAAAGTATGCGTCCCTTAGGTCTAAAGAGACCATCCAGTCTTCCTTTCTGACCGCTGCTAGAACGGACTTTGTGGTCTCCATGGCGAACGTCTGCTTTGTGACAAAGACATTCAGCGCACTGACGTCTAGCACCGGCCTCCACCCTCCTGTCTTCTTTACCACTAAGAAGAGACGGTTGTAGAAGCCCGGGGATTGATGGTCCAGGACTTTGACTACCGCTCCCTTTTCTAGCAAGAGAGACACCTCCTGCTTCAATGCTCGTCTCTTGTCTTCCTCTCTGTACCTGGGAGAGAGATCGATGGGAGACGTTGCTAGAGGGGGTTTTCGTACAAACGGGATCTTGTACCCCTCTCTGAGCAACTTCACAGATTGTGCATCTGCGCCTCTCTTCTCCCAGGTCTGCCAGAAGTTCTTGAGTCTGGCTCCCACTGCTGTCTGAAGAAGGTGGCAGTCAGACTCTGCCTTTAAAGGACTTGGAACCTTTCTTCTTCCCACGTCTCCCTTCGGCACGAGCACCTCCTCTGCTGGAGGCTCTGCCACGAAAGGGCGGAATGAATCTGGACGCTGGAGTGTCCATCCTGGGTCTTGACAAGGTAGGCAAAGGGGTGGCTTTGCGGGCAGAGGACGCAACCAGGTCATGTGAGTCCTTCTGAATCAAAGAAGCAGCAATCTCCTTAATCAAGTCCTCTGGAAAAAGGCACTTTGAGAGAGGAGCAAACAGAAGTTCTGATCTTTGACACGGTGTCACTCCAGCTGACAGGAAAAAGCAAAGGTTCTCACGTTTCTTGAGGACCCCGGATACGAACGAAGCCGCAAGCTCACTAGATCCGTCACGTATGGCCTTGTCCATGCAGGACATTATGAGCAAGGAAGATTCCTTGTCAGAAGGGGAGATCTTCCTGCTCAAAGCTCCCAGACACCAGTCCAAAAAGTTAAAGACCTCGAAGGCTCTAAACACTCCTTTCAACAGATGGTCTAGGTCCGAAGGAGACCAGCATATCTTAGAGCGTCTCATGGCTAGCCTGCGGGGAGAGTCTACCAGACTTGAGAAGTCGGCCTGGGCAGAGGCAGGAACTCCCAAGCCGAGAACTTCTCCCGTGGCATACCAGACGCTCGATCTGGAAGAGAGTTTCGCAGGGGGAAACGTAAAGGCTGTCTTCCCTATGCTCTTTTTGGACTGCATCCAATCTCCTAAAACTCGTAAAGCTCTCTTGGACGAGCGGGCGAGGACGAGTTTCGTAAAGGCAGGCGAGGATGACTGTGTACGTAAAGCAAACTCTGACGGAGGAGAGCGTGGAGCCACAGACACAAACTGGTCCGGATACATCTCTTTGAACAGAGCAAGAACTTTTCTAAAGTCCAAAGAGGGTTGCGTGGTCTTGCGTTCGTCAAGGTCCAAATGTGGTTCATCAACGTGTGCCGCATCGTCATCATCAGAGAGTCCATCATCCGAGAATTGAGGAGGAAGCGGCAAAGGAGTAGGAATCGGCTGGTCAGCTGAGTCCGGTAGCACGGGTGCACGCGTGACTGAACCGGACGCAACGTCATGGAACTGTTGCCCAGTCTGTGAACTGGCAACAACCATAGCAGCGCGGGGACGCATAGCGTCTACTCCAGACTGTCTAGTCTGATGTGGGCGAGCAGAGGCAACCACACTGGGTTGCGGAGGTTGACGCACCGCGTCAAAACAAAACAACTTAGACTGTTGTTGTACCTCGCGAACGTCAACAGAAGGTTCCGTGCGTCGCTGAACGTCAACATGCGGCTGGCAGGGTACACTGGAACGCATGGGCGGCGGGACTCTCTCAGCTGGAGTGCGGAAGAAGGTCGCCTCAGCGTCCACAGGACGCACAACCGTGGTTGGTTGTAGGCAAGAGGTTGGTTCAGCATCAACCTTCTCCGCACGAAAGTCCTGCATTAGTGACGTTAACTGAAACTGCATGGTCTGCAGCAAAGACCACTTAGGGTCTACAGGAGCAGGTGCGGCGACAGACGGTGTGACTGCCTGAGGCGGTACCGCTTTGCCTCTCTTAGGAGGTGAGCAGTCGTCAGAAGACTGCAGCGAGTCCGAACTGACCCAGTGGCTACAACTGGGCCGTTGGACTTGCGGGGAAGGGACCGACTTGCGCTTAAGAGGCCGCGAGACCTTGGTCCATGGTTTCTTACGAGAAACCTCTTCCGCAGACGAGGAATAAATGGGCTCTCTCGTCTCTGTGTGGGTGGGGCGATCTTGGGTAGATACGCCCGAAACCACGGAGGGAACGTCTGTTCGCTGATTAAAGCCTCTCGAACCCTTTGGTCGTACGACATTGCTTCTCCCCTGGACTTGGGAGCTTGCAAGAGGTCCCGGACTAGGAGGACGACAGGCACGAACAGACGAACCCTCAAGCGCAACACTATCCACAACACTATCACTCACTTTATCACCACCCACTGCACTCTTACACTTCAGCTCCTTGACGTCCGCCATGAGCTGGTTACGGTCACTAGCCAAGGACTCGACTCTCTCACCTAGAGCTTGGATGGCACGCATCATATCTGCCATCGAAGGTTCTTGAGTGCCAGAAGGGGGATTAGGAGCAACCACTACAGGGGAAGGAATAGGTTGTGGGGCATGAGGAGAGGAAAATTCAACGGAGCGAGATGAACTTCTCCTGACTCTATCTCTCTCTAGCCTACGTGTATATTTCTGGAATTCGATAAAATCGAATTCCGAAAGCCCAACGCATTCCTCACATCGATCTTCCAATTGACAGGTTTTATCCCGACAATTGGAACAAACGGTGTGAGGATCGATAGAGGCCTTCGGAAGACGCCTTGAACAGTCCCTAGCATTACACTTCCTGAATTTAGGGACTTGAGAAAGGTCAGCCATTTTGAATTGGTCAAAGGGGAATTCAAAAACTATCCAAAGTCATCAACAAATAATCCGATATCAACAAAAGAATGCAAGGATTTATTGAAGATAAAGCCTGCAAAGCGAAAGCTCAAAACTAGAAACGTGTACTTCACCAAAAAGTTGTGAAAACCAATCCAGTTAGCAACAGCGAATTAGTAGGTCTTGCCGGTGGCACGACAGAGAGAAAATTGAGTTCTTTGTTTACATTGAGTACTGAGTACCTGCACGGCAGATGGCGCTGTTGAAGTACACCCCCTACCTGCATAGCGATCGCTGGCGGATTTTTAACGTAGAGTTTTCTGTCGAGCAGCAGAGCTGCAGCTTATATAATCACCGGCTAAGTTAAATATTGAAAATTTTATTTTTCCTAACATACTTACCGAGAACTACTTTCGGGTAATGGCCCTCCCTTCCTTCCCCGAGTGCCTCTCTTCCCTTGCTAGCATTGTGCTAATCCAATAGAACTTACTGGTGAGGCTGACCCAGCCGGGCATCGACCTACGATAAGCCTACCCTCGGGGCACATTCCTTAATGCCGGGGGTAGGCCTCCTTAGAAAGCGGGGTGGGGGGTAATCTACGCAAAACTCTGGTCGGTAGAGAGGAGGTTACCAGTAACTCCTAAGAAAGTAGTTCTCGGTAAGTATTCGTGTTAGAACAAATCATATTTCAGACACAACCATTAGTTTTGTAATATTTGCAATTAACTACTTTACTTTTTCTCTGTTAGGATGGACAAAATATTTCCACTTGTCTAATGAAATAAGGTGCCAGTTTTTTTATTGATTAATCAGTTTTTTAAAATTCAATAACCCAAAGATACATATTCATGATATCTTCCTTCCAATAATAACCAAATCAGCTCAGCTAATCCTTTTGCCACTGCTGATTATTTTCATTATCCAGATGCTGAAGTAAAAATGGCAACTCTTTACAGACAACTTTCCCTTATAGTTGCTCTCTTCCACTAAAAATTATAGGCATTAGCAAAAAACCTAGAAAAGTTACAGTAAAATTTGATCTCACAATAAAAATGTTAGTTTATTTAAAAACAATGATTTAGTCATTGTAATTATGGTATATCCAAATTTTAAGTGACATATTTGTTTATTCAAAAATCTAAATTCAGTAGAGAAACAACTTAGGAATTGGATAAAACATGAAAAGACTCTTCCAGACTCGGTATATATCTAATCTTGGTAAAATTTACATACTTCTTTCTGTGATCTGTTTAACATATCAGATCAAAGAAGAATATCTCTAGTATGGCATGGCTAAAATAAATTAGGACAATAATGAAATAATAAAACAATATCTGAAAATTATAATTTATTGCGAATCAAATAAAACTCCACTTATCTCAAACACAGCATCCTATGAAGCCTTATTTTGATTTTTTCCAGTTTACTCCAAAGTTCAAAATGGATCCGAGAATTTCAAATAATCTACAATAGCCCTTTATTATAAAACTAAATAACATCGATCATTTTACTCCCTGCTTGCTTCGCCAACTGACTAGTCTCTCCGTGCTGAAAGTCTACACCTTTCAATATTTACATGAAAAAGGTTATCTTTCCGTTCAAAATACAGGAAATGAAATTGATCATAGAGGAAAAGTTATTAATCAAACTATAAAACTTTTGCTAATACTGACTTAACAAATGCTCTACAGTAATATGAAAAAGTACTCCATCTTTCACAAAATAAGTTTCGAAAACAAATAATGTTGAAGCATTCCACTTTCAGAGAATGTAGTGATAACTGTTGAATGGTGGGGAAAATGCTCTTCACATTCAGTAGTAATGGATGCTATTCAAATCATAATGCCACTTCCACATCCTAACGATTACAGTTGAAAATCTACAAAACTATAATTTTATCCTACATCGTTTCAGATTTAATTCTATATTCCCCTCCACCCCTGTTACCACCAGTCTGCCAACTACCCGTTCCACTGCCCCCTCGATCACCAAATCCTCCGCTACCGCCTCTATCGCCAAATCCTCCGCTACCTTCTGTCACCAAATCCTCCGCTACCGCCTCTATCGCCAAATCCTCCACTGCCTCCTCTATCACCAAATCCTCCACTGCCTCCTCTATCACCAAATCCTCCACTGCCCCCTCAATCACCAAATCCTCCACTGCCTCCTCTATCACCAAATCCTCCACTGCCTCCTCTATCACCAAATCCTCCACTACCGCCTCGATCCCCAAATCCTCCACTACCTCCTCTATCACCAAATCCTCCACTACCGCCTCTTATCACCAAATCCTCCACTACCGCCAAATCCTCCGCTGCTCCTTCGATCGCCGTATCCACCGCCGCCACCAAATCTACTTCCACCACCATAACCACCTCCTCCTCTGCCACCATAACCACCACCACCTCGGCCTCCATAGCCGCCGCCGCCTCTGGCCCCGTATCCTCTTCCGCCACGTCCACTGCTCCCCATGTAGCCTCCACCGCCTCTTCCACCAAAACCTCTATTGGCTGTATACACTCCTCCAGGTTTGAAACCTCCCTGCATATCACCGCCTGTGAAATTTGATAAAATGCATCGATGTTAATGAAACGTTCTGGAATAAATCAATTTAATTGATGTTAATGAAACATAATAGTATATTGTAAAACTTTGTAGTAAACAAGAAAGTATAGATTCACTTTATAGTTTGTAGTAGTTATAACAGCTAAGGAGGGTCCTCAACAAACATTTGGAGATACATACTCGTTCAACTTAACTCCTAAATCTGGGATATTGTGGATAAAGTTTATATACTTTAATAAAACAATAATACTGTACATCATTTAACCCTTTTACCCCAAAAGGACGTACTGGTACGTTTCACAAAACCCATCCATTTACCCCATGGACGTACCGGTACGTCCTTGCGAAAAACTATTTATATATTTTTTTTAATATTTTTGATAATTCATTGAGAAACTTCAGGCATTTATTGAGAAACTTCAGGCATTTTCCAAGAGAATGAGACCAACCTGACCTCTCTATGACAAAAATTAAGGCTGTTAGAGCAATTTAAATAAATTATATTGCAAAATGTGCTTGAGCAAAAAAAAAATAACCCCTGGAGGTAAAGGGTTGGAAAGTTCCAAATAGCCCGGGGGTAAAAGGGTTAATACAGTAAACAAATCAACATTTTCAATAACCTGATATTTATTTCGCATGAAACAGGTCTATTTGTTGACTTTTATAGCTTGATATCAAAGGCATGGGAGTCGGGTTAAGCCAACACCAGGCCAAAATTTAAGAAAATTAAGACTTCCATATAGCTTCTTGGAACCTATTAAGCCTGTAACTTGAAGACCTATTATCTAATAGCCTAGCATGCATTAAAGTAAATTAGTGTGGACAAACAAGCTTATATTCATTCTAAGGCTTGGTTATTCGTGTCAACCATATGTATACTTGCATCCACATGGGTTCCTCCTAAAATTAGCGAGATTTTATCATACAATGTAAAAATGATACCTACCACTGGGACCATCGTCGCTCCTCATTCGTTTGTTTGGAGGCCCTCCGCCGAAATTGCTGAACTGGCGAGGAGGTCTAAACGAGTTTTGGTTTCCCATTGAAATGGGTTCCATTTCGTGCCTGCCCGCATTAAGTCTGCTCAATTGACGTACACAATTCAAAATCTGAAAACATAGAATATGATATTTTTTATTATTAGAGAGAGAGAGAGAAATACTCCATTGTCAAGCCAATTTTTTTTTTCTTTTCACAAAAACCTTTAACAATATATTAATCTAACCTGCTCGTCAAGATGATTTGGCTCGGTTATGTGCTCTGGAGTCGTGGTGCCCCTTACGATCAAAGCATCGATGGATGGTCTCAAAGTTACGATTTTTGCAGCGATCTCCGGATCAATATCCAAGTTTATCCGGCCATCCAAACGTACCTGCCGAGATAACGGTGACAACATTAGGTGGTGTCCTACACTGCATGTTGTACGAATGAATCCTTTAAAGTTCTCTGGCATCCCGACATTGAAGATCATTGACACCAATATAGTTTGTGAATAAAGAGTAAAAGAATATTCAATTAAAACCATAAAAGTTAAATAGCATTCAGAAGACCTGCTTCTGATATAAATTCAAAAATGCTGCTAGAATTATGTGACACATCACATCCAAGGATCTTGGCAAAGATGATACTGCATGTTGAATTAACACATCACGTTTGATTACACATTAAACAAATGTATGCCTCGATATACATGTTATACTTAGAACTATTTGTATAACACACCTGAGCAGGCAGGGGGGAGGACACCTCTGAAACCCCTTAGTCTTGGCTCCAATATTTGCAAAAGATAAAATAAAAATTACCCTGCATTGATAAACCATTAGAGCCAGGCAGTAGAATATACTTTCCCTTAAGTTCTCTTCCCTAACTGATTCATATGTGTGAGTGAATTTGAAAATATTATGATGGCCAAAGTTGAGGTATTGGCTCCAGTAAATTCTATTTGATCACAATGGTATTTTCATTATAAAATAAATTTTTGAACATACTTACCCAATAGTTATATATAATTAAAGCTATATATATATATATATATATATATATATATATATATATATATATATATATATATATATATATATATATATATATATATATATATATAACTACCGGGTAAGTCTTATGATTAAAAATGTTATTTTCATTAGTAAAATAAATTTTTGAATATACTTACCCGATAATCATGTAGCTGTCAACTCTGTTGCCCGACAGAATTCTACGGAGGGATACGCCAGCTATCACAATACTAGAAGGGGGTGTTCTTACCAGCGCCACCTGTGGCCAGGTACTCAAGTACTTCTTGTTGACACCTCCTCAATTATTCCTCGGTCCCACTGGTTCTCTATGGGGAGGAAGGGAGGGTCAATTAAATCATGATTATCGGGTAAGTATATTCAAAAATTTATTTTACTAATGAAAATAACATTTTTCAATATTAAACTTACCCGATAATCATGTAGCTGATTCACACCCAGGGGGGTGGGTGAAAACCAGTGTACAAGATTAAAGGATAGCTAAGTATCCCATATTTCATATAACAGTTATCTCAAATAACAATGAAATAATAAGTACCTGGTAAGGAAGTCGAATTGAACCGTTACTCTGTCTCTTTTTTAAGTTCGTCTTCCTTACTGAGCGCAGCGTTCCTCTTGGAGGCTGAATCAACCCAAAGGTGCTAAAGTATACAGGGCTGCAACCCATACTAAAGGACCTCATCACAACCTTTAACCTCGGCGCTTCTCAAGAAAGAATTGACCACCCGCCAAATCAACAAGGATGTGGAAGGCTTCTTAGCCGACCGAACAACCCATAAAAAGTATTCAAGAGAAAGGTTAAAAAGTTATGGAATTATGGGAATGTAGTGGCTGAGCCCTCGCCTACTACTGCATTCGTTGCTACGAATGGACCCAGGGTGTAGCAGTACTCGTAAAGAGACTGGACATCTTTGAGATAGAATGATGCGAACACTGACTTGCTTCTCCAATAGGTTGCATCCATAACACTCTGCAGAGAACGGTTCTGTTTGAAGGCCACTGAAGTAGCCACAGCTCTCACTCCATGTGTCCTTACCTTCAGCAAAGCAAGGTCTTCTTCCTTCAGATGAGAATTTGCTTCTCTAATCAGAAGCCTGATGTAGTAAGAAACTGAGTTCTTAGACATTGGTAGAGAAGGCTTCTTGATAGCACACCATAAGGCTTCTGATTGTCCTCGTAATGGTTTTGACCTTCTTAAATAGTACTTAAGAGCTCTAACAGGGCAAAGTACTCTCTCTAGTTCGTTCCCCACCATGTTGGACAGGCTTGGGATCTCGAACGACTTAGGGCAAGGACGGGAAGGAAGCTCGTTTTAGCCAAAAAAAAAAAACCGAGCCGCAAGGAACATGTAGCCGTTTCAGATGTGAAACCTATGTTCCTGCTGAAGGCGTGGATCTCACTTACTCTTTTACCTGTTGCTAAGCACACGAGGAAAAGAGTTTCTAATGTGAGGTCCTTAAAAGAGGCTGATTGGAACGGTTCAAATCCTGATGACATTAGGAACCTTAGGACCACGTCTAGATTCCAGCCTGGAGTGGACAACCGACGTTCCTTTGAGGTCTCAAAAGACCTAAGGAGGTCCTGTAGATCTTTGTTGGAGGAAAGATCCAAGCCTCTGTGGCGGAAAACCGCTGCCAACATACTTCTGTAACCCTTGATCGTAGGAGCTGATAGGGATTTTACGTTCCTTAGATGTAACAGGAAGTCAGCAATCTGGGTTACAGTGGTACTGGTTGAGGAAAACTGCATTGGCCTTGCACCAGCTTCGGAAGACTTCCCATTAAGACTGATAGACTCTGAGAGTGGATGTCGTCCTTGCTCTGGCAATCATTCTGGCTGCCTCCTTCGAAAAGCCTCTAGTTCTTGAGAGACTTTCGATAGTCTGAAGGCAGTCAGACGAAGAGCGTGGAGGTTTGGGTGTACCTTCTTTACGTGAGGTTGACGCAGAAGGTCCACTCTAAGAGGAAGGGTCCTGGGAAACGTCGACCAGCCATTGCAGTACCTCGGTGAACCCTTCTCTCGCGGGTCAGAGGGGAGCAACCAACGTCAACCGTGTCCCTTTGTGAGAGGCGAACTTCTGAAGTACCCTGTTGACAATCTTGAACGGCGGGAATGCATACAGGTTGAGATGGGACCAATCCAGCAGAAAGGCATCCACGCGAACTGCTGTTGGGTCTGGAATCGGAGAACAATACAAGAGGAGCTTCTTGGTCATCGAGGTAGCGAATAGAACTATGGTTGGCAGACCCCACAGGGCCCCAAGTCTGCTGCAAACATTCTTGTGAAGGGTCCACTCTGTGGGGAAGACCTGACCCTTACGGCTGAGGCGATCTGCCATGACATTCATATCGCCCTGAATGAGCCTCGTTACCAGCGTGAGCTTTCGATCTTTGACCAAATGAGGAGGTCCCTTGCGATCTTGAACAACTTCCTCGAATGAGTCCCTCTCTGCTTGGAGATGTAAGCCAAGGCTGTGGTGTAGTCGGAGTTCACCTCCACCACCTTGTTAAGCTGGAGGGACTTGAAGTTTATCAAGGCCAGATGAACTGCCAACAACTCCTTGCAATAGATGTGAAGTGTCCTTTGCTCCTGATTCCATGTTCCCGAGCATTCCTGTCCGTCCAGTGTCGTACCCCAGCCCGTGTCCGATGCGTCCGAGAAGAGACGGTGGTCGGGGGTCTGAACAGCCAAAGGTAGACCTTCCTTGAGAAGAATGCTGTTCTTCCACCACGTTAGAGTAGACCTCATCTCTTCGGAAACAGGAACTGAGCCCGTCTCTAGCGTCATGTCCTTTATCCAGTGAGCAGCTAGATGATACTGAAGGGGGCGGAGGTGGAGTCTCCCTAACTCGATGAACAGGGCCAGCGATGAAAGTGTCCCTGTTAGACTCATCCCCTGCCTGACTAAGCATCGGTTCCTTCTCAGCATGCTCTGGATGCATTCTAGGGCTTGGAAGATCCTTGGGGCCGACGGACAAGTCCGAAAAGCTCGACTCTGAAGATCCATACCCAAGGAAACAATGGTCTGGGATGGAACGAGCTGAGACTCCTCAAAATTGACCAGGAGGCCCAGTTCCTTGGGCAGATCCATAGTCCATTTGAAAATCTCCAGACAGAGACGACTTGTGGGAGCTCTTAAAAGCCAGTCGTCTGACGGAGCCGGACACAAGATCATGATACTGCTGCACAGTCTGTAAACTGACAATCATGGGCAAGCGAGGAAGTACAGTGACAACCCGAATCTGTCTAGACTATCTGGGTCGTACAGACAACTCCTTAACGGGTTGCTGAGGTTGCCGCACTGCGTCACAACAAGTCCCTTCTGTTGGTTGTTGAACGTCTTCCCCGTGACACATTGACTCCGTAAACAAAAATCCTCTAACAAGGACTAAGCTTGGACTGCATGTCATGCAACACAGCTCAAGGTCTATGGGAGCAGGTGTGGAAACAGACGGGATTAGCGGCTGAAGTGGAACCATTACCTTCCCTGTAAGCATGTTATGCTTAAATAAAAGTCCATAAGAGGTTATGCAGCTAAAGGCTCCCTCCAAATGACAGAGTCCTCAAGGGAATATCAGAAGGAGGGAGAAAAGAACTTTCTCATCTACAGGGACCTTATCCTAGAAAAGCTAAGTTCTCTGAGTGAGGGTTCACTGGTGCAAAAGCAGCAGACTAGAAGGCAACGTTATGAAACTGCTTGACAGTCTAGTGAGTTGGCAACAACCCAAGATATGTTGAGAAGCATGCGGTAAGGTATGCAGAGCATGATGAATGCAGAGTATGCTGTATGCAGAGCATGCTGTATGTAGAGCATGTTGTATGCATAGCATGCTGGATGCAGAGCATGCTGTATGCAGAGCATGTTGTATGCAGAGCATGCTGAATGCAGAGCATGCTGAATGCTGAGCATGTAGTAAGCAGAGCCTGCTGTAAGCAGAGCCTGCTGTAAGGAAAGCAGAGCGTGTGCATGGCGTTTAACATTTCTCAGAAATTCCATGACCAGTGCTAGAGTGCTTTATGCATGCTTGCATGGGGTTTAAAAATCAACATAATGTTTACCTTACATTCATAACTCATGATTCATATTTTTGCCATGGTTAGAAAATGGAGGTAAGGTATGCTGAACAGCAGAGTCAGAACGAGCTGGAACAACAACAGTGGAAGGTGCAGAAAGTTCCTGTTCCTGTGGTATGAGTGGAGCGTGAAGAGACCGAGGTTGCGCAGAACAAGGTAAAGTTCCCGCAAGCAGAGGTGTCTGAGGCGCAGGATCAGGGTGCACGGGTTGAACTCGGTGCAGCAGCTGAGGAGACTGACTCACAGGTGGAAGAGGTTGTACCTCCACCGAGAGTTGCACCACCGGTGGAGCAGCCAGGGGAGGAGGAGGAAGAGTGGGGTAATCCTCCTGATCCCAAACCGAAGGTTGCCTTAAAGAAGGCTGAGGCTGAACAACACTGGGAACAGCGAACACAGAAAGAGGTTCAACATCGTACGCCTGGCAGATGGTGCTGCGACTGGGTGCAGCGAGTGCAGGCGGGTTGAGCACAGGCTGAAAGGGTGCAGGGGAGGTGCAACACTCTCAGCCCGACACTCACACAACAGGTCCGAAAGCTGTGCTTGCATGGACTGTAGTAGAGTCTACAACATCGTACGCCTGGCAGATGGTGCTGTGACTGGGTGCAGCGAGTGCAGGCGGGTTGAGCACAGGCTGAACGGGTGCAGGGGAGGTGCAACACTCTCAGCCCGACACTCACACAACAGGTCCGAAAGCTGTGCTTGCATGGACTGTAGTAGAGTCTACAACATCGTACGCCTGGCAGATGGTGCTGCGACTGGGTGCAGCGAGTGCAGGCGGGTGCAGCACAGGCTGAACGGGTGCAGCCGGTTGGTGCACCACCGGTGCAGGCGGGTGCAGCACAGGCTGAACGGGTGCAGGCGGTTGGTGCACCACCGGTGCAGGAGGAGGAGGAGGTGCAACACTCTCAGCACGACACTCACGCATCAGGTCCGAAAGCTGTGCTTGCATGGACTGTAGTAGAGTCCACAACATCGTACGCCTGGCAGGTGGTACTGCGATCAGGCGGAGCGAGCATAGGGGGGGGGGGAGTGTAGGCGCACTCTCAATCTCTTCTGCAGACGAGCAAAATAAGGGCTCAATCGTCTGCGGGTGGGAGTGACGGTCTCGGTAAGACACGCCCACAACCACCGAGGATACTTCTGTGCGCCGATCAAGGCCTGCCGAACCCTTATGCCCTTCGACATTGCTTCTCCCCTGGGCTTGGGAGCTTGCAAGAGGTCCCGGACTGGGAGGACGACTGGCGCGCACAAAAGTACCCTCACGCATAACACTGACATACTTTGCGCTAATCACTTATCACTTTGATTTCTGTTTGCACTTATTTCACTGAACTCGAAACTTTAAGTGGTTTGTACCTGAAACACGCAATTCTATCCTTCTCAAAGGTTAGTAATTGCGAAAACAGAATTACAATGTAACAGAAAAATCTAATGAAAGAAAATTCAGTGGCTGGAAAGAGACTAAACACTAGATCACTCTAGAAACGTTTAGTTTCTTCCCCTAAAGAGACTAGGGATAAGAGCAAAACGATAACGACGTTACTCGTACGCCTGGCAGGCTTGAGGGAAACGTTTATCCTCTTTCTCCCTCCGTCTCCTCTCTCTCTCTCTCTCTCTCTCTCTCTCTCTCTTGACTTAGAACCTGAGAGAAGAGCCCAATCATATATATCGTTAAAACATATTATTGTTAAAGGAAAAAACTGAAATATTTCCCAAAAAGAAAAGTTCCTTATTAGGATCAAAACCATTAAGTTAAGAAAGAATGAACAAAACGCTAGAAACGGTTACTCTTTACTGCAATGTGAAACCGTGAACATTCTTTCTCTATCGTAACGATAGAGTGCAAGTTGAAACGTTCTGAACATCAACAACTGCCGAGACAAACAAAACGTTAGTTCAACTTTGAAAAAGTACAAGACTATCAAAGAAATTCTTTCAAAGACCTTAAAATAGCATAATATGTTAACAGGTAAAACCGAAATGACGGGCTCACGATAATTAACTTCGGTACCAAGAAAAGACCGCCTACTATTAGGAAGGTCGAATATAAACAAATATAAAAATTAATTTTAATAAGTTTATAATAAAAGGAAGTTAATCGAAGAGGCCTATAAGAGGCGGAGAGATATAAAATAAATCTATAACTTTTGTTAAGCAAAATTAAGAAAGAGAGTCTATACTCTCTTAGACACCAACACTTCCGTCTAAGGGAAGGGTCGGCCATTGAAAGGTGAACGAGAGTTCATACTCTCTTCGTCACCAAAAATAATCAAATTAATTCCAAAAGCTAACTAAGCTAAAATAGAAGTTTCCAGTAAAGCGACAGCCGAAATCAAAGAGAAATACTTCACCAAAGTCGTGAAAATACTCCAAGAACATAAGCGTATCCCAGAACGTCTTGTCAGAAGCACGACAGAGGAATAATTGAGGAGGTGTCAACAAGAAGTACTTGAGTACCTGGCCACAGGTGGCGCTGGTAAGAACACCCCCTTCTAGTATTGTGATAGCTGGCGTATCCCTCCATAGAATTCTGTCGGGCAACAGAGTTGACAGCTACATGATTATCGGGTAAGTTTAATATTGAAAAATGGTATTTTCATTATAAAATAAATTTTTGAACATTCTTACCCGGTAGTTATATATATATAGCTTTAATTACATATAACTACCGGGTAAGTCTTATGTTTAAAACCGACTGTTCACGCAAAAAACGATCACTAAGGGTTTGAAAGTCTGAAACCCAGTTCATTTCTACATGGATTGCAAATTACGACAAATTTAAGATATATTGAAAGAAAAATCTTGGAAAAAATGTTTAAAGTCTGATACTAATAAAGAAACATAATATAGGATATGGTTCTAAAAAGGGTACAGTAAATAACTGTGAAAATGACAAGTATCTAGCCAAATAAGAAACGGGTAACCATTTCCTTCTCTTATTAATTTTAATACTGTACATGACCTAACATTCAAATACATTAGAGACAGTAGGAATATCAGAGAATTATGGTGAACCAGTTTTTTTGTATTATTAAAGTTTTAATTTTTATAATTAACCACAGTTTATAAAAGCTTTGTCTCTTTACGGAGATGATACTATTGTACACACAAATTTGGAACAATATGCAAATAAAATTATTTTATTTTGTAAAACATATTAATCCCTACAACTGTGATTTTAATAAAGGTATAACACTGAAATTTTAACAAAAGAGTAATTGATAAAAACCATCTACCCCCCCCCCCCAAAAAAAAAAAATATCTAACTATACTCACAACGCCCTCGACTGCTTCAACTCTTCGAGCACCGAACAGCATCAAATGTATTGGAGTTACCATTGTCATCTGCTTGCAAGAGACGGCTTGCGTACGGATCTGAATTAATATAATACACAATGTCACTGTAATGTTATTATAAGAACATGAAATGTTTGGAAATAAGTATCGTTTCTACATAAACCCAAAAAATACAATAGTTTGTAGACTCCCTGTGAAATAGTTTTAGGAAGCGTAGTAATTCCTATAATCCTGCAAATCACTAGAGAAAATTAGAAAATTAATGCTATTTTTATCAGAGACTGATCATACAATTTCAATGGAAGCTTCTGAAAGATTGGTTAACAATAACTTACCCTATCAAAATTTAAAGTCCAAAGGAACAATTTTATAGTAATGGTAAAAACTAACCTAAAAACACAACTACATAAGGAGTGTTTTACAATAGTTAGTTACTAAATGAAAAACATTATTGACATTCCCGTTTTTCCTCTAACCATCAAACTTGCTTGTTTTTACATATTCCAAATTGATAAAAAAAAATTAATTAATTGACAAAGTATCATCATACATTAGTTCCACAAGATTCTCACAATATTACCAATAAATGAGAAGACAAATTTTCTTTCTGAAAGACTTAACGCCATCTTGCTTCCAATAAATTAACCTTTGACACTTTTCCAATCTGGATGCTTTGGTAAAGAGCGATTATAAGGCATGCTATAAAAAATAGGCAAAGTTGAGCAAGAAAAGAATGAAGAACTGAAGGTAGGAAGCACGGCAGCTGGAACCCATGGGAAGCTAATCTACATTTAGTACCGACAACTGTACCAAAATGAGACATATTAACCCTGGATAGGTACGATGGGTCGTTCGCGACCCCGAGCGTCAAAAAAAAACAGGTTTTTCTCACGTGACTCACCCCCGTGACTGAATTTGTGAGTGATCGACCTGCAGGAGGTGTCTCCCCTACACGCTCTAGTAGTGTCCAGATGTGCATTGCTGTAGCTGTACTCCTTCCCCGATTTCTGAGACGCGTCGGGGTCGTTCGCGACCGAGTTTACCCTTCTAAGGTAGTTTGCATAATTATCAAAGTTATTACGTATTATGAAATTGTCGTAGAATGGTGCAACTTGTATAGGTATCAGTTGTGGAAAGTCTTGGTGGATTGTTTGGCTACCATGTGCATGATTTTTTTTTTAGTTAAAATGTCGTTCATCACCACGAGGACCATTTTACCGCGAGTGCCCCTTTTTCATTTTTTTGCCAAGTCATTTTTCCGTAAGATATTGCCAAATAGTGTCGTAAAACTTTTGCTTGTTTAGTGTTGGAAAGTGTGTCTAGATGATCTGGCTACCCATGCATGACTTTGTTTTTGTCAGATACGACGTAGTTATTGGTATATTGGGTATTTAACTGCGGTTACCAATTTCTGTTTTTTTTCAATATTTGTAAAAATTGTAGTAAGGAATTGCCGTATATTATTCATTTTTTTTTTCATGTTTATGTGTTAGAAAGTGTGCCTTGATGGTTGGGCTAACACGTGCATGTCTTTTTTTTTATCTGAGATGCCGTATATTAGAATGTCGGGCATTTTACCGCGAGTACCCCTTTTTCATTTTTTTTCATTTTTTTGCCAAGTCATTTTTCCGTAAGATATTGCGAAATAGTGTCGTAAAACTTTTGCTTTTTTAGTGTTGGAAAGTGTGTCTAGATGATCTGGCTACCCATGCGTGATTTTGTTTTTGTCAGGTACGACGTAGTTATTGGTATATTGGGTATTTAACTGCGGTTGCCAATTTCTGTTTTTTTTTCAATATTTGTAAAAATTTACTACGTAGTAAGGAATTGCCGTATATTATTGATTTTTTTTTCATGTTTATGTGTTAGAAAGTGTGCCTTGATGGTTGGGCTAACACGTGAATGTCTTTTTTTTTATCTGAGATGCCGTATATTAGAATGTTGGGCATTTTTCCGCGAGTGCCCCTTTTTATTTGTTTTGCATTTTTTTGCTTAGTCATGTTACCGTAAGGAATTGGCAAGTAGTGTCGCAAAACTTATAATTTTATAGTGTTGGAAAGTGTTTCTAGATGATCTGGCTACCCATGCCTATTTTTTTTTTAGCCAGATATGGCGTATATATATAAGTATGTGTTCGATTTTCCTGTGATTGCCATTTTTTCGTTTTTTCCCATTTCTTTCAAAATTACTACGTACTAAGGAACTATCACAGAGTAATGATTCATTTAGATGTTTATTTGTCGGAAAATGTGCCTTGATGGTTTGCCTAGCACGTGGCTGAAATTTTTTTTTTCTGAAATGCCGTATATTAGAATGGCCATTTTTCCACGAGTGCCCCTTTTTATTTGTTTTGCATTTTTTTGCTTAGTCATGTTACCGTAAGGAATTGGCAAGTAGTGTCGCAAAACTTATATTTTTATAGTGTTGGAAAGTGTTTCTAGATGATCTGGCTACCCATGCCTATCTTTTTTTTTTTTTAGCCAGATATGGCGTATATATAGGTGTGTTCGATTTTCCTGTGATTGCCATTTTTTCGTTTTTTCCCATTTCTTTCAAAATTACTACGTACTAAGGAACTATCACAGAGTAATGATTCATTTAGATGTTTATTTGTCGGAAAATGTGCCTTGATGGTTTGCCTAGCACGTGGCTGAATTTTTTTTTTTTTTCTGAAATGCCGTATATTAGAATGTTAGCCATTTTTCCGCGAGTGCCCCTTTCTATTTGTTTTGCATTTTTTCGCTTAGTCATGTTACCGTAAGGAATTGGCAAGTAGTGTCGCAAAACTTATATTTTTGGGCTCAAGCCATGGCGTCCTGATGGAAGGTTCCTGTTTGGTAGCTTCCTTGGGTATAAGACTACTAAGATATTCCCAGAGAATTTAACCACAGGTTATCACAGAATTCTAACTTCTGGAGCGAGTATCTCAAAGGTTTCCCTTTAAGACATCGTAATACAACAGGGGACACGCATGTCTGGTCGTGCCACATAGCTATCTCCACCCCGAACAGAGTTAACGCTTCGGTGTGTAAGGGCTGAGAATAGCTGGGAGCCGTTCCACAGCTAATCTCACTCGTGGCTACTACTGATACTCGAGACGTAAACAAACGGACGCCATTGCTCTAATGACGTCACGCGCGTCTTTATCCTTTGTTTAGTAGCTGCCCTACTGAGACGGATTTTCCCTTGTGTGAACTTTATCGTTTTGCATCTTCGCTATGTCGTTACCTTCAGCCTCGCCTTCTTCTGGAAAGTTGAGTACAAGGTTCCAGTATTGTTTAATTAAGCTCTGGCCGTAAAGTAAATATTATTTTGCGAAATAATTGATGTTTTGTGGCAGAGCTGTGCCTCTACCGGACCCGCCATTTTATGGCGTCGTTGTTGTTTTGCATGACTTATTTAGTTAGCCACAACAACGCTTCCGGCCTTATATACTAATCGAATACATTAGTTTATTTAGTCTTCATAGCTAGGAACTTTTATATCGTGTTTAGACGCTTTTTATCGGTCATCGATTGACCTCATACCAGTCGGCTACTATAGCCCCCAGGCCAGGAGCCTATATACAAGTGTTCATGCATGATTTATCAGTGATCCTAGACTACGTTATGAAGATAGTGGCATTATTATTTTACAATACTTTTGACTAGTGATGCAAATGTTTTCGCCTTCAGGGACCATATAGGGGATAGGCTAGTCAGTGATTCTTACTAGCCTAACCTAACCTTAGGACCCCTATATGCTTCCTTCATCCCCTGCCTTGGCATTCCCTCTAATTAGCCTTGATCCCTTTTCTGAGTAAAGGGATTTATTGTCTAATAGAGTATTATATCGCCTCTCAGTCCTCCCTAAAGGAATGAACCCCCTTTAGGATTGCGTCTGAGAGTGAGGTTAGGCTAGCCTACCTCTATGGCTAGGATAGTCTGCGACTTTCCTGCGATAGCGATACGTCTTCTTCCTTGCCTAGTTCAGGACTTTTAGCCCTGATCTAGGTCGGGTTAGGAAGGTTTCTCTGTTCCATGCTGAAACTGTACTCTTGCACCGTTTTAGCCGATCAGCCTAATCTTAGGTTAGGGAGTGTCCTCCCTTCCCTTTGTGGCCGCTCTGGTACAGAAACCCTTCCTGGGAAGACCCCTCTCTTCTCCCTCCCCACCTATCTCTTGTATAGCCTAGCCTATGCTTAGGTTAGTTTATACTCATCTGTCCCCTGTCCTACAACTCCTCCTTAGGGTGGATGAGTAGGGCTACCCGAGCTTCCTTGTGCAGTCCGCTCTGGTACATATACCTTCATAGTGTCCTATAAGGTTAGTTCCTAGTGTAGCTCTGCATAAGGGAGTCTCCCCCCCCCCCCCATCTTGGGTGTTCCCTAGTCCTCCCTTGGACTACCTGCTCCCGGTCCCTAGTGACCCCTGCATATGGATGATAGAGCCTGTCTCTATCATGGGTACACCCCCTCAGGGAGGGGGAGGGATGTCTGGAACCCTGAAGGTACTTCCTGCATCCTTCCCCCCCTCCCCCTGTCTCTCTATCTATCCGGGTGCCGGTCTCTTGCCGCCTCTTATGCCGGCAATACCTGCCTCTTGGTGACTTCCCTACCCTTGCCGCCAGCCCCCCGTGTTCCGAGGGACTGCCGGCTGCCGCCGGCTACTACCGGCGGCTCTCCTACTCCTATCTAATCGTCCGCTTGCCGGTCGATCTCCGGAGTGCCGGCATATACTGCCGGCAACCCGATACTACCTGTACCATCCTTACCCCAGTCACCAATCCGGCATCCTCCGGCTGCCGGAGCCGCCGCTCCCTGCCGGCGTGCCGCCGTTGTGCCGGCGGCCGCCATCCTGGTATCTAACTGACCTTTGAAAATTGTCTGTTCTAATGCCAGAATCTATGCTGGAGCGAGCTCCGGCGTGCCGGCGGCTTGCCGGATACCCCGGAGGCGTCAAGAATACTTGCACCCCCTCTCTGTAGCTATCATAAGACTAAGATAGCCCTACCTGGCAAATAGATAAGCTGCTTCGCTTCTAAGATCAGTACCTAGTACTGCTCTATTAGTGATCATGCTGTCTCTTTGCATTCTTCTATTTCCAGCATGCTATGTGCATCTTAGCACGGCTGGTTGCCAGAAGCAGTTACCCTTAATGAGACCTTCTGGCTCTTATCTGGGAACCGAATGAATTCGATCCCAACCTTGTCCTTGGCTTTCCATGGAGTTCCAATATAATGGGAATCCTAAGAAACTATATCCAATGATCTCGGTCATTTGGATTATCCCAGGACCAAGCCTATGGTAACCAGCCGGGCGAGATGCATGGAGCGTGTTCTCCTTTACTGTTTCACTCTCTATGCATCACACCTTCTGTAAGTTAAAATTAATGATTAATATTAACTTAATTTAAGAGCCATTCCTATGACTCCCCCATACTCATTTTCTCTTTCTTCCACAGGAGGAGCAGATGAAGTGCGATTTCGCATACTGTGCCGTGAAACGCTCCCAGTTTTACGGACATACGGCGTGCAGGACTCACGCCCCTTGCTCAGACAAGAAAGGGGATTGGAAGTTCTGGAATCCACTGGAATGTACGGTCTGCCAGGCCTACCTAGTTGAGGCCTTCCATAACCCTCCCTCAGCGGAGGTTAGAGACATTGCTCGTGAGAAACTGCGCAAGTGGGTGCGTGGTTTTCAGAGGAATGCCACTGAACCGTACCTGGCCACCGAAGAACTGAGGTCCCTGTTGTTCCCTAAGGCCTCCCCTGATTCAGTGGTTCCAAAGGAAGCAATCCCCACTGTCCAAATTACGGTGGAACCTGATGTGGTCATGGCTCAGTCCATGCACGAGTGTCGCCTAGATTCCGAAGAGGATGAACAGATCTCTGACGTCTCGGAAGACACGGAGAAGACGCTTATGGCTCAAGGAGCCGAAGAGGACGAAGACAAGGTGGAATACACCGAGTCGGAGATTGGAGCTACTCCCTCGTCCATCCCTCCGCCTACTCCTACACCGACGGATGTGTCCATTCCGTCTACCTCCTCGACCCCGGATCCTTCCTCTTCTACACAAGAACTGATCCGACTGATTAGAGCTGTCATGGACGACAGACTGAAGGAGAACCAGGAGTCCATCAGGTCTATGATTGGATCCAGAGAACCGAAGAAGATCTCGGTTAAGGATCTCCCAGCTTGCTCTCATGCCAACCCGTGGAGGTATGCAGAGCATATGGTTATTGCGACCGGCAGGATCTTTGTTAGTGACAAAATCGGCACGGTCCCGTTGGAAGATGTGGAATTCTTCCCAAGCTTCGAGGCCTACCCGGACTGTTACGTCCGGCTTCGTTCTGAACCTGCCTCGAAGGAGGAGACCGAACCTAAGGAAGAGATAGTGTTCGATCTCGCAAAGGCCCAGGCTATGCTAGCCTCCGCATTTAAGAGCAGGGGCTTTACCTGCTCTAAGCTTCCTGCCTTGAGCAAGAAGCATCCTACTTATGTCGCTCCCGACACTGCGATTCTTCCATTTTTGGAAAAGGCCTTGGCTGCATGCCTTAAAGCGGCGGAAGAAGGGAAACCCTGCCCTGCACTGGAGGAGTGCAGACCCTTCTCCATCGTAACGCCCCCTGACACTAGACAATGGAAAGATGTCCAACATACTTTCGTTGTGGGTAGGCTCGATCCTGACGTTGCCGGACGTCAGTTTAATGAAGACCTCCCTAAGCTCAATGATCACCTCCTTCGCCGGGAACAAGACACGAAGGAGAGGCTTGCAGCGTCTCTTTCTCATCAAGTCCAACTTGAAGTTATGGCCTGTGACACAGCAGTACCCGATCACTACATGGTACTGGCCAAATCCCACTTACTCACGGTAATGAAGGACTTGTACCATTTCATAAAGGCTCGTAGAGCCTGTCGTGAATTCGTGTTTGTCGGTGCCACCGTGAAACACGAACCCCGGAGGCTGATTTCCTCCAACATCTGGGGAAAGCACCTGTTTCCTTCGGACCTTGTCAAGGAAATAACGGACAGAGCCGCCACGGAGAATAGGAACCTTCTCCACAAGTGGGGCATGTCCAGGAAAAGGAAAACCTCTCAGGACGATGGACCTCAGCCTAAGAGGAAACCTCAGAAACCGAAACCCCAGCAACGTCAACAAAGACGTCAGTTTCCGGGACCCGCTACCTCCCAAGTGGTTGCCCAACCACAACAGACCTTTCAATTGGTCCCCCAACCGGTGTTGTCACAGTCACCGGTCTTCACCCCTGCCTTTGAGCAGCCATCCACTACCTTTCATGCCAGAGGTAGAGGCTCGTCCAGGGGTGCAAGCAGAGACGCCTCTCGTCGTCCCTCCAGAGGTAGAGGAGGAAAGGGAGATAGCGGCCGAGGCAACAAGTCCTCGGGACACCAGAAGCAATGAAGTGCTTCCGGTGGGAGGAAGACTCCGCCAATTCCAGGATCGTTGGACCTTCGATCCTTGGGCACACAGCATCATCAAGAACGGTCTAGGCTGGAGTTGGGTGCAACCACCCCCAATCTTCCAGCGGTTCTTCCAACAATCGACCCCCATTCTGGAAGAATATGTTCTAGACCTCTTGAACAAGAAGGTGATAAGGAAGGTAAAGTCCACCAGGTTCCAAGGGAGACTGTTTTGCGTTCCCAAGAAGGACTCAGACAAGCTCAGAGTCATTCTGGACTTATCCCCCCTCAACAAGTTCATAGAGAACAACAAATTCAAGATGCTGACGCTTCAACAAATAAGGACCCTTCTGCCTCAAGGTTCCTACACGGTCTCTATAGACCTGGCGGATGCCTATTGGCACATTCCAATGAACCATCACGCTTCCTCCTACCTAGGATTTCGACTCCAAAGGAAATGCTACGCCTTCCGGGCCATGCCATTCGGCCTCAATGTGGCCCCTCGGATCTTCACGAAGCTGGCAGACGCCATAGTACAACAGCTCCGCCTAAGAAACGTCCAGGTGATGGCCTACCTCGACGACTGGCTAGTCTGGGCTCCATCGCCCGAAGAGTGTACAAAGTCTTGCGACGAAGTTACCCAGTACCTAGAACACCTGGGATTCAAGATCAACGAGAAGAAATCTCGCCTCTCTCCGGCTCAGAAGTTTCAGTGGCTGGGAATCCACTGGAATCTTCAGTCACACCGCCTTTCCATCCCCCAGAAGAAAAGGAAGGAAATAGCAGGGTCTGTCAAGCGACTACTGAAATCCAAACGCATTTCAAGACGACAGCAGGAACGAGTTCTAGGCTCTCTACAATTCGCCTCAGTGACAAACCCAGTGCTTCGTGCACAGCTAAAGGATGCCGCGGGAGTCTGGAGACGATCGGCATCCATCGCTCGAAGAGACCTCAAGAGACGGCTTCCAAACAGACTTCGACGCCTCCTAAAGCCGTGGTCGGAAGCAATGGCCCTGAAAAGGTCCATTCCTCTCCAACACCCTCCTCCTTCACTCAACATCCACACGGATGCCTCACTGGAGGGCTGGGGAGGTCACTCCCACCTGAAACAAGCTCAAGGGACCTGGTCTCCACTATTCAAGACGTTCCACATAAACATCTTGGAGGCCATGGCGGTCCTTCTTACTCTGAAGAAGCTATCCCCGCCGCCCTCGATCCACATCCGTCTAACCCTAGACAACTCGGTGGTAGTTCGTTGTCTCAATCGCCAAGGCTCAAGATCGCCCCAGATAAATCAGGTGCTTCTCCCAATCTTCCGTCTGGCGGAGAAGAAGAAGTGGCACCTGTCTGCAGTTCACCTACAAGGATTCCGCAACGTGACAGCGGATGCTCTATCTCGGACAAACCCGATAGAGTCGGAATGGTCTCTAGACGCAAGATCATTCTCCTTCATCTCTCATCAAGTCCCAGAACTTCAGATAGATCTCTTTGCAACGAGCGACAACAATCAACTTCCTCTGTACGTAGCCCCGTACGAGGATCCCAAGGCAGAAGCGGTGGACGCCATGTCACTGGACTGGAACAGATGGTCCAAGATATACCTGTTCCCTCCCACCAACCTTCTGTTGAAAGTCCTCTCCAAACTGAGAACCTTCAAAGGGACAGCGGCCCTAGTGGCTCCCAAGTGGCCCCGGAGCAACTGGTACCCCCTGGTCCTGGAGCTGCAGCCCAAGCTGATCCCTCTCCCGGGCCCAGTTCTCTCTCAACAAGTACAGAAGTCGACTGTCTTCGCTTCATCATCGAAAATCAAGGACCTTCATCTCATGATTTTCTCTCCCTTGCCGCAAAGAAGAGGTTTGGGATCTCGAAGAAAAGTCTAGACTTCCTAGAGGAATACAAGACCGAATCCACGAGACGGCAATATGAATCATCCTGGAGGAAATGGGTCTCCTTTGTTAAAGCAAAAAATCCTAAAGAAATCACCATTGATTTCTGTATGTCCTTCTTCATTCACCTTCATGGACAAGGATTAGCAGCCAATACGATTTCGACCTGCAAATCGGCTTTGACTAGACCAATTCTATACGCTTTCCAAATTGATCTGTCCAGCGACATCTTTAACAAACTGCCGAAAGCATGTGCTCGCCTACGCCCAGCACCCCCTCCGAAACCGATCTCCTGGTCACTAGACAAGGTGCTCCATTTCGCCTCCAACTTGGACAACGATTCATGCCCCCTCAAGGATCTGACTCAGAAAGTTATATTTTTATTTGCTCTCGCCTCGGGAGCTCGAGTCAGCGAAATAGTGGCATTATCAAGAGAAGAGGGACACATCCTGTTTGCTGATTCAGGAGAAGTGACCCTCTCCCCTGATCCGACGTTTCTCGCCAAAAATGAATTACCCACCAAAAGATGGGGCCCTTGGAGAATATGCCCCCTGAAGGAGGATGTCTCTCTATGTCCAGTAGAGAGCCTCAAGGTCTATCTTCGCAGAACTTCAAACTTTGGTGGAGGCCAACTCTTCAAAGGAGAAACATCGGGCAGCGACCTGTCACTGAAACAATTAAGAGCGAAAATCACCTACTTCATTCGCAGAGCGGATCCGAACAGTACACCCGCTGGTCATGATCCTAGAAAAGTGGCATCTTCTCTGAACTTCTTTCAGAGCATGGACTTTGAGAGCCTTAAAAACTTTACGGGCTGGAAGTCCTCGCGAGTTTTCTTTAAACATTATGCGAAACAAGTGCACGAAATCAAACATTTTGTGGTAGCCGCAGGTAGTGTTATGAAACCTGCACCTAACTCTGCGTAGAACAGTGAGTTACTTGGGACTCTAACTCTTCGGGTGCCTATGTTGACCCTCGAGTGATTCATAGTGATGTCTAAAAACACTTAGTGCTTTTATAACTGTTCTTATCCCAGGTGAAATGTCATAGTGTTACACAAGTGCCGCATGCCTTGAGCATGATGTGTTATTTAAAGACTTGCGTTCCTCGAGAACGAGTACCTACTAATCCTGAAATTCCCTTTCAGATTCAAGAGCAAGCCTTTATTTCTATGTACATTATTATTACTGTAAATGAACTTTACTTTTGCTGTAAATTATTTAATTTCTGCATTGTGAAATAAAATTTCTATTTTATTACTTATGCGTCTCTTTCAGCTCCTACTTACTATGAAATACATACTGTCATAGTTTTATTTACTCCTCCTTTCTTATGGTCATGAAGAATTTAAGATGTCCATTCCTAAATTATATTCACCTTGCCTCAGTAAGGTTCCTACACGAATACTTACTTCTGATAATCAGGAGATGAACTCTACGCACAGTGCCCAACCACCACTGGCCTACTTCAGAATGTTCCTATACAAATATCAAACATTCTGCTTCATCTCTAAGCTCTTAAAAAGTTCTTCTGTCAAGATGAATAGCCCTTCAATACCACTTTGACGTCGGCATAGCCCATGGGAACTTCCTACCAATGGGGGGCAGGATATTTCGTTCCTATGGTTCTTACCTAAGATTACTTTGCTGTTTTGTCAATGCCTAGGCACTTAACTCTGGGGGAAAATCTACCACGATACATTGATTCTCTGGTACTCTTCCATCAGGACGCCATGGCTTGAGCCCAAAAAACGGATTTTGAGCGAAGCGAAAAATCTATTTTTGGGTGAGATAGCCATGGCGTCCTGATGGACCCTCCCTACTACTTCGTTCAGTTTGCTCCCACCCTACACAATTGTATCATGGTGATGGGCAGCAACTGGCGCCAGGATAAAGACGCGCGTGACGTCATTAGAGCAATGGCGTCCGTTTGTTTACGTCTCGAGTATCAGTAGTAGCCACGAGTGAGATTAGCTGTGGAACGGCTCCCAGCTATTCTCAGCCCTTACACACCGAAGCGTTAACTCTGTTCGGGGTGGAGATAGCTATGTGGCACGACCAGACATGCGTGTCCCCTGTTGTATTACGATGTCTTAAAGGGAAACCTTTGAGATACTCGCTCCAGAAGTTAGAATTCTGTGATAACCTGTGGTTAAATTCTCTGGGAATATCTTAGTAGTCTTATACCCAAGGAAGCTACCAAACAGGAACCTTCCATCAGGACGCCATGGCTATCTCACCCAAAAATAGATTTTTCGCTTCGCTCAAAATCCGTTTTTTATAGTGTTGGAAAGTGTTTCTAGATGATCTGGCTACCCATGCCTATCTTTTTTTTAGCCAGATATGGCGTATATATAGGTATGTGTTCGATTTTCCGGTGATTGCCATTTTTTCGTTTTTTCCCAATTCTTTCAAAATTACTACGTACTAAGGAACTATCACAGAGTAATGATTCCTCTAGATGTTTATTTGTCGGAAAATTTTGTTTACTTTTTTTTTGATTGAATATCATCAAATTTTTTTTAGCTAAAATATTATATTGTTTTACATTTTTTTTTTTTTTTCGATTTTATTTCCCTTCAAAAAATTTTTTTTGGGTCAGAATTTCAATTTTATAGTCCTAAAATAATCGACAATTATCCAGCAACCCACCATACAATTTTTATGCATATCCAATAATAATTAGATTAGTAAATAACACCTTGAAATTGACATACCCTTCCTAAATTTCAAGTGGCAGATTAGGGAGTCTGAGTCAGTGTGGTTGGCGGCCATTTTGTGGACATATCCGAAGCGTAAGCTGCCCTATCTACATATATTCTTGTTCCCTATAGAATTTGTGATATTTTGGTATATTTTTACCTGCATAAATATCATATTATATATTAAATATATGTATTTTTTTACGAAATTTCTAAGTACTCAAAAAATTACCTTTAGATATGGCCCCTGATATAAATGTAATTTACAAAATAATGAAGATTTTTTTACATATTTCTATTTTAGGATAACATATGTTTATTCCCTAAAAAAATTAGCCACTTCCTATTTCATTTGGGTACCCAAAAAAATTCATGAAATTTGGACAAATTATTTTGGCCAAAAAAAAGTTACTCTTTTTTTCTCATTTCAGATCTTCACCTCCATGGGTCTGACTTCATCCAAAATACATCAAGATGTGTCCTAAACATTCAAGAATCAATTCCTATAAGGATTTGTGTATATATGTATAAACTTTTTTTTTATGAATTTTTATGTCAGGTCTTTTTTTTTCTACTTAATTTTTTGAAATATTTATAATAAATAGTTTTTCTGCAGATGAGTAGTATTTATTTTTACAGTTGTTTTAAGCATTCATTGAAGTTTTTTTTGGCAAAAGAAAAAAGGAGGTTACTGCAAAAACTGATTTTTCAAGAATTTTTTTCTGGGTCGAACCTGTGACGGCCGGCGAAAAAGTCCTTCTTTGTACTTTTTCTGATATAAATCTTCCAAATATACCAGAGAAAATTAAAAGCATGGAATGCAGAGGTTACAACCCTCGCGCGAGCACCTTGTTGGTGTCGTATATCTAACAAGGGCGTTTGTAAAACACTATTCACAGGCTGTCTTCCATTTAGATAATCCCTTCATCAAAGGGGGAGGGCCGTGACAGGCCCTAGAGAATACAGTTGGGTTACCCTACCGACACCCACCACTCGCGCTCACTAGGTCATCCTTCTGTTTTGGACTTGCCAGCAAAGTTGATAAGTGTTTTGCCCAGTGTTTTTCGAAGTGATTGTCGTTAATTCAACATGACTGACGTTGATACTTCACCCTTACCAATGTTAAGTACCATAGTTTGTTTTGGCAGCTTTTGACAGTACCGGGCATTTGTTCTGTTTCCAATATGGTGGTTTTTAGTTTTGGAAGCGATTGTCTTGCCGAGGTATCGGCAGCCATTTTGGGTTATGTTCGCTTCGGTAAATATTCTAGTTAATTTTGCCCATCTGGTACTCTGTCATCTTGGTTATATCACTTACGTTTTATGGCCTTTTAGTGTTATCATTAATTTTTACTATGGTATTTATTTGCTTGCAAGTCCAATTTGGACCTACGAAGAATAGCGATTTAAAGAATAGCGAATTAAAGTTTAGCGATTTAGTCTGTTAGTTTGTTCTCGCCTCAGAGGCTTCGATTTAGACTATATCCTTGTTTTTTTTTTTTGTTACGTTATTCTTCGTTCTTGGTTATTACTAAGAAAAGCAATCAATTTTTTAATGTTCTTGTTTTATTGTGTGATGTTAGTTTTTTATTATGTAACCTTGAGAGCGAAAACAGAGACTGCTCGTTCCCTGTTCTACAGATATGAGTTATCCCTTCTCTCGTTTTCTTTGTTAGCTCGAGTAAGAGAGGTGAATTTCCCGTTCTCCGTTTTTATACGATCACGAGTTATTCAAGCCTCCTCTTAGTATCAGAGTTGATGATAGTACGTTTAATATTATAAACGTTTTTATTGATGTGGTTACTGTTAATATAGCTAACACTATTAATAGGTACGTTAGTGTATGAGTCATTAATTGGGGTCGTTTTATACCGACACCCTTAGCTCCAGAGTTATGCTTAGCTCCGCCTTGAGTTATGCTCCGCTATATGGATACTCATTGGGTGAGAACTAGTTAACGTTCAGGAGCAGATTTTTGGAGTGCAACGGTGAAATCCGGCACTCGGACTCCGGCTGAAGCCTTTTACACACGAACCTTTGTCATGTTTGATCATAATTACACCGTTACGGCCGGCTTCACGGGAGATAACACAATCATTCATTGAGATTAATGTTATCGTACCGGGAACGGTCACGATATCACGGTGACGGGCCTTTGCTACCGGATCTCCGGTACAAACAGAGATCAAGCAGACGGCCAGAACCGGAGTTAACAATGTGATACCGATGAAGA
Source organism: Palaemon carinicauda (assembly GCF_036898095.1). Lineage (NCBI taxonomy): Eukaryota > Metazoa > Arthropoda > Malacostraca > Decapoda > Palaemonidae > Palaemon > Palaemon carinicauda. The sequence continues at coordinate 155,403,080 of NC_090734.1, forward strand.
CTTCACAGTTTCATTATTACGGTCCCTTTTTCATCGAATCTCCGGCTTCACTGGAGATAACACAAACATTCAGAATGTTATCGTACCGCTGAGGATCACGTTTTCACGATGACGGACCTTTGTCAATAGTTCTCCGTTACAAACAGAGATCAATCAGACGATCAGAATCAGGGTATGAACCCCTTTTTCATAAATAATCACAATATCGTTATTACGATCCTTTTCATCGAATCTCCGGCTTAACCGGATATCGTACAGGCGATCAGCATTGAGGTTAATATTAGTTTTCCTCTGGTGTTCACGTTGTCACTATGACGGACCTTTGTACCGGGGATTGTTACCGGTGCTCCGGTACAGACAGAGCTCACTCAGACCACGGGGGGCCAATCTCTTGTTTTGCTGTAAAGGAAAGGATTCAACATGAATACAAAGTAAACTGTACTTACTTTAATGACACTTTGAATTTGCGTTGGTAATATTCATTAGTTATTCTTGAAAGTCCAAATAAAAATATATGAACATAACTATGCCTATATTTATGCATATATTTAATTCTAACTGTATAAATATGGATAAATATCCATACAACATCGTGTTCAAATAGAAATAAATTGATTATGCCTATATTTATGCATTTTCAATTCTAACTATGCCTAAATATGAATAAATATCCATACAACATAGTGTTCAAATAGAAATAAATTGATTGTGCCTATATTTGTGCATATTCAATTCTAACTATACCTAAATATGAATAAATATTCAAACATCGTGTTCAAATAGAAATAAATTGATTATGCCTATATTTATACATATTCAATTCTAACTATGCCTAAATATGAATAAATATCCATACAACATAGTGTTCAAATAGAAATAAGTTTCCACTCAGTACTGGGAACCAAACGTTGGCCCCTTCTAATGAAGGGCCGGGTCGAGACTAACCATGCCATGAGAGGCTATCTACTGTTCCTTGAAACTCTGGTCAGTGAACAGATGAATCAATAGAATACTAATAGCCAGTAAATAATGTTAGACCCGGTTCTGAACGTCTGAGTCAGGGGTGGCCAACCTGTGGCGGATGCGCCAACAGTGTCACATTTCATGAATACAAGTGTCGAACTATACCCCAAAAGATAGTACATTAAATGATTTTTCTTTAAAATTGATTTTTATGAGTTATACAGCTGATCCCAGCCTGTGAATAGGATCATTAACCAAAGTTCAAGGAACATCCAGACTTATGTCCCCTTTCTTTTACAGAAGGTTCGCCTACATGGTTCCCGTCAGGATGATGATGAATCTCTCTGGCCTGCAAGAGAGGCTCTCCGCCCTTGGTTATCAAGGTTGGGAAGAAATGCTCCATCTAGAGGTCCCTATCTCCTCAGAGTGTCCTCTCTAAGGTTGGACGACGACCCCATGGACGGGCAGGTAGGTGGGGATGAATTTTGAGCCTTCAGCTTTGCAATTACCTACGTCACCGACCTAGGACCCTTAATGGATCCTGATGTTCATGTTACCCTGCATAAACCGTGACTGCTAAAAGCAACACATTCTAGGGAAAACCAAGGGGCTATGACGGAGCTCAAAAGTATGGTAGTGAGTCAGATCCGTTCAGGAACTCAGAAGTTTCCCCCTACAGCCCCAGGCATATCGAAGTAACCTCCTTCGATAAAAACAACGCATAGAGTTTTGCCTTACATGTTCCATATATAGATGGTACCATAAATCTGGATGGCATAGACATACTCCCTCTGGGGGACCTAGAATTTACTCCCAGGTACTAGAATTCCAGTTCAACGGATTCATTCGATTGAAAGAGATTGCCTTGGTTAGGTTAGACAAGGTACCGAAGGTAACAGTATTATTTCCTAAAGGGCAGGCCCGATCTGTCTGGACCAGGATGTTGTCAGTCTGGGGGTTACGATAATTCCAAGATCTGCCCTTCCAATTCGACCTACACGTTTGATGGTCTGATCGGGTTAGTTGTGGGAAATACGTTCTGTCTGAGGCCTCTATCAGACAGGAATCGATAGTCGGTTACCCACTCGTCATCACAGCCTCCCTCCGATTCGACGTCTATGCATCCAAATCCCCCTCATCAGGTGGTCTACCTCACTGATTCCCCAGGTACACAGCCCAACCCCGTTGGGATGTTTTACCTGCATACAGCCCTAGATCCGAACCCTCAGGCTCCTCTCGTGGACACCAGAGAGGAAGCTACAGGAGTAGAAGACAGTCTCGCCATCGAGACGGACCTAGAAAAAAGGGGGCTCGGAGAAGGAAAGTACCTAGATTCACCCCCTCACAACGCGGTGGTCCCGGTAGGGGGTAGACTTTACCACTTTCGAGACCATTGGACCTTCGGTCTGTGGGCTCATAGCATAATCTCTAAAGGTTTGAGGTGAAAATGGCCACAAGGTCCTCCTCCTCCACCAGTGACCTTCTCCCAGAAATCCACTCCCATCCTGGAAGAGTACACCACAGGGTTACTCAAGAAGAAGCAATCAAACGGGATCGATCACTGAAGTTCCAAAGCCACCTGTTCACAATTCCGAAGAAAGGCTTGGCGGCATTGAGAGTGGACCTGGACTTGTCAAGCTAAACTCTTACATTCTCTGCGACAAGTTCCGGATGTTGACTATCTCTCAGGTACGGACCTTACTTCCCCGTAGGACCGTCACCACCTCTGTCGATCTTACCGACGACTATTATCTTGCGCCTTTAGCTCGAAACTTCTCTTCTTATCTGGGTTTCCGCCTAAGCAGGAAAGCCTTTGTGTTCAAGACATGCCCTTTGGCCTCAACATTGATCCCAGGATATTCACAAAACTAGGAGAGAGAGTGTTAGAACAACTCAGGAACCAAGAGATACAGATCATTGCTTATCTGGCCGGTTGGCTCATTTGGGCCCGGCCGGTCATAGAAGGCAACAGAGCTACGAAGGAATTATTCCAATTTCTCGACAACCTGTGATTTCGGGTCAAACTCCAAAAAATCTCGCCTGCAACCATCAGGCCACTTAGAATGGTTAGCCATTCAGTGGGACCTTTCGAAGCACACGTTGTCTCTCCCTTCCAAAAGGTAAGAGGAATAGTTTCCAAGATCAAAAAATTTTCTCAAACACAAACAGGTGTCCGAAGAGCCTTAGAAAGTATCCTCGGACTTTTCCAATTCACTTCAGTAACAGATCTAATAAAAGCCAAACTCAAAGACATCAATCGAGTTTGGAGAAAGAGAGCTACAGTACCTATAAGAGACATGGTCTCGAAGATCCCCTCTGTCTTGAAAATGAGACTACGCCCATGGTCCGAACCGAAGGACCTCTCCAAATCGGTTCCTCTACAATTCCCACCTCCACAAGTGACATTCCATACAGCCGCGTCTCTAAGTGGATGGGGGGGATTACTCCGAACATCAGATGTTTCAGGTTCTTGGTCACTCTCCATGAAACAGTCCCATATCATTGTTCTCAAAGCCATGGCAGTGTTCTTGACCCTGAAGAGAGACTCTCCTCCGAGGTCGACCCACATCAGAGTAGTGTCAGACAGCACAGACGCAGTACACTACGTCAACAGGGGAGGATCCAAGTCACCCAACCTGAATCAGATCCTGGTCACTATCTTCGCCTGGGCAACAGAAGAGAACTGGTTCCTGTCAGCACCTCACCTAGCGGGAGGCCAGAATGTGAGAGCGGACTCACTATCCAGGACGGATCCACTGGAGTCAGAATGGTCTCTAGACATAATTTCATTCCGGTGGATACTCAGGCTCGTTCCAAGCCTCCAGGTAGATCTATTCGTAACTCAGATGAATCACTAACTTCCTTGTTATGTGACCCCAACCCTGGACCCTCGGGCTTATGCCATGGACGCATTACCCCGGGATTGGAACCATTAGAAGAAGATTTCCCTATCTCCCCCAGGGAATCTTCTAAAAACTTTTACACAAACTACGCTCCTTCCCGGGCGCAGTGGCTTTAGTACCACCTCACTGGCCAAGAACAGTTGGTTTCCTCTCCTCCTCGAGTTGAAACTCAGTCCCATCCGGATCCCGTTCCTCAAACTGACCCGAGTATCCAAACTCACTGTGTCAGATTACTCAAGGATAGCCAAAACTCTAACTTTGTGGACTACAGGAAGTTGGCAGCTCGTAGAGATGCGAACATTGAACCGGAAACGATCTCTTCATCGAATGGGACAAAAAAGGGACTCGACAATTCGCCAATATGATTCGGCCGTTAACAACTAGTAGGTCCCCTAAGAGTGCAGACCATACTCGTATGTCCCCGCATTTAGCCATCTCTTTCTTGAGGTTCCTATTTGACAAAGGCCTAACAGTTAGCACTTTAACCACCATCAAGTCAGCTTTGAAGAAGATCTACCTTGTTGGGTTCAACATTAACCTAGCTGATTCCTATTTTTCATCAACCCCAAAAACATGTGCTAGGCTTCGACCTTCGGTTCGGCCACAAAAGGACTCTTGGTCTATGAACGGTGTTCTCAAACTTGCGATGGACACGGACAATGAATCCTGCTTTTATATCACTCTTCTTAGGAAGACTTTATTTCTAACGGCTATGGCCTCAGGTGATGGAACATCAGAACTAGCAGCTCTCACGAAACCCGGAAAACATAGATTTCCTCCCTTCAGCCGAAGTACTCCTTTCCAGACAAAGCTTCCCTAGCTAAAAAATGAGGATCCGCAAAATAGGTGCTCCTCTCGGAAGATTATTCTTCATCCCCAGGATTTTTCTCCGTGTACAGTCACACTCTCAAGCCCCTTTTTAGCTAGAACTGCCACCCGCTCGTCTGGCTCCTTGGTTATCAGGGAACAAGGAGGTACTATTTCCATTCACGGTATCAGGCAACAAATCCTCTACTTCATTAAACATACTAATCCGGAATCATTTCCCCAGGCTCATGATATACGGACAGTAGATGCCTCCAACAATGATTTCCAGAACAGGGACTTTGATGATTTTAAAAAATATACGGGTTGGAAATCCCCTATGGTTGTCAAACGCCAATATCTAAAGATCTTACAGGCCCTTAAATACCCAACGATGGCAGAGGGGAGCCTTATCTCTCCCCATTAATCTCCTCTTCTTCCTTTCTTCCATCTCTTCTCTTCTCCCTCCTACCCGCCACTCACACCACGTCGCCGCTCTCCTTGGTAGTTCGTTAGCCCTATGATATTTGCCATGTTTAATTCCTATGGTTTAACTGTTATTGTAGTTACCGTTCCTTTAATGTTTAGATATACTTAGACATGTAAGGTTTGATGCCTTTTGCGATTCGACACTCAGTTGGTTCCTTGTCGTCATTATTATTTAACCTTACGTTCCCTATGTCATTTGGCTGGTTGGTAATTGGACGGTTACTTTATTATATCATAGTATTGTCGTACATGGTGATTGTATTCTCCTCATTATGTTATTAATTTATTGGGCTTGGAAGGCATTCTCTGGTACTTTTTCGCCGGCCGTCACAGGTTCGACCCAGAAAAGGGATTTTGACGAAGGAAAAATCTATTTCTGGGGAGAGACCTGTGACGCCCGGCGAAACCCTTCCCGATTATTTTTGTACGGACCCACCCTTTCCTTGCCAAGCCATATGTTCTTGCAGAAGGATGACCTAGTGAGCGCGAGTGGTGGGTGTCGGTAGGGTAACCCAACTGTATTCTATAGGGCCTGTCACGGCCCTCCCCCTTTGATGAAGGGATTATCTAAATGGAAGACAGCCTGTGAATAGTGTTTTACAAACGCCCTTGTTAGATATACGACACCAACAAGGTGCTCGCGCGAGGGTTGTAACCTCTGCATTCCATGCTTTTAATTTTCTCTGGTATATTTGGAAGATTTATATCAGAAAAAGTACAAAGAAGGACTTTTTCGCCGGGCGTCACAGGTCTCTCCCCAGAAATAGATTTTTCCTTCGTCAAAATCCCTTTTTGGCGTCGGGGTCGTTCGCGTCCGAGTATACCCTTAAAGGGGTGTCCGAGGAGCGTACCTATCCAGGGTTAAGATGAATGTATTAACAACCATTCAAGTTTTTAAAGATTTTCCTCTTACAGCAATTGCCAGTTTCTTATAATACTTCTGAAAGAAAACTTGGAGCTGTTCAATCTACCGAAACTTCTAGCTTGGATGAAAAATTGAGCGAGGCATACTAATCATTCAGTTCTAATAAAAATGTTGAAGGCAATTACCAACACTTTTACCCCCATTGGACGTACTGGTACGTTTCACAAAACTCATCCCTTTACCCCCATGGACGTACCGGTACGTCCTTGCAAAAAAACTTTTTTTACATTTTTTTTTTCATATTTTTGATAACTTTATGAGAAACTAAAGGCATTTCCCAAAATAATGAGACTAACCTGACCTCTCTATGATGAAAATTAAGGCTGTTAGAGAAATTTAAAAATATATATATCGCAAAATGTGCTTGAAAAAAAAAAACGCCTGGGGGTTAAGGGTTGGAAAGTTCCAAATAGCGTTGGGGGTAAAAGGGTTAATACAATTATCAACCTCTTATCTATACTAAATATCTAGCCAAGTTAGATTTACAAAAATAAAAATAACATAACCCTTAAAAAAATAATTCAATTAAACCACAATCCAAGGACATTTCAGTGGATTTGTTTCTGAAATTTTAGCTAGTACTTTTGAGAAATTTTAGCTAGTACTTTTGAGAAATGCAGAACACACAAGAGGAAATTCAATTATTTACCTTTTCTCCAAATACAAAATATGGTGATGGATACTGAATCTCCCTGTTACTGCAATTCACGGAAGATTTGTGGATGAGGGCGGCTTTGGACTCTTGAGTTAACACCTGCAAGATGTAAATAATTATGCATAAAAAAATTACTTGGATAAATTCTTTAAGGATGCATGCTAAACCATTATACAACCTAATTTCATATGAGCAACTATAAACACTATCAACTATAGTCCATTTCTTTTAGCGATGCAGATTTGCACCGACTCGCAGCGGTGCCCTTTAAGCTCGGAAAAGTTTGCTGATCGCTGATTGGTTAGAATTATCTTGTCCAACCAATCAGCGATCAGGAAACTTTTCCGAGCTAAAAGGGCACCGCTGCGAGTCGTCGTAAATCTGCCTCACTAAAAGAAATGGACTAAAGTTTTACATGGGCAACTGGCTTCTCAACACAAGCTTACATAGAAATAATTTCAACCCACCTTTCGTTTCTCCTTGTGGACACAAACGTTGGGGTAATGTCCCAGTGTCATGAGGCCTACAATAACATCAACCTTGGGGTCTGGGCCAACAAAATTATAGGACTGCGGGAGAAGACACTCCTCTGGAAAGCCAGCGGATACCATCAAGTCTTTGAGCTGGTTCTGTAAGAAAAAAAAATCAGTCTAGATGATGTGGAGTTGTGAAAGAGAGGGAGTTACGAACCTTCCCAATGTGTAAATATAATCATAAATTCCTAATTACACTGGGTAATTCTTGACTTATGACGTATGCGACATATGACGATTCGACTTTACGGTGATTTCACAAGTCTATCGGAAATACTTCGCTTATGGGACAAATACTTACTTGAAATAATCTATTTTCTTGTATAGAGTAAACCCATTTATCTTGGTAAATTATTATTTTCTTTTACTGACAATATACAGTATCCATTTTTGGTAAAAAGTGCATTAAGAAAATTTTAATATCTGTCGAGTTCATATCATACGTTTGGTGACACCACATTACCGGCGGCAAGCAATACAGTGATTTCCTTCCATTAGGCTATCAATTAGTATTAGTATTCTCATTATCGAAATATCAAGTAACAAAATCGACTTAGGACGCGTCTCCCGGTCCCTATCTCCGTCGTAAGTCGACGACTACCTGTACATGATAAATTATTACCTTAGCTTCCCAAGTAACACGCAGGGTTGGCATTGAAAGTCCCTTGTAGTCGCAGAAGTTGATCTCTGCATCTTCCCCTCCTAACCGAGCTTCTTCCCAACAGTTGAATGCATTGAGGGCCGCGATGTGATCGCTAAAACGGTTGCCCGAGAATGCTTTTTGGAATGGACTTAGTCGCCTGAATTCAGGAGCTGTGGACAATAAAAATCAACCATGAGACAAAATCAGGGCACCACAAAACATGACAAATTTGAAGATAATTTGTATTTTTCCTAATGATAAAAATCTTTAGCTATTTATTAGAGGCATTAGTTAAACCAAAAGTAATAGCTCTAACAAATGCCGTAGGTTTGTATTCCAGTTATGGAACAAATGTAAGATTTAATATTTTCAATTTACATCAACTAAAATTGCATTCTTCAAGATAATTAAGTAACGTGAATCAAAAGTATTGTAAGATATTGTGCTGTACTTACGAATGATGAAAATTTCTGGGGAAGTGGAATTATGGGCCGCAATTGTACACATGGCATCGCCACAGAAGAAAATAGACCCTAATATCACCATCTTTCCTAAACGTGGCTCAATTGGTAAACGTGCCAATATGCGACCCAGGGGTGTCAACTCATCGTGTCTGTCCAAACACTTCATTTCTGTAAGATAGAGGATGAAATATAATCAGTATAACCATTCTGCTTTAAATCTATGGTATGATTTAAGAAAAAATTATGAGATTTAATCAACAAAAGGAGGGTCACCAAGAACTCAATCTCTTCTTGGATTCGCAACGTCAAGAGTTTGCTCTCAGAGACCCTCCTCCAACTCATGATGTCAGGGGCGTCAGTACGTTCCTGGCATTTAAGCGAAACTACTCAGTTTCTCAAGTTTTACAAGCGGGCGTGTGGAAGCATCAAACAACCACCACTGCCCACTAAGGTAATGAAACACTGACAAACTCGATAAAGCATTAACTAGGTAACTCATTCCCATTCAAGTGAAACGTGCAAATCTGAAAAAATAATGCCATTTTCCTAGAATACAAAGCTAAGTTATCACCTGTTCCCTAACTTCTATTTTGTCTACTGTATTTACAAAGCCCTTGGAGCATGTGATGCCCTTCTTAACATTCCCAATACTGTACAAAAAAGTTGAATTAGTTGGAGTTAGGATTTCTTGAAAATTACTTGGGCTTACATTTTAAGAAAAGTGCTGATGAATTTCAAGATCTGCAATATTACAAGGATGCAAAACCTTATCATTTATATGGTGACTCAATCCTTAAGTGGGAGGTATTGTCCACGAATAAAGTCCGCTTCACTACCACATTAGGAAGCAGAAGACATAGTAAATATAGTGAATGTATGTGTGCCATGTTGAGAGAATTGCAAATGGCAGGCTGCTAAAGGTGATGAATGCAAGTACAAGAGAAAGGCCAAGGTTTGGGTAGATGGATGGTGTGAAGAAAGCTCTGGGTGATAGGAGGATAGATGTGAGAGAGGCAAGAGAGCATGCTAGAAATAGGAATGAATGGCTTCTTCCTCCGGTGCCTTGGATGACCACAGAGGTAGCAGCAGTAGGGGATTCAGCATTATGAAGCTACATCTGTAGTGGATAACGGGGGAGGGTGGGCTGTACCACCCTAGCAGTACCAGCTGAACTCGGTTGAGTCCCTTGTCAGCCTGGGAGGAACATAAAGAGGAGACATCCCCTTTTTTGTTTCATTTGTTTGATGTCGGCTACCCCCAAAATTGGGGGAAGTGCCTTGGTATATGTGTATGTATGTGTGCGCTACACACATACATATATGTATATAAGGATATAATTCAAATGATTCAAAGAGACCGTTCACAGACAAGCCTACTTTTAATGAGGCTTTCCTGGCCATCGAATGATACCACTGACCAACTACTAGAGAACTAACGTCACTATACGGTATAGCTCCTATGTCTCTTCCAGCCTTCAAGATTATCACAATACATTTCCACCAACTTCCAAGTAGAGTTTTAATTAAAGTATACCCATTTACTTCACCAAAAGAAATTTATTGGGGGTTCTTACCTACAATATATATGAATTGTGTTTTCTGAATTATGAACACTGTACAGTACCTCAAATTAACAAGTAGGAAGCTAGAAACTCCAGCTTGATAGTGAACGAATATATTAAACAGTAACTATTTCGAAAATTTTACAAATTGAAGTCAATCAATTATTCTTAGTCAATAAATTGAATCATGCTTTGTACCGAAGTGTTTGGCCTGTGTGACATGAATCTATACTATAAAACATTAGGATGTAATTTCACTGATATCGCAAAAACTTAAAATATCCTTAAATAAAGGAAAATCGCCATAAACAATATACGAGTCAACCATCATCATAAAATCCCAAGATTTCAAACAATAAAGGAATCAAATCATACAATACCTCTTAAAACAACCTCCGCTTCAATCACAGCATCAATGGGAGGAGCTTGCACAGCCTTAGAGAGGAACTCCCCGATGGATCCAAGCCGCAACAGTTTGATTGACAGGGACACCTCGTGAAGAGGAGTTCGGAACATCTCGGGAGTCATGTGTTCGTCGAGGCTTTCAAACCGGGCCTGTGAATAAGCGTTCAGAAATACTATAAAACCCTAAAATAATAATAATGATTTTTGCTAATAAATAAAGTTTTTGATCAAATGACTTGAAATTTTTATATGATGAAGCTATTATATGTTTAAAACTTTATAGAAATGTTGTATTTTGAATAATTAGATGAAAAAAATGCAGGATATAATGGACGGTCCCCATAAATCAAGTTAAAGTACTGTTGCCACAAACTATAAGTCTAATTATATCATTAATTTTAAGCCGAAGGCCAGGAACCAAGACTTAGCACATCTAGATATTAATGTTACTAGCCATTAATTTTAAGGTTTTGAAAGTCGTTTTTCTGCAAAGACCGCTAATCATACATGGTCTTACTTCAAAAGACTCATATTTGTCTAAACAAGTAACAATTATTCAGGAGGAAAAAGTCCACAAGTCAGCTCTTTCCTGCGAGAGATGATCAATTACCCTGTTGGTAACTTTCCGCTGAATTAAAAGTTTATCTCGGCTGCCTTTCCTCCTGTTTTACTCATTTTATCCTCAAAATTGAATCGAGGCTTTAACTATAATAAGCATTTATCACATTTTGTGGAATAAAAAAAAATTAAAAATGCGGGAAATCACATTTGAAAATAGACAATATTCAAATAGATTCAATTACTTCCTTTTTTAAAGTTATCTTAACACCATTTTTGCATTTCCTTTTTTAAAGTTATCTTAACACCATTTTTGCATTTAAAAGCTCTTTCTATCTATTATTCAGCCTATATAATGTTCATTCAATTATAATCTTAACCTGGACATATTTGCAATTGAGTGATAAACCCTTGTTATAGGGAATAACTTAATTATCCATTTCTTTATTGTTACAAATTAATAAGTAACAAGATTTATAGATTATCCATATAAATATGGGAGGATGAGAGAATTGTACCTAATATTCTATGCTCTCAATAACTTCTGGCATTCTATTTAATTGTAAACAGCAAGCCGAGATTTGCTACAATCATATTTATAATTTTAGTTTTAGAAAGATTAAGAAGTCCTACATTAATAAATTTCCATTCTCTCTGTGAAGACTATAGCCCTGACTTGTTCTCTTCATAGCCTTGCTAAATCCCATAGTGTACTGTATAATAATTGCACTTTCAAAAATAAAAGAAAAAAAATAATACTGGTTAGGCTACAACCCAATTTGGAAGAATAAGATGCTACAAGCCCTAGAGCTTCAACAGGAAAAGTACCCCAATAATTAAAGGAAATAAGCAAATAAAATATAAAAGTAATGAAAAAAGAACATTAAATACTAAATTTTTAAATCAGTAACAAGATTAATCATAAACTATGAAAACACTTATGACAACCTATTCAGCACAAAAAGGATTTGCAACAAGTTTAAAATTCTGATGTTTCACAGATTTAACATCTGCCATTAATATAAAATATTTTAAAATCCTACATAAACTATGAAAAGAGACACGTCACCCTATCCAGCACAAAAAGAATTTGCATAACTCTAAAATTCTGATGTTTCACAGATTTAACATCTGGCAAAGATTAAGTACTCGAGTAACAGTCTGATTTTATCCAATCCAAACTTACTCTGCTGCAAAGATGGAAGCAGAAGCCAGCCCTGACTCTCCCCGCTCGACCCTTCCGCTGCTCGAGATTCGTACGCGATGCCCAGACGGTGGCGTAATTCGTCATGTTGTTATGGGATGTGAAGAGCTTCATCTTCGCCTTGCAAGAGTCGATCACAAAGACGACATCATCGATGGTGATGGAAGTTTCGGCAATGTTGGTGGCAAGAATAATCTGGAAATTAAATGGTAAAATTTATTGCATAAAATATATAAATCAATTTGCAAAATAAAATAAATTATAAAATATATCTAATTAGCCACTTGGAAAAGAATAACATTATTAAAAACACGGCTAACAATGCAGTCTAGCCCTAGTTACATGATTTGGTGGTAAAACTCATTCCATAAAACACTTTAATCAATTTGCAAAATAAAATAAATTATAAAACATATCTAATCGGCCATTTGGAAAAGAAAAACATTAACAAACACAGCTAACAACGCAGTCTAACCTTAGTAACACCGTTTGGTACAGGATCAAACACCCTTTTTTGGGCTCAAGCCATGGCGTCCTGATGGAAGGTTCCTGTTTGGTAGCTTCCTTGGGTATAAGACTACTAAGATATTCCCAGAGAATTTAACCACAGGTTATCACAGAATTCTAACTTCTGGAGCGAGTATCTCAAAGGTTTCCCTTTAAGACATCGTAATACAACAGGGGACACGCATGTCTGGTCGTGCCACATAGCTATCTCCACCCCGAACAGAGTTAACGCTTCGGTGTGTAAGGGCTGAGAATAGCTGGGAGCCGTTCCACAGCTAATCTCACTCGTGGCTACTACTGATACTCGAGACGTAAACAAACGGACGCCATTGCTCTAATGACGTCACGCGCGTCTTTATCCTTTGTTTAGTAGCTGCCCTACTGAGACGGATTTTCCCTTGTGTGAACTTTATCGTTTTGCATCTTCGCTATGTCGTTACCTTCAGCCTCGCCTTCTTCTGGAAAGTTGAGTACAAGGTTCCAGTATTGTTTAATTAAGCTCTGGCCGTAAAGTAAATATTATTTTGCGAAATAATTGATGTTTTGTGGCAGAGCTGTGCCTCTACCGGACCCGCCATTTTATGGCGTCGTTGTTGTTTTGCATGTCTTATTTAGTTAGCCACAACAACGCTTCCGGCCTTATATACTAATCGAATACATTAGTTTATTTAGTCTTCATAGCTAGGAACTTTTATATCGTGTTTAGACGCTTTTTATCGGTCATCGATTGACCTCATACCAGTCGGCTACTATAGCCCCCAGGCCAGGAGCCTATATACAAGTGTTCATGCATGATTTATCAGTGATCCTAGACTAAGTTATGAAGATAGTGGCATTATTATTTTACAATACTTTTGACTAGTGATGCAAATGTTTTCGCCTTCAGGGACCATATAGGGGATAGGCTAGTCAGTGATTCTTACTAGCCTAACCTAACCTTAGGACCCCTATATGCTTCCTTCATCCCCTGCCTTGGCATTCCCTCTAATTAGCCTTGATCCCTTTTCTGAGTAAAGGGATTTATTGTCTAATAGAGTATTATATCGCCTCTCAGTCCTCCCTAAAGGAATGAACCCCCTTTAGGATTGCGTCTGAGAGTGAGGTTAGGCTAGCCTACCTCTATGGCTAGGATAGTCTGCGACTTTCCTGCGATAGCGATACGTCTTCTTCCTTGCCTAGTTCAGGACTTTTAGCCCCGATCTAGGTCGGGTTAGGAAGGTTTCTCTGTTCCATGCTGAAACTGTACTCTTGCACCGTTTTAGCCGATCAGCCTAATCTTAGGTTAGGGAGTGTCCTCCCTTCCCTTTGTGGCCGCTCTGGTACAGAAACCCTTCCTGGGAAGACCCCTCTCTTCTCCCTCCCCTCCTATCTCTTGTATAGCCTAGCCTATGCTTAGGTTAGTTTATACTCATCTGTCCCCTGTCCTACAACTCCTCCTTAGGGTGGATGAGTAGGGCTACCCGAGCTTCCTTGTGCAGTCCGCTCTGGTACATATACCTTCATAGTGTCCTATAAGGTTAGTTCCTAGTGTAGCTCTGCATAAGGGAGTCTCCCCCCCCCCCCCATCTTGGGTGTTCCCTAGTCCTCCCTTGGGCTACCTGCTCCCGGTCCCTAGTGACCCCTGCATATGGATGATAGAGCCTGTCTCTATCATGGGTACACCCCCTCAGGGAGGGGGAGGGATGTCTGGAACCCTGAAGGTACTTCCTGCATCCTTCCCCCCCTCCCCCTGTCTCTCTATCTATCCGGGTGCCGGTCTCTTTCCGCCTCTTATGCCGGCAATACCTGCCTCTTGGTGACTTCCCTACCCTTGCCGCCAGCCCCCCGTGTTCCGAGGGACTGCCGGCTGCCGCCGGCTACTACCGGCGGCTCTCCTACTCCTATCTAATCGTTCGCTTGCCGGTCGATCTCCGGAGTGCCGGCATATACTGCCGGCAACCCGATACTACCTGTACCATCCTTACCCCAGTCACCAATCCGGCATCCTCCGGCTGCCGGAGCCGCCGCTCCCTGCCGGCGTGCCGCCGTTGTGCCGGCGGCCGCCATCCTGGTATCTAACTGACTTTTGAAAATTGTCTGTTATAATGCCAGAATCTATGCTGGAGCGAGCTCCGGCGTGCCGGCGGCTTGCCGGATACCCCGGAGGCGTCAAGAATACTTGCACCCCCTCTCTGTAGCTATCATAAGACTAAGATAGCCCTACCTGGCAAATAGATAAGCTGCTTTGCTTCTAAGATCAGTACCTAGTACTGCTCTATTAGTGATCATGCTGTCTCTTTGCATTCTTCTATTTCCAGCATGCTATGTGCATCTTAGCACGGCTGGTTGCCAGAAGCAGTTACCCTTAATGAGACCTTCTGGCTCTTATCTGGGAACCGAATGAATTCGATCCCAACCTTGTCCTTGGCTTTCCATGGAGTTCCAATATAATGGGAATCCTAAGAAACTATATCCAATGATCTCGGTCATTTGAATTATCCCAGGACCAAGCCTATGGTAACCAGCCGGGCGAGATGCATGGAGCGTGTTCTCCTTTACTGTTTCACTCTCTATGCATCACACCTTCTGTAAGTTAAAATTAATGATTAATATTAACTTAATTTAAGAGCCATTCCTATGACTCCCCCATACTCATTTTCTCTTTCTTCCACAGGAGGAGCAGATGAAGTGCGATTTCGCATACTGTGCCGTGAAACGCTCCCAGTTTTACGGACATACGGCGTGCAGGACTCACGCCCCTTGCTCAGACAAGAAAGGGGATTGGAAGTTCTGGAATCCACTGGAATGTACGGTCTGCCAGGCCTACCTAGTTGAGGCCTTCCATAACCCTCCCTCAGCGGAGGTTAGAGACATTGCTCGTGAGAAACTGCGCAAGTGGGTGCGTGGTTTTCAGAGGAATGCCACTGGACCGTACCTGGCCACCGAAGAACTGAGGTCCCTGCTGTTCCCTAAGGCCTCCCCTGATTCAGTGGTTCCAAAGGAAGCAATCCCCACTGTCCAAATTACGGTGGAACCTGATGTGGTCATGGCTCAGTCCATGCACGAGTGTCGCCTAGATTCCGAAGAGGATGAACAGATCTCTGACGTCTCGGAAGACACGGAGAAGACGCTTATGGCTCAAGGAGCCGAAGAGGACGAAGACAAGGTGGAATACACCGAGTCGGAGATTGGAGCTACTCCCTCGTCCATCCCTCCGCCTACTCCTACACCGACGGATGTGTCCATTCCGTCTACCTCCTCGACCCCGGATCCTTCCTCTTCTACACAAGAACTGATCCGACTGATTAGAGCTGTCATGGACGACAGACTGAAGGAGAACCAGGAGTCCATCAGGTCTATGATTGGATCCAGAGAACCGAAGAAGATCTCGGTTAAGGATCTCCCAGCTTGCTCTCATGCCAACCCGTGGAGGTATGCAGAGCATATGGTTATTGCGACCGGCAGGATCTTTGTTAGTGACAAAATCGGCACGGTCCCGTTGGAAGATGTGGAATTCTTCCCAAGCTTCGAGGCCTACCCGGACTGTTACGTCCGGCTTCGTTCTGAACCTGCCTCGAAGGAGGAGACCGAACCTAAGGAAGAGATAGTGTTCGATCTCGCAAAGGCCCAGGCTATGCTAGCCTCCGCATTTAAGAGCAGGGGCTTTACCTGCTCTAAGCTTCCTGCCTTGAGCAAGAAGCATCCTACTTATGTCGCTCCCGACACTGCGATTCTTCCATTTTTGGAAAAGGCCTTGGCTGCATGCCTTAAAGCGGCGGAAGAAGGGAAACCCTGCCCTGCACTGGAGGAGTGCAGACCCTTCTCCATCGTAACGCCCCCTGACACTAGACAATGGAAAGATGTCCAACATACTTTCGTTGTGGGTAGGCTCGATCCTGACGTTGCCGGACGTCAGTTTAATGAAGACCTCCCTAAGCTCAATGATCACCTCCTTCGCCGGGAACAAGACACGAAGGAGAGGCTTGCAGCGTCTCTTTCTCATCAAGTCCAACTTGAAGTTATGGCCTGTGACACAGCAGTACCCGATCACTACATGGTACTGGCCAAATCCCACTTACTCACGGTAATGAAGGACTTGTACCATTTCATAAAGGCTCGTAGAGCCTGTCGTGAATTCGTGTTTGTCGGTGCCACCGTGAAACACGAACCCCGGAGGCTGATTTCCTCCAACATCTGGGGAAAGCACCTGTTTCCTTCGGACCTTGTCAAGGAAATAACGGACAGAGCCGCCACGGAGAATAGGAACCTTCTCCACAAGTGGGGCATGTCCAGGAAAAGGAAAACCTCTCAGGACGATGGACCTCAGCCTAAGAGGAAACCTCAGAAACCGAAACCCCAGCAACGTCAACAAAGACGTCAGTTTCCGGGACCCGCTACCTCCCAAGTGGTTGCCCAACCACAACAGACCTTTCAATTGGTCCCCCAACCGGTGTTGTCACAGTCACCGGTCTTCACCCCTGCCTTTGAGCAGCCATCCACTACCTTTCATGCCAGAGGTAGAGGCTCGTCCAGGGGTGCAAGCAGAGACGCCTCTCGTCGTCCCTCCAGAGGTAGAGGAGGAAAGGGAGCTAGCGGCCGAGGCAACAAGTCCTCGGGACACCAGAAGCAATGAAGTGCTTCCGGTGGGAGGAAGACTCCGCCAATTCCAGGATCGTTGGACCTTCGATCCTTGGGCACACAGCATCATCAAGAACGGTCTAGGCTGGAGTTGGGTGCAACCACCCCCAATCTTCCAGCGGTTCTTCCAACAATCGACCCCCATTCTGGAAGAATATGTTCTAGACCTCTTGAACAAGAAGGTGATAAGGAAGGTAAAGTCCACCAGGTTCCAAGGGAGACTGTTTTGCGTTCCCAAGAAGGACTCAGACAAGCTCAGAGTCATTCTGGACTTATCCCCCCTCAACAAGTTCATAGAGAACAACAAATTCAAGATGCTGACGCTTCAACAAATAAGGACCCTTCTGCCTCAAGGTTCCTACACGGTCTCTATAGACCTGGCGGATGCCTATTGGCACATTCCAATGAACCATCACGCTTCCTCCTACCTAGGATTTCGACTCCAAAGGAAAAGCTACGCCTTCCGGGCCATGCCATTCGGCCTCAATGTGGCCCCTCGGATCTTCACGAAGCTGGCAGACGCCATAGTACAACAGCTCCGCCTAAGAAACGTCCAGGTGATGGCCTACCTCGACGACTGGCTAGTCTGGGCTCCATCGCCCGAAGAGTGTACAAAGTCTTGCGACGAAGTTACCCAGTACCTAGAACACCTGGGATTCAAGATCAACGAGAAGAAATCTCGCCTCTCTCCGGCTCAGAAGTTTCAGTGGCTGGGAATCCACTGGAATCTTCAGTCACACCGCCTTTCCATCCCCCAGAAGAAAAGGAAGGAAATAGCAGGGTCTGTCAAGCGACTACTGAAATCCAAACGCATTTCAAGACGACAGCAGGAACGAGTTCTAGGCTCTCTACAATTCGCCTCAGTGACAAACCCAGTGCTTCGTGCACAGCTAAAGGATGCCGCGGGAGTCTGGAGACGATCGGCATCCATCGCTCGAAGAGACCTCAAGAGACGGCTTCCAAACAGACTTCGACGCCTCCTAAAGCCGTGGTCGGAAGCAATGGCCCTGAAAAGGTCCATTCCTCTCCAACACCCTCCTCCTTCACTCAACATCCACACGGATGCCTCACTGGAGGGCTGGGGAGGTCACTCCCACCTGAAACAAGCTCAAGGGACCTGGTCTCCACTATTCAAGACGTTCCACATAAACATCTTGGAGGCCATGGCGGTCCTTCTTACTCTGAAGAAGCTATCCCCGCCGCCCTCGATCCACATCCGTCTAACCCTAGACAACTCGGTGGTAGTTCGTTGTCTCAATCGCCAAGGCTCAAGATCGCCCCAGATAAATCAGGTGCTTCTCCCAATCTTCCGTCTGGCGGAGAAGAAGAAGTGGCACCTGTCTGCAGTTCACCTACAAGGATTCCGCAACGTGACAGCGGATGCTCTATCTCGGACAAACCCGATAGAGTCGGAATGGTCTCTAGACGCAAGATCATTCTCCTTCATCTCTCATCAAGTCCCAGAACTTCAGATAGATCTCTTTGCAACGAGCGACAACAATCAACTTCCTCTGTACGTAGCCCCGTACGAGGACCCCAAGGCAGAAGCGGTGGACGCCATGTCACTGGACTGGAACAGATGGTCCAAGATATACCTGTTCCCTCCCACCAACCTTCTGTTGAAAGTCCTCTCCAAACTGAGAACCTTCAAAGGGACAGCGGCCCTAGTGGCTCCCAAGTGGCCCCGGAGCAACTGGTACCCCCTGGTCCTGGAGCTGCAGCCCAAGCTGATCCCTCTCCCGGGCCCAGTTCTCTCTCAACAAGTACAGAAGTCGACTGTCTTCGCTTCATCATCGAAAATCAAGGACCTTCATCTCATGATTTTCTCTCCCTTGCCGCAAAGAAGAGGTTTGGGATCTCGAAGAAAAGTCTAGACTTCCTAGAGGAATACAAGACCGAATCCACGAGACGGCAATATGAATCATCCTGGAGGAAATGGGTCTCCTTTGTTAAAGCAAAAAATCCTAAAGAAATCACCATTGATTTCTGTATGTCCTTCTTCATTCACCTTCATGGACAAGGATTAGCAGCCAATACGATTTCGACCTGCAAATCGGCTTTGACTAGACCAATTCTATACGCTTTCCAAATTGATCTGTCCAGCGACATCTTTAACAAACTGCCGAAAGCATGTGCTCGCCTACGCCCAGCACCCCCTCCGAAACCGATCTCCTGGTCACTAGACAAGGTGCTCCATTTCGCCTCCAACTTGGACAACGATTCATGCCCCCTCAAGGATCTGACTCAGAAAGTTATATTTTTATTTGCTCTCGCCTCGGGAGCTCGAGTCAGCGAAATAGTGGCATTATCAAGAGAAGAGGGACACATCCTGTTTGCTGATTCAGGAGAAGTGACCCTCTCCCCTGATCCGACGTTTCTCGCCAAAAATGAATTACCCACCAAAAGATGGGGCCCTTGGAGAATATGCCCCCTGAAGGAGGATGTCTCTCTATGTCCAGTAGAGAGCCTCAAGGTCTATCTTCGCAGAACTTCAAACTTTGGTGGAGGCCAACTCTTCAAAGGAGAAACATCGGGCAGCGACCTGTCACTGAAACAATTAAGAGCGAAAATCACCTACTTCATTCGCAGAGCGGATCCGAACAGTACACCCGCTGGTCATGATCCTAGAAAAGTGGCATCTTCTCTGAACTTCTTTCAGAGCATGGACTTTGAGAGCCTTAAAAACTTTACGGGCTGGAAGTCCTCGCGAGTTTTCTTTAAACATTATGCGAAACAAGTGCACGAAATCAAACATTTTGTGGTAGCCGCAGGTAGTGTTATGAAACCTGCACCTAACTCTGCGTAGAACAGTGAGTTACTTGGGACTCTAACTCTTCGGGTGCCTATGTTGACCCTCGAGTGATTCATAGTGATGTCTAAAAACACTTAGTGCTTTTATAACTGTTCTTATCCCAGGTGAAATGTCATAGTGTTACACAAGTGCCGCATGCCTTGAGCATGATGTGTTATTTAAAGACTTGCGTTCCTCGAGAACGAGTACCTACTAATCCTGAAATTCCCTTTCAGATTCAAGAGCAAGCCTTTATTTCTATGTACATTATTATTACTGTAAATGAACTTTACTTTTGCTGTAAATTATTTAATTTCTGCATTGTGAAATAAAATTTCTATTTTATTACTTATGCGTCTCTTTCAGCTCCTACTTACTATGAAATACATACTGTCATAGTTTTATTTACTCCTCCTTTCTTATGGTCATGAAGAATTTAAGATGTCCATTCCTAAATTATATTCACCTTGCCTCAGTAAGGTTCCTACACGAATACTTACTTCTGATAATCAGGAGATGAACTCTACGCACAGTGCCCAACCACCACTGGCCTACTTCAGAATGTTCCTATACAAATATCAAACATTCTGCTTCATCTCTAAGCTCTTAAAAAGTTCTTCTGTCAAGATGAATAGCCCTTCAATACCACTTTGACGTCGGCATAGCCCATGGGAACTTCCTACCAATGGGGGGCAGGATATTTCGTTCCTATGGTTCTTACCTAAGATTACTTTGCTGTTTTGTCAATGCCTAGGCACTTAACTCTGGGGGAAAATCTACCACGATACATTGATTCTCTGGTACTCTTCCATCAGGACGCCATGGCTTGAGCCCAAAAAACGGATTTTGAGCGAAGCGAAAAATCTATTTTTGGGTGAGATAGCCATGGCGTCCTGATGGACCCTCCCTACTACTTCGTTCAGTTTGCTCCCACCCTACACAATTGTATCATGGTGATGGGCAGCAACTGGCGCCAGGATAAAGACGCGCGTGACGTCATTAGAGCAATGGCGTCCGTTTGTTTACGTCTCGAGTATCAGTAGTAGCCACGAGTGAGATTAGCTGTGGAACGGCTCCCAGCTATTCTCAGCCCTTACACACCGAAGCGTTAACTCTGTTCGGGGTGGAGATAGCTATGTGGCACGACCAGACATGCGTGTCCCCTGTTGTATTACGATGTCTTAAAGGGAAACCTTTGAGATACTCGCTCCAGAAGTTAGAATTCTGTGATAACCTGTGGTTAAATTCTCTGGGAATATCTTAGTAGTCTTATACCCAAGGAAGCTACCAAACAGGAACCTTCCATCAGGACGCCATGGCTATCTCACCCAAAAATAGATTTTTCGCTTCGCTCAAAATCCGTTCTCTGATCTTCACGAGGTAATTGAGAATGTAATGGCAAAACAATATAATCCTGGGAACCTGAAATGTGATAAGAAAATTACTTCAATTACAAGACATTCTAAATTTTAAACTAATCTTGATAAACAAAAATCTAGCAACTGTAATTTCCAGAAATAAGGATGATTTAAATATATTTCAATCGTTTTGAATTTTATAGATTTAACTTCAATATACAACTTCCTCAAAAGGCAGATAAAATAAATATCCCGCTACAAGACACAACAAGGAAGTTTTACTAATCAAACCATTATCATTAAATGTCTTTTGGAAATTCTTAGAATATACGTGCATTTAAGGTTTAAAGGCCGCTCATGAATGGCAGAGGTAAGGGTCAGTAACATTGCCCTATCAAGCAGGACAATGCCTAAGACTGACCATATATACATATGATCAGCACCCAAGCTAAGATAAAGGAGGGCCAGGCAATTGCTACTGATGACTGCAGATAGATCTATAGGCTCCCCCAAAAACCCCCCTCCTTAACTCACAAGTTTGAGCGAGACTCGAACCCGTCTGACGTTCAAGGGTCAAGGACGTTATCGCGTCGGCCACCACAACCCCAGTAGATAAAAACTAGATTAACTTACTAAACACCGGATGATGGGTTAAATGCTTCATTAGAGCAAATATAAGATTCCAACCAGGTAGAAAAACCAAAACTGCCCCGGGACTGTTGAGGCTACGTATGTACTTCAGCAACGCCTCGATCAATTCGAAGCTCAGGTCCTTCTCGCTCATCATAGCCAAGGCACGTTTTGTTTCCATCGAGTACTGGTCTGAATTCACGTAGTTCATATTTTCCTCAGGTTCGTCCCCGGGCAGATCGTCTTCCTTGTCCTATGGAGAGACAACAATAACCAAAAGTCTTTGGAATTTTAAATTCAATATTAGACTTATCATTATTACTAGCTAAGCTACAAACCTAGTTGGAAAAGCATGATGCTAGAAGGCCAAGGTCTCCAACAGGGAAAATAGTTCAGTGAGGAAAGGAAATAAGGAAACAGACATAGTGTGCCTAATGTCATGAGAAGAGATGAACAGTATATTGGGAGCAGAGTGATGGAAATGGAGGTACAGGAAAGGAGAAGGGGAGGGAGATCAAAGCAAAGGTGGATGGACTGTATCAATGATGACCTTCGATCAAAGGAATTAACTGGTGATGAAGTGTGGGACAGAGGTAGATGGAGAACGCTGGCCAGAAACATCGACCTAACATAAAAGTGGGAAAAGATGCAGAGAAAGAAGATATAGTGTGCCTAAGTGTACCCTCAAGCAAGAGAACTCTAACCCAAGACTGGTAAACCCAGAAGGGAGAAGTCCTTGTATCAGGTAAATTCCTTTTCAGGTCAAAAAAAAAAAAAAACTACTAGGTAAATCAACATCAATATTCCTGAAACTCAAAAGGATATTAAAATTTACAAATTTAAAAGCAATAATGCTTTACATGGGAAGCTCATCTTTTTGCCGTAACTTCAGTAAAACAATTAATAGATGTCTTACGCACTTCATTTTCTGTGCTATTTATCTCAAAATATCACAAATTTTAAGTAATTTGTATTT
>NC_090734.1:155426088-155546898 GCF_036898095.1 Palaemon carinicauda
TCATGTTGGAACAAATCTATTTCTCACCATCTATCTATATACCAAGGCACTTCCCCCCAAGGGGAAGTGCCTTGGTATATAGATAGATGGTGAGAAATAGATTTGTTCCAACATGAATACTTACCTCGAATTACTTCCTTAGGAGGGTCCTTGACCTCTCTCAATCTCGACCAAGATTTCCCGCGCTACCCCCCCTATCTCGCTCCCGATAGTTCCTACCCCCGCCGCCAGGATAAGTCCTGCGGCCCGGATTAGGGCAGGTCACTGCTTTTCCCGGGTCAGGATCTCATTAAGTTCTTGGTCGTGAGATGCGAAACATCTCACCACTCGCTTAAACTCTCGATCCTTTGGCGCGTTGTGATCCCACGTGTTCCCAGTGTACGGACTTGTGTTTTTTCTGCGATAGTGCGTTTTCGCAAAGTGTTCTCAGTCCGTTCCCCTTGAGGTTATCCAGGGTTTCTGTAACTCGTTAGTGTTGACCCTTCGTGTGCGAACGATGGAGAATGTACGTCGTTGTCCTGGTCCTAGAGCAGGAAAGTCGTGTGGGGCTTTCCTCTCTAAACCAGAAGTGGACCCGCATTCCCTTTGTTCCACGTGCAGGGGTAAAGTTTTTTCCTCCTCGGACACGTGTCTCGAGTGCGTGAGTTGGGACGGCATTCAGTGGGTACAGTATAGTACAAAGAAAAAGAAGTCGTCGAAGCGTTCCCCCAAGAAAGTGAGTGGCGTGTCCTCCTTACAGTCGGTCAGTGATCAGTCCGACGAAGCCTCGGCCTCTCCGTCTCCTTCGCAGAGGAGTGGGCAACAAGCCCCCAGTGTGATTGTTAGCCATAGTGTTCTCCCAGGTCAACCCAGTGTGAGGGAGGAACCAAGGGCTGGCCCCTCGGGAGAGAACGGAAGGGCCGCGAGTGTTTCGGGCGAATCGGGCCACGTGGCAGGGGATCACGCTTCCTCAGAAGACCCGGTGTGGGGCAGTGTGGCGATCAGACTCCCCCCCCCCACCCTCGTGGGCCGGTGCGTCGGGTTCCCCCCCGCCAGAAGAGAACCACGCTAGAATTCGTCGCCCGAGTAGCGATGCCTTCGGGTGGAAGTTACCGAAGACTCCAGGGAGGTCACCGCTAAGGATGGACGTATCCCTGGGTCCCTGGCCTTCTAGCAGGGACAGAGTGGACTCGGTACCCTCGGTACCTACAGCAGCTCCCGAGGACTTTCTCCAGCACCCTGTCTCGGACGGTCGACGGCGAAGGGCCTCCCCCGCGCATCACTCGAGCAGTCGTTACGTGAGGAACGTGGCACCCTCGGACTCTTCGGAAGCAGACTCATCCTACGAGGGAGAACGCAGGGAGAAACGGCACCGTAAGAGAGAGCGGACCGATAGTGATCGTTCCCGCTCCAGGTCGAGGTCGCGGCACAGTAGGAAGCGCCCACGCTCTCACTCCCGTAAGTACAAGAGGGAGGTCTCTCCCGGCGGCGGCGAATGGTTCTACGTCCCCCCAGGAGAGTCCAGGAAGCACCGCTCTCCAGACTCTCGGTCCAGTGATCGAGCCTCCAAGTTGTCACTGCCTACATACAACATGGAACCGCTCGACCGGCCACGCAAGAAGGACCTCACTCTCAGGCACAAGTCCTCGAGGCCTTCGGCTCACCCCGCCCGGCGGGAGGAAGCGCGCTTCCGAGAAGACAGCCCGACCGAACCAGCCCAGCGGGGTCGGACGTCGAGCAGGAAGGACCGGTTTCCGGGGTCGGGTCTTCCCACCGGGACCGTGTCCTCCGCTTCCAGAGCCTTGGGCCAGTCGAAAGGCCTCCCGGAGTCGGTGGCACCCGCCCCACGGCGAGACCCAACCGTGTACGGTGCGCCCTACGGTTGCGGGGCAGCCTCCCTGGGACCTAGTAGGGAGCGGCCAGTTTACCACCCAAGCACTGCTCCCCTCAGCCAAGCCGATGCCTCGGTCGACGGAGGCGAGGCTTCCCCGTCGGAGGACTCCGCCTACAGAAGAGTGGTAGGCCTCGTCAGAAGGATCCATGGAATTCCGGAACCCTCGGCGACAAAGGTGAATACCTGGAGGTCGAGCCTCTTGAGATATACGCACCGGGACGTCCTTCCGAAGTCCTCTCTGGCCCTGCCTCTCGCCCCAGACCTAGTACTGGGACAGGAGTACATCGACAACTTGGTGGCCAGCACTGCGGAGGCCCCCAAGTCCCAGAGTGCCTCCAAACTCCTCCAGGGTCTTAAACTACAAGCCAAAGTTTATATCCCAGAAGGGCGGCGCCCAGGCCCCTGTAGAGTGGACCCAGCCGTGGATATCCTAGGACAAGGCGGCTCGGACGAAAGGGCCGGCTCAGCCCCTGTGTCCTTCTCGGCCTCTGAAGCCGGCATGATGGAGGAGATGTCGAGAGACATGATTAACGTCTCCTCATGGCTGGACTGGTGGGCCTCCACGTTGGTTAATGTACAGGCCTCCACAGACCCCGACGACCCGGAACAACAAGGTTTCCTGTCAGACCTTCTCACCTCCGGGGGGAAAGCCCTCAAATTTATGGCGTATCAGGCACTCTCCTTGACGGGCAACTGGGTCCTCCGAAAGCGGGACACAGTGCTTTCCAAAGTGTCAAGAAAAATCCCGGACAGACAGGCGCGAGTGATTCGCACCCTACCCCTAGGAGGCGAGTCCCTGTTTCCGTTGAAGGAATTAGAAGTGCTGATGGAGAAGGTGTCTAAGAGGAGAGAAACCAACGTCCCCAAGCAAACATCCTCCAGGAGGCCTCCTTATAGGAGGTCAGTCTCGGATAGTGCCGTGACCCCTCAGGCTGTCCCCAGCTCTTCGAGGATGGACGCCCCCGCTCCCTCCTGGACATCAACTCCACAGCCCTCCCGCAGGGGAGCTACAGCTTCTGCCAGCTCCTTCAGGTCGGGTTACTCCGCCTCGAAAAGGGGCAGATCAGGCCGCCCCTCTAGGAGAAGGTAGAGAGAGAGGCCCCCTACTCCCGCCCAAGCCTCGGGTTGGGGGATGCCTCAGACCCTATTGGCAAGCATGGAAAACGCATGGGGCAGATGCTTGGACGGTGTCCGTCCTGAAAGAAGGCTACAGGATCCCCTTCATAGCGGATTCACCCCCTCTTATTCCAGCCACCCAAACAGAATGGTTAGCTCCCAGGGACCCGTTGAAAAGGGCTACCCTGCAAAAAGAAGTTTCCTTCATGTTGGAAAAGGGAGCCATGGAAGAAGTCCTTCTCCCAGGGCCAGGCTTCTACAGCCGCCTGTTCCTGGTGGAGAAAGCAACGGGGGGGTGGAGACCGGCGATAGACCTGTCGGCCCTCAACAAGTTCCTCAAGAAGACGGACTTCAAGATGGACACCCCAAAATCCGTCCTGATGTCCTTGAGGGAGAAAGATTTTATGATGACGGTCGACCTCAAGGACGCGTACTTCCAAATTCCGGTCCACCCGTCGAGTCGGAAGTTCCTTCGGGTAAAATGGGGCTCCCAGATCCTGCAGTTCCGGACCCTCTGCTTCGGACTGTCGACGGCCCCTCAGGTGTTCACGAGGGTCTTCGCAACAGTCTCAGTATGGGCTCACGAACGAGGTATCCGCCTCATCAGGTACCTGGACGACTGGTTGCTCCTTTCCAGTTCAAAGGCCCTCTTGGAAGAGCAAGGAAAGGACCTCCTCCGTTTCTGCAGGAGTCTGGGAATCATTATCAACCTGGAAAAATCGAACCTAACTCCATCCAACAAAATGGGGTACTTGGGGATGACGTTGGACACCGTACAGGGGAAGGCCTTCCCCTCGGAAGACAGGATACAGAACCTCGTCAAGATCATTCAGCCGTTCCTGTCGGGGCTTCCCAGGAAAGCGAAAGACTGGCAGAGGCTGATAGGCCATCTGGTCTCATTAGAGAAGCTAGTCCCCCAAGGGAAGATACGGCTCAGACCCGTACAATGGAACCTCAAGGCTCTATGGTCCCAGACAGGCTCTCAGGAAACATCGATCCCAGTCCTCCCGGATACGAAAGCAGCCTTGAATTGGTGGCGATGCCAGTCGAACTCCCTCAAGGGGATGCCCCTCGGGTCCTGTCCCCCCGAGTTTCTCCTGTTCACGGACGCCTCCAGCCTAGGGTGGGGAGCCCACCTGCGGGAGGAAACAGCAAGCGGGACCTGGTCGGAGACCGAAAAGCATCTCCACATCAACGTCCTAGAGCTAAAAGCAGTACAAAAGGCATGTCTGCACTTTGCAAGTCGGTTGAAGGGAAACACCGTGGCCCTAATGTGCGACAACGCCACGGTGGTAGCCTACATCAAGAAACAAGGGATCATGAAGTCGAAGGAACTGTGCGACCTCACCATAAACATCTTGCACTGGGCGGACGAACACCAGGTAACACTGCTAGCAAGGTTCATCCCCGGGAAAAGGAACGTGCTAGCCGACGGCCTCAGCAGGATAGGTCAGATAGTAGGGACGGAATGGTCCCTACAACCAGAGGTGGCCAGACTCATCCTTCAATGCTGGGGCTCCCCGGTGATAGACCTATTCGCAACAAAGCTCAACGCCAAGTTACCGGTTTATTGCTCCCCGGTACCAGACGAAGGAGCAGCCCTAGAAGATGCCTTCCAGTACAGGTGGGACAACCTGGACGTTTATGCCTTTCCCCCCTTCACGCTGCTAAGGCAAGTGCTCAACAGAGTAAGAACCTCCCAAAACCTAAAGATGACTTTGGTAGCGCCCTGGTGGCCGGAGAGAGAGTGGTTCGCAGATCTGAAGGACCTGGCAAGCCATCCGCCATGGCCTCTGCCCCCCAGGTCAGATCTACTGAGTCAACCGCACTTCCTCAGGTTCCACGACAACCCTCTCTCTCTTCGCCTTCACGCCTGGAGACTATCGAGCGACTCCTGAAGAAGGAGGGGTACTCCTCCTCCACAGCTAAGAGGATGTCCCTATACCTAAGAAAATCCTCTACCGTAGTCTAACAGGCGAAGTGGGCCGCCTTTACGAAATGGTGCGCGACAAAACAAATAAGACCTCTTAAAGCCTCGGTCCCTGACATAGCTGATTTTCTCGTGTACCTTAGAGATAAAATAGGAATGTCAATCCCGGCTATTAAAGGAGTACGAGCAGCCTTAGGCCAAGTCTTTCTCCTGAAAGGCATCGACCTGGGGACCTCAAGACACATAGGGATGCTGATTAGAAGTTTCGAACAATCCTGTCCTCCCCAAGCCAGGAGAGTGCCCAGATGGGACCTGGCCAAGGTCCTGAAAATGTTGTGTTGTCCGCCCTTTGAACCACTCAGAGATATCGGGGACAAAGATCTCACCCTCAAGACAGTCTTCTTGCTAGCCTTAGCTTCGGCTAAGAGGGTAGGTGAGATCCACGGTCTCTCCTACGACGTGGCACACTCCAAAGGGTGGAAGGAGGTATCTTTCAAGTTCGTACCCTCCTTTGTAGCAAAGACTCAGAACCCAGCAGTCTGGGACCCGAGGTTTGAAGGTTTCTCAATTCCGGCCATCCCCAAGACAGGCAATACGGACGACCTGAAGTTATGCCCGGTCAGGACGATCAGGAAATACCTGGAAAGGACGGCCCATCTCCGTCCGGGTGCCAAGAACCTCTTCGTCTCTTCAGGCGTTAATAAGAAGCAAGTGTCCAAGAACACTATTTCCTTCTGGCTGAGACAAGTCATCACTAGGTCTTATGAAGAAGACAAGGTGGCAGTACCAGGCACTCCCCGTCCCCATGACATCAGAGGCCTGAGCACTTCCTTGGCCTTTGAGAGAAATATGGCAGTGGGGCAGATCCTGCAGGCCGGCACCTGGTCACACCAGTCGACCTTCACGGCCCACTACCTCAAAGACTACTCAAGAAAGTCTTTGGATGGATTCTCCATTGGGACAGTCATCGCCGCCCTCCAAGCTGTGTAGTGGCAGGCTGGAAGACATCCCCAACAGTGAATAGACTCATCCCTACTTCTTCAGGAGAAGACTCAGTAGAGAAGATGTCAAGAGGTAAGCCTTAAATTATAAGCGTAAGGTTTCCACTGCTACCCCCTATCCGCTCTCTGTACCCCCGCATTACGTAGCCCTCCAGGCACCATGTGCCTAACCAAGTGACAAAATGGCTCTCCCGCCTCCTAAAGTATAAGTCTCCTAAGGAAGTAATTCGAGGTAAGTATTCGTGTTGGAACAAATTAAAAATTTTAAGTAATTTTTATTTTTCCTAACATACTTACCGAGAATTACTTCCGGGTAATGGCCCTCCCTTCCGTCCCCGAGTGCCATTCTTCCATTGCCGGGTCGGGCTAAACGGAGAACTTAATGAGATCCTGACCCGGGAAAAGCAGTGACCTGCCCTAATCCGGGCCGCAGGACTTATCCTGGCGGCGGAGGTAGGAACTATCGGGAGCGAGATAGGGGGGGTAGCGCGGGAAATCTTGGTCGAGATTGAGAGAGGTCAAGGACCCTCCTAAGGAAGTAATTCTCGGTAAGTATGTTAGGAAAAATAAAAATTACTTAAAATTTTTAATATTTTTATTTGTAACTTGTCCCTTGCTGAATTGAAGTAAATACCAGAAACAGTGAACTTCCACTTATAGCCATAAAGGAAACTAAGATTCGAATGATTGAAAAATTACTAAATGTTGCTGATGATAAAGAAAATTATTTGTTTTATTTTGTGTTTAAAGATACAGTTATGTGAGTGTTTTCTGAAATTTTCGGAGGTCATTGAAAATTTTCAAAACATGGATACAGTAATCTCTCCATTTCTAGAATGTTTCACTTCCCCTATATGCGGATCTTTCAATTAGCTTTTTACGTAATGAAAATTTTCTTGATGATTAAAGAAAATTTCTAATAGTTTTTTAATTCCAAAAAAAGGAATTCAATGGTTTGCGGTAGGTTCATCTTGAAATATTCAACCACTATAAAGTTCCAGATGATTCTACATGTAAAGCGCGGTTTACACGGTCGAATGGTTCGTCGAACCTGGTTATTGAACCTGCTTGTCAAACGGTTTGAAGAGGTGGAGTCAATCACAAATGCATAAGGTTTGTGGACAATGAAGCCCCGCCCACAAAAGTCAGGCGAGAACAGACTTTCTTTGAACAGTTCGATAACAGAATACCACGTTCACACATTCGAACACCGTTTCAAACACTTGTCGGTCGAACCGTTTGACTGTGTAAACCTGCCTTTAGACCTGTAAGGGCCTTCATTTTACTAGAGGGAAAAAAAGGAAGTTGAAATAAGGTAAATATTGAATGTGTTGTGTATCTTGAGGGTCACTGTGCTGTATAAGAATAGTTTTACTTTTTTAACATCTTGAATGAATGACAGATTTTATAAAGTAGATCTACTTGTTTCATATTTTTTTTTTAAACTTGAAATAGGATGCTGATCGTTAAAAGTTTCCTCAGAGGCTTTAAGAATTCCTTTTAAGTTGCACTGATATTTGAAAATAGGAATCTTCACCTTTTCTGTACACATTGCGGAGTTCCAATGAAGATCCAGGTATCAAAGTAGAATCATGTTGAACTTCGTCTCCGTATGATTTGACTTTGGTACCTGTAAAGACAAAAAAAAAAATACTCTCTTGCCCCTTAGAGATAGAAAATACCTAGAAAGAACAGCTCATCTCTGCCCAGGCATCAAGAGCCTCTTCGTTTCCACAGGTATTAATAAGAAACAAGTTTCCAAGAACACCATTTCCTTCTGGTTGAGACAAGTTATTGCCAGAGCCTACAAGGAAGATGGCATAGCAGTGCCAGGCAACCCGCGGCCTCATGACATCAGGGGCCTCAGCACCTCCTTAGCCTTTGAGAAAAACATGGCAGTGGGTCGGATCCTGCGAGCAGGTACTTGGTCGAACCAGTCAACCTTTACTGCCCATTACCTCAAGGACTACTCGAGGAAGTCCTCAGACGGTTTCTCCATTGGAACAGTCATCTCCGCCCTCCAAGCGGTGTAACGATAAAAGCCCCAGGCGCGATCAAGGCTAGCAACCGGTAGGCACAAGTGCGGTTTCCTACCTCCTGCCCAGTTGCTTCCTTGCCTCTTCGGGGAGTACCGACTGATACCATTGGATAACACATTCTTCACGACTACGCTACTGGAAGGAACGTCAGAAGAAGTTTTTCAAAAGGTGAGTACTTAGACACTAACGTGAACTTTTGTGTAGTTACCCTCGCATCCGCTTTCTAGTAGGTCCCGTTATCCCTAGGCCTCTTGGCCTCCACGTCCCGGGTCAGGGGGTCAGAATAGCACTCCCGCCTCCTAAAGTGTAAGTCTCCTAAGAAAGTAGTTCGAGGTAAGTATTCGTGTGGAACAAATCAAAAATTTTAAGTAATTTTTATTTTTCCTAACATACTTACCGAGAACTACTTTCGGGTAATGGCCCTCCCTTCCTTCCCCGAGTGCCTCTCTTCCCTTGCTAGCATTGTGCTAATCCAATAGAACTTAATGGTGAGGCTGACCCAGCCAGGCATCGACCTACGATAAGCCTACCCTCGGGGCACATTCCTTAATGCCGGGGGTAGGCCTCCTTAGAAAGCGGGGTGGGGGGTAATCTACGCAAAACTCTGGTCGGTAGAGAGGAGGTTACCAGTAACTCCTAAGAAAGTAGTTCTCGGTAAGTATTCGTGTTAGAACAAATCATATTTCAGACACAACCATTAGTTTTGTAATATTTGCAATTAACTACTTTACTTTTGCTCTGTTAGGATGGACAAAATATTTCCACTTGTCTAATGAAATAAGGTGCCAGTTTTTTTTATTGATTAATCAATTTTTTAAAATTCAATAACCCAAAGATACATATTCATGATATCTTCCTTCCAATAATAACCAAATCAGCTCAGCTAATCTTTTTGCCACTGCTGATTATTTTCATTATCCAGATGCTGAAGTAAAAATGGCAACTCTTTACAGACAACTTTCCCTTATAGTTGCTCTCTTCCACTAAAAATTATAGGCATTAGCAAAAAACCTAGAAAAGTTACAGTAAAATTTGATCTCACAATAAAAAATGTTAGTTTATTTAAAAACAATGATTTAGTCATTGTAGTTATGGTATATCCAAATTTTAAGTGACATATTTGTTTATTCAAAAATCTAAATTCAGTAGAGAAACAACTTAGGAATTGGATAAAACATGAAAAGACTCTTCCAGACTCGGTATATATCTAATCTTGGTAAAATATACATACTTCTTTCTGTGATCTGTTTAACATATCAGATCAAAGAAGAATATCTCTAGTATGGCATGGCTAAAATAAATTAGGACAATAATGAAATAATAAAACAATATCTGAAAATTATAATTTATTGCGAATCAAATAAAACTCCACTTATCTCAAACACAGCATCCTATGAAGCCTTATTTTGATTTTTTCCAGTTTACTCCAAAGTTCAAAATGGATCCGAGAATTTCAAATAATCTACAATAGCCCTTTATTATAAAACTAAATAACATCGATCATTTTACTCCCTGCTTGCTTCGCCAACTGACTAGTCTCTCCGTGCTGAAAGTCTACACCTTTCAATATTTACATGAAAAAGGTTATCTTTCCGTTCAAAATACAGGAAATGAAATTGATCATAGAGGAAAAGTTATTAATCAAACTATAAAACTTTTGCTAATACTGACTTAACAAATGCTCTACAGTAATATGAAAAAGTACTCCATCTTTCACAAAATAAGTTTCGAAAACAAATAATGTTGAAGCATTCCACTTTCAGAGAATGTAGTGATAACTGTTGAATGGTGGGGAAAATGCTCTTCACATTCAGTAGTAATGGATGCTATTCAAATCATAATGCCACTTCCACATCCTAACGATTACAGTTGAAAATCTACAAAACTATAATTTTATCCTACATCGTTTCAGATTTAATTCTATATTCCCCTCCACCCCTGTTACCACCAGTCTGCCAACTACCCATTCCACTGCCCCCTCGATCACCAAATCCTCCGCTACCGCCTCTATCACCAAATCCTCCACTACCTCCTCTGTCACCAAATCCTCCGCTACCGCCTCTATCGCCAAATCCTCCACTGCCTCCTCTATCACCAAATCCTCCACTGCCTCCTCTATCACCAAATCCTCCACTGCCTCCTCTATCACCAAATCCTCCACTGCCCCCTCGATCACCAAATCCTCCACTGCCTCCTCTATCACCAAATCCTCCACTACCACCTCGATCCCCAAATCCTCCACTGCCTCCTCGATCACCAAATCCTCCACTACCGCCTCTATCACCAAATCCTCCACTACCGCCAAATCCTCCGCTGCTCCTTCGATCGCCGTATCCACCGCCGCCACCAAATCTACTTCCACCACCATAACCACCTCCTCCTCTGCCACCATAACCACCACCACCTCGGCCTCCATAGCCGCCGCCGCCTCTGGCCCCGTATCCTCTTCCGCCACGTCCACTGCTCCCCATGTAGCCTCCACCGCCTCTTCCACCAAAACCTCTATTGGCTGTATACACTCCTCCAGGTTTGAAACCTCCCTGCATATCACCGCCTGTGAAATTTGATAAAATGCATCGATGTTAATGAAACGTTCTGGAATAAATCAATTTAATTGATGTTAATGAAACATAATAGTATATTGTAAAACTTTGTAGTAAACAAGAAAGTATAGATTCACTTTATAGTTTGTAGTAGTTATAACAGCTAAGGAGGGTCCTCAACAAACATTTGGAGATACATACTCGTTCAACTTAACTCCTAAATCTGGGATATTGTGGATAAAGTTTATATACTTTAATAAAACAATAATACTGTACATCATTTAACCCTTTTACCCCAAAAGGACGTACTGGTACGTTTCACAAAACCCATCCATTTACCCCCATGGACGTACCGGTACGTCCTTGCGAAAAACTATTTATATTTTTTTTTGCATATTTTTGATAATTTATTGAGAAACTTCAGGCATTTTCCAAGAGAATGAGACCAACCTGACCTCTCTATGACGAAAATTAAGGCTGTTAGAGCAATTTAAATAAATTATATTGCAAAATGTGCTAGAGCAAAAAAAAAATAACCCTGGAGGTAAAGGGTTGGAAAGTTCCAAATAACCCGGGGGTAAAAGGGTTAATACAGTAAACAAATCAACATTTTCAATAACCTGATATTTATTTCGCATGAAACAGGTCTATTTGTTGACTTTTATAGCTTGATATCAAAGGCATGGGAGTCGGGTTAAGCCAACACCAGGCCAAAATTTAAGAAAATTAAGACTTCCATATAGCTTCTTGGAACCTATTAAGCCTGTAACTTGAAGACCTATTATCTAATAGCCTAGCATGCATTAAAGTAAATTAGTGTGGACAAACAAGCTTATATTCATTCTAAGCCTTGGTTATTCGTGTCAACCATATATATACTCACATCCACATGGGTTCCTCCTAAAATTAGCGAGATTTTATCATACAATGTAAAAATGATACCTACCACTGGGACCATCGTCGCTCCTCATTCGTTTGTTTGGAGGCCCTCCGCCGAAATTGCTGAACTGGCGAGGAGGTCTAAACGAGTTTTGGTTTCCCATTGAAATGGGTTCCATTTCGTGCCTGCCCGCATTAAGTCTGCTCAATTGACGTACACAATTCAAAATCTGAAAACATAGAATATGATATTTTTTATTATTAGAGAGAGAGAGAAATACTCCATTGTCAAGCCAATTTTTTTTTTCTTTTCACAAAAACCTTTAACAATATATTAATCTAACCTGCTCGTCAAGATGATTTGGCTCGGTTATGTGCTCCGGAGTCGTGGTGCCCCTTACGATCAAAGCATCGATGGATGGTCTCAAAGTTACGATTTTTGCAGCGATCTCCGGATCAATATCCAAGTTTATCCAGCCATCCAAACGTACCTGCCGAGATAACGGTGACAACATTAGGTGGTGTCCTACACTGCATGTTGTACGAATGAATCATTTAAAGTTCTCTGGCATCCCGACATTGAAGGTCATTGACACCAATATAGTTTATAAATAAAGAGTAAAAGAATATTCAATTAAAACCATAAAAGTTAAATAGCATTCAGAAGACCTGCTTCTGATATAAAGTTAAAAATGCTGCTAGAATTATAAGACATAGGTCCAAGGATCTTGGCAAAGATGATACTGCATCTTGAATTAACACGTTTGATTACACATTAACAAATGTATGCCTCGATATACATGTTATACTTAGAACTATTTGTATAACACACCTGAGCAGGCAGGGGGGAGGACACCTCTGAAACCCCTTAGTCTTGGCTCCAATATTTGCAAAAGATAAAATAAAAATTACCCTGCATTGATAAACCATTAGAGCCAGGCAGTAGAATATACTTTCCCTTAAGTTCTCTTCCCTAACTGATTCATATGTGTGAGTGAATTTGAAAATATTATGATGGCCAAAGTTGAGGTATTGGCTCCAGTAAATTCTATTTGATCAAAATGGTATTTTCATTATAAAATAAATTTTTTAACATACTTACCCGGTAGTTATATATAATTAAAGCTATATATATATATATATATATATAACTACCGGGTAAGTTTTGTTTAAAAATGGTATTTTCATTATAAAATAAATTTTTGAACATACTTACCCGGTATTTATATATAATTAAAGCTATATATATATATATATAACTATCGGGTAAGTTTTATGTTTAAAAATGGTATTTTCATTATAAAATAAATTTTTGAACATACTTACTCGGTAGTTATATAGCTTTAATTATATATAACTACCGGGTAAGTCTTATGTTTAAAACCGACTGTTCACGCAAAACACGATCACTAAGGGTTTGAAAGTCTGAAACCCAGTTCATTTCTACATGGATTGCAAATTACGACAAATTTAAGATATATTAAAAGAAAAATCTTGAAAAAAGGGTACAGTAAATAACTGTGAAAATGACAAGTATCTAGCCAAAAAAGAAACGGATAACCATTTCCTTCTCTTATGGATTATTCACTTTAATACTGTACATGACATAACATTCAAATGTCTTATTTATTTTAATACTGTACATGACCTAACATTCAAATACATTAGAGACAGTAGGAATATCAGAGAATTATGGTGAACCAGTTTTTTTGTATTATTAAAGTTTTAATTTTCATAATTAACCACAGTTTATAAAAGCTTTGTCTCTTTAAGGAGATGATACTACTGTACTGTACACACAAATTTGGAACAATATGCAAATAAAATTATTTTATTCTGTAAAACATATTAATCTCTACAACTGTGATTTTAATAAAGGTATAACACTGACATTTTAACAAAGGAGTAATCGATAAAAACCATCCCCCCCCAAAAAAAAAAATCTAACTATACTCACAACGCCCTCGACTGCTTCAACTCTTCGAGCACCGAACAGCATCAAATGTATTGGAGTTACCATTGTCATCTGCTTGCAAGAGACGGCTCGCGTACGGATCTGAATTAAAAGTAATACACAATGTGATTGTAATGTTATGAGGAAATAAGTATCGTTTCTACATAAACCCAAAAAATCCAATAGTTTGTCGACTCCTGTGAAATGATTTTAGGAAGAATAATAAAACACATTTTGTAGACTCCTGTGAAATGGTTTTAGGGAGCGTAGTAATTCCCATAATCCTGCAAATCACTAGAGAAAATTGAGAAAATCATACAATTTCAATGAAAGCTCCTGAAAGATTGGTTAACAATAACCTAGCCTATCAAAAATGAAAGTCCAAAGGAACAATTTTATAATGGTAAAAACTAACCTAAAGACATATCTACATAAGGAGTGGTTTGCAAGTTAGTTACTAAAAGAAGAACATTATTTTCTTTTACTGACATGCCTTCGTTTTTCCTCTAGATATCAGACTTGCTTGTTTTTACATATTCCAAATTGATAAAAAAAAAATCAATTAATTGACAAAGTATCATACATTAGTTCACAAGATTCTCACAATAATACCCTTAAATGAAAGATGACACATTTTTTTTATGAAAGACTTACCGCCATCTTGCTTCCAATAAAATAAACCTTTGACATTTTTTCTCCAATCTGGATGCTTTGGTAAAGAGGGAATATAAGTAATATTAACCCTTTTACCCCCTCATAAAGTTAAACTTCGAGTACGTTTTGCTAAATATTTTATTTTTAATTGCTCTAACAGGCTTAATTTTTGTCCTAGAGAGGTCAGGTTGGTCTCATTCTTTCGGAAAATGCCTGAAGTTTCTCATTAAATTATCAAAAATATGTAATTAACAGTGTTTTGCAAGAACGTACCAGTACGTCCTTTGGGGGTGAAAGGGTTAATGGGTATGCTAGGCAAAGTTGAGTAAGAAAAAAATGAAGAGTTGAAGAACTAAAGGTAGGAAGCACAGCAGCTGGAACCCATGGGAAGCTAATCTACATTTAGTACTGACAACTGTACCAAGATAAGACATATTAAGTTGAATGTATAAACATTCAAGTTTTTAAAGATTTTCCTCTTCCAGTAATTACCAGTTTCTTATAATACTTCTGAAAGAAAACTTGGAGCTGTTCAATCTACCCAAACTTCTAACTTGGACGACAAACTGAGCAAGGCGTACTAATCATTCAGTTCTAATAAAAATGTTAAATGAAACCACCATAATTACAATTATCAACCTCTTATTTATATTAAATATCTAGCCAAGTACTAGCCGAACTCGGTTGAGTCCCTTGTCAGGCTGGGAGGAACGTAGAGAGGAGAGGTCCCCTTTTCCGTTTCATTTGTTTGATGTCGGCTACCCCCCAAAATTAGGGAAGTGCCTTGGTATAAGTATGTATGTATCTAGCCAAGTTGATTCACAAAAATAAAATTTCTAACAGAACCCTTAAAAAATCATTCAATTAAACCGCAACTCAAGGACATTTCAGTGGATTTGTTTCTGAAATTTTAGCTAGTACTTTTGAGTAATGCAGAACACACAAGAGGAAATTCAATGATTTACCTTTTCTCCAAATACAAAATATGGTGATGGATACTGAATCTCCCTGTTACTGCAATTCACGGAAGATTTGTGGATGAGGGCGGCTTTAGACTCTTGAGTTAACACCTGCAAGATGTAAATAATTATACATAAAAAAATTTGTACATTTGCATAACTTCTTTAAGGACACATGCTTAACCATTACACCTATATTTCATATGAACAACTACAAACACTGTCAAATCTCAACACAAGCTTACATAGAAATAATTTCAACCCACCTTTCGTTTCTCCTTGTGGACACAAACGTTGGGGTAATGTCCCAGTGTCATGAGGCCTACAATAACATCAACCTTGGGGTCTGGACCAACAAAATTATAGGACTGCGGGAGAAGACACTCCTCTGGAAAGCCAGCGGATACCATCAAGTCTTTGAGCTGGTTCTGTGAGAAAAAAAAATCAATCTAGATGTGGAGTTGTGAAAGAGAGGGAGTTACGAACCTTCCCAATGTGTAAATATAATCATAAATTCCTAATTACATTGGGTAGTTCTTGACTTATGACGTATGCGACTTATGACAATTCGACTTTACGATGAATTTTCAGGGTGATGACTTCACAAGTCTATCGGAAATACTACGCTTATGGGACAAATATTTACTTGGAAATAATCTATTTTCTTGTACAGTATAGAGTAAACTGATTTATCTTGGTAAATTATTATTTTCTTTTACTGTCAATACACAGTATACATTTTTGGTAAAAAGTGCATTAAGAAAATTTTTATATTTTTCAAGTTCATATCATATGTTTGGTGACGCCACATTACCGGCGGCAAGCAATACAGTGATTTCCTTCCAATAGGCTTATCAATTAGTATTCCCATTATCGAAATATTAAGTAACGAAATCGACTTAGGACGCGTCTCCCGGTCCCTATCTCCGTCGTAAGTCGACGACTACCTGTACATGATAAATTATTACCTTAGCTTCCCAAGTAACACGCAGGGTTGGCATTGAAAGTCCCTTGTAGTCGCAGAAGTTGATCTCTGCATCTTCACCTCCTAACCGAGCTTCTTCCCAACAGTTGAATGCATTAAGGGCGGCGATGTGATCGCTAAAACGGTTGCCCGAGAATGCTTTTTGGAATGGACTTAGTCGCCTGAATTCAGGAGCTGTGGACAATAAAAATCAACCATGAGATAAAATCAGGGCACCACAAAATATGACAAATTTGAGGTGAACTATACAAAAAGCTGGTCGGTTAGGTAGTTACCAGTAACTCCTAAGAAGGTAGTTCTAGGTAAGTATGTTAGGAAAAATACAAATTACTGTACTTAAAAATTTGTGATTTTTCCTAATGATACAAATCTTTAGCTATTTATTAGAGGTATTAGTTAAACCAAAAGTAATAGCTCTAACAAATGCCGTAGGTTTGTATTCCAGTTATGGAACAAATGTAAGGTTTAATATTTTCAATTTACATTAACTACAATTGCATTCAAGATAATTAAGTAACGTG
This sequence comes from Palaemon carinicauda, assembly GCF_036898095.1. NCBI lineage: Eukaryota > Metazoa > Arthropoda > Malacostraca > Decapoda > Palaemonidae > Palaemon > Palaemon carinicauda. The sequence goes on from NC_090734.1 coordinate 155,442,543, forward strand.
AATCAAAGTATTGCAAAATATTGTGCTGTACTTACGAATGATGAAAATTTCAGGGGAAGTGGAATTATGGGCCGCAATTGTACACATGGCATCGCCACAGAAGAAAATAGACCCTAATATCACCATCTTTCCTAAACGCGGCTCAATTGGTAAACGTGCCAATATGCGACCCAGGGGTGTCAACTCGTCGTGTCTGTCCAGACACTTCATTTCTGTAAGATAGAGGATGAAATATAATCAGTATAAGTATTCTGCTTTAAATCTGTGGTATGATTTAAGAAAAAATGATGAGATTTAACCAACAAAAGGAGGGTCACCAAGAACACAATCTCTTCTTGGATTCGCAAAGTCAAGAGTTTGCTCTCCAACACGACCCTCCTCCAGCTCGATGACCTAGAGCTCATGATGCCAGGGGCGTCAGTACGTACTGGCATTTAAACAAAACTACTGTTTCTATAGTTTTACAAGCGGGCTTGTGGAAGCATCAAACAACCTTCACTGCCCATTAAGGTAATGAAACACTGACAAAATCGATAAAGCATTAACTAGGTATATCATTCCCATTCAAGTGAAATGTGCAAATCTGAAAAAAAAAAAAAAATTTGCAATTTTCCTAGACTAATATGTTATTTTCCTAAGTAAAATAAATTTTTGAATATACTTACCCGGTGATCATGTAGCTGCAACTCTGTTGCCCGACAGAAAAAACCTACGGGCGGGATACGCCAGCGATCGCTATACAGGTGGGGGAGTACAACAACAGCGCCATCTGTCGAGTAGGTACTCAGGTACTTCTTGTCAACAAGAACCAATTTTCTCCTCGGTCCACTGGGTCTCTATGGGGAGGATCTATGGGGAGGGTCCTTTAATTCATGATCACCGGGTAAGTATATTCAAAAATTTATTTTACTAAGGAAAATAACATTTTTCAATATTAATCTTACCCGGTGATCATGTAGCTGATTCACACCCAGGGGGGTGGGTGGAGACCAGCATACATGTTAACAATAGAAGCTAAGTATCCCGTATTTCATTTTAGCAGTTATTCAAAATAACAAACATAAAATAAATAAGTACCTGGTAAGGAAGTCGACTTGAACAATTACTCTGCCTTTTAAGTACGTCTTCCTTACTGAGCCTAGCGATCCTCTTAGGATGCTGAGCGACTCCTAGGTGCTGAAGTATGAAGGGCTGCAACCCATACTAAAGGACCTCATCACAACCTCTAATCTCGGCGCTTCTCAAGAAAGAATTTGACCACCCGCAAAATCAACCAGGATGCGAAAGGCTTCTTAGCCTTCCGTACAACCCAAAAACAACAATAAAAAGCATTTCAAGAGAAAGATTAAAAAAGGTTATGGGATTATGGGAATGTAGTGGTTGAGCCCTCACCTACTACTGCACTCGCTGCTACGAATGGTCCCAGGGTGTAGCAGTTCTCGTAAAGAGACTGGACATCTTTAAGGTAAAATGATGCGAACACTGACTTGCTTCTCCAATAGGTTGCATCCATTACACTCTGCAGAGATCTGTTTTGTTTGAAGGCCACTGAAGTAGCGACAGCTCTAACTTCATGTGTCCTTACCTTCAGCAAAGCATGGTCTTCCTCATTCAGATGAGAATGGGCTTCTCTAATCAAAAGTCTGATGTAATAAGAGACTGCATTCTTCGACATCGGTAAAGCAGGTTTCTTAATAGAACACCATAAAGCTTCTGATTGTCCTCGTAATGGCTTCGTACGTCTTAAATAGTACTTAAGAGCTCTTACTGGGCAAAGTACTCTCTCTTGTTCGTTTCCAACCAAACTGGACAGACTTGGAATCTCGAACGATTTGGGCCAAGGACGAGAAGGGAGCTCGTTTTTAGCTAAAAAACCAAGCTGTAAGGAACATGTAGCCGTTTCAGATGTAAATCCTATGTTCCTGCTGAAGGCGTGTATCTCACTGACTCTTTTAGCTGTTGCTAAGCAAACGAGGAAAAGAGTCTTCAAAGTGAGATCTTTAAAAGAGGCTGATTGAAGCGGTTCGAACCTTGCTGACATCAGGAACCTTAAAACCACGTCTAAGTTCCAACCTGGTGTGGCTAACCGACGCTCCTTTGAGGTCTCAAAAGACTTAAGGAGGTCCTGTAGATCTTTGTTGGTGGAAAGATCTAAGCCTCTGTGGCGGAAGACTGCTGCCAACATGCTTCTGTAACCTTTGATCGTAGGAGCTGATAGGGATCTTACATTCCTTAGGTGTAAAAGGAAGTCAGCTATCTGCGTTACAGAGGTACTGGTTGAGGATACTGAATTCGCCTTGCACCAGCTTCGGAAGACTTCCCATTTTGACTGGTAGACCTTGAGAGTGGATGTCCTCCTTGCTCTGGCAATCGCTCTGGCTGCCTCCTTCGAAAAGCCTCTAGCTCTTGAGAGTCTTTCGATAGTCTGAAGGCAGTCAGACGAAGAGCGTGGAGGCTTGGGTGTACCTTCTTTACGTGCGGCTGACGCAGAAGGTCCACTCTTAGAGGAAGAGTCCTGGGAACGTCTACTAGCCATTGCAGTACCTCGGTGAACCATTCTCTCGCGGGCCAGAGGGGAGCAACCAACGTCAACCTTGTCCCTTCGTGAGAGGCGAACTTCTGCAGTACCTTGTTGACAATCTTGAACGGGGGGAACGCATAAAGGTCTAGATGGGACCAATCCAGAAGAAAGGCATCTACGTGAACTGCTGCTGGGTCCGGAATCGGTGAGCAATAATTTGGGAGCCTCTTGGTCATCGAGGTAGCGAACAGATCTATGGTGGGCTGACCCCACAGGGCCCATAGTCTGTTGCAAACATTCTTGTGAAGGGTCCATTCTGTAGGGATGATCTGACCCTTCCGGCTGAGGCGGTCTGCCATGACGTTCATGTCGCCTTGAATGAACCTCGTTACAAGCGATATCTTTCGATCTCTTGACCAGGTGAGGAGGTCCCTTGCGATCTCGAACAACTTCCTCGAATGAGTCCCTCCTTGCTTGGAGATGTACGCCAAGGCTGTAGTGTTGTCGGAGTTCACCTCCACCACCTTGCCTAGGAGGGACTTGAAGCTTCTCAAGGCCAGATGAACTGCCAGTAGCTCCTTGCAGTTGATGTGTAGTGCTCTTTGATCCGGATTCCACGTGCCCGAGCATTCCCGACCGTCCAGTGTCGCACCCCAGCCCGTGTCCGATGCGTCCGAGAAGAGAAGGTGGTCGGGGGTCTGAACAGCCAGTGGTAGACCTTCCTTGAGAAGAATGCTGTTCTTCCACCAAGTCAGTGCAGACTTCATCTCTTCGGATATAGGAACTGAGACCGCTTCTAGCGTCATGTCCTTTCTCCAGTGAGCAGCTAGGTGATACTGAAGGGGTCGGAGGTGGAGTCTCCCTAACGCGATGAACTGGTCCAGCGATGAAAGCGTCCCTATTAGACTCATCCACTGTCTGACTGAACATCGGTTCCTTTTCAGCATGCTCTGGATGCATTCTTGGGCTTGACTGATTCTGGGGGCCGACGGAAAAGCCCGAAAAGCTCGACTCTGAATCTCCATACCTAGATAGACTATAGTTTGGGATGGGACGAGTTGGGACTTTTCTATATTGACCAGGAGACCCAATTCCTTGGTCAGATCCATAGTCCATTTGAGATTCTCCAGACAGCGACGACTTGACTGAGCTCTTAAAAGCCAGTCGTCCAAATAGAGGGAGGCTCTGATGTCTGCCAAATGCAGGAATTTGGCAATATTCCTCATCAGTTTGGTAAACACTAGAGGTGCCGTGCTTAGGCCAAAGCACAGGGCTTGGAACTGGTAAACCACCTTCCCAAAGACGAACCTTAGGAAAGGTTGGGAGTCTGGGTGGACGGGGACGTGAAAGTACGCGTCCTTTAGGTCTAACGAGACCATCCAGTCTTCCTTCCTGACCGATGCTAGCACCGACTTCGTCGTCTCCATGGTGAACGTCTGCTTGGTGACAAAGACATTTAGAGCACTGACGTCCAGCACCGGTCTCCACCCTCCTGTCTTCTTCGCTACTAAGAAGAGACGGTTGTAGAAGCCCGGGGATTGATGGTCCCGGACTATGACTACCGCTCCCTTTTGTAGCAAGAGACACCCCTCTTGCTGTAAAGCTAGCCTCTTGTCCTCCTCTCTGTACCTGGGAGAGAGGTCGATGGGAGTAGTTGCTAGAGGGGGCTTGCGCAAGAATGGAATCCTGTACCCCTCTCTGAGCAACTTCACAGACTGTGCGTCTGCACCCCTGTTCTCCCAGGCCTGCCAGTAGTTCTTGAGCCTGGCTCCCACTGCTGTCTGGAGAAGATGGCAGTCAGACTCTGCCTTTTGAGGACTTGGAACCCTTCTTCTTTTTGCCACGTTGACTATCGGCACGGGTACCTCCTCTGCTGGAGGTTCTGCCACGAAAGGGCGGAATGAACCTAGACGCTGGTGTGTCCCTCCTAGGTCCAGGCACGGAAGGTAAAGCTGTGACTTTACGTGCGGATGACGCCACCAGGTCATGGGTGTCTTTCTGGATCAACGAGGCGGCAATCCCCTTGATCAGCTCTTCAGGAAAGAGACACTTGGAAAGCGGAGCAAACATCAACTCTGACTTCTGACATGGTGTGATCCCCGCCGACAAGAAGGAGCAAAGGTGATCTCGCTTCTTAAGAACTCCAGACACGAAAGAAGCCGCAAGCTCGCCAGACCCATCCCGAATAGCTTTGTCCATGCATGACATGATGAGCATGGCAGAGTCCTTATCCGAAGGGGAGGTCTTTCTGCTTAACGCTCCCAAACACCAGTCCAGGAAGTTGAAGATCTCAAACGCACGAAAAACTCCCTTCAAAAGATGGTCCATGTCCGAAAAGGTCCAGCAAATCTTGGAGCGTCTCATAGCCAGTCTGCGGGGAGAGTCTACCAGACTTGAGAAGTCGCCCTGGGTAGAGGCAGGAACTCCCAAGCCGAGATCTTCTCCCGTGGCATACCAGACGCTAGATTTGGAAGCAAGCTTGGTGGGGGGAAAGATGAAGGACGTCTTCCCAAGTTGCTTCTTGGCCTGCAACCACTCTCCCAGTACCCTTAAAGCTCTCTTGGATGAGCGCGCGAGTACGAGCTTCGTAAAGGCAGGAGCTGCTGACTGCATGCCTAAAGCGAACTCAGAGGGAGGTGAGCGTGGGGCTGCAGACACAAACTGGTCCGGATACAACTCCCTAAACAGAGCAAGGACTTTCCTAAAGTCTAAGGAGGGAGGCGTAGTCTTGGGTTCGTCTATGTCGGAGTGTTGATCGTCCAAATGAGCAGCTTCGTCGTCATCAGAGACTCCTTCATCCGAATGCTGAGGAGGAAGCGGCAAAGGAGGAGAAGAAAGCTGAACGGCTGAATCCGGCAGCACGGGTGCATGCGTAGCTGCACTGGATCCAACATCATGCCGCTGCTGGTCAGTCTGAGAGCTGGCAACAACAAAAGCGAAGTGGAGGTGCGTGGTGGGGACTGCCGTGGGTTGCGGAGACTGCCGCATTGCGTCAAAACACGGCAGCTTGACAGCACCTTCCCACTGCTGATGCGGTAGCTCACGCATGTCAACGGAGGGTGCCGCATGTCGGCTAACGTCAACATGCGTCTGGCAGGGTCGACTGCGCATCGGTGGTGGAGCTCTCACAGCCGGAGTGTGGGAGGAGGCAGCCGCAGTGTCAGCTGAGCGCACAACCGTGGCAGGTTGTGGGTTAACGGGTGCAGCTTCAACCTTCTCAGCACGATACTCCTGCATGAAGGAAGCTAGCTGAGTCTGCATAGACTGCAGCAAAGACCACTTAGGGTCTACAGCGGTTGGTGCAGCAACAGACGGAGTTATTGCCTGCTGCGGAACCACTCTACCTCTCTTGGGAGGTGTGCAGTCTTCGGAAGACTGCGGCGAGTCCGAACTGACCCAGTGGCTACACCTGGGCCGTTGGACTCGCTCGGAAGGGACCTTGCGCTTGAGAGGTCGTGAGACCTTGGTCCAGCGTTTCTGACGAGAAACTACTTCCGCAGACGAGGAATGAATGGGCTCACTCGTCTGTTTGTGGGTGGGACGATCTCTGCAAGATACGTCCGCAACCACTGAGGGTACATCTGTACGCTGATCAAGGCCTGTCGAACCCTTTGGTCCTTCGACATTGCTTCTCCCCTGGGCTTGGGAGCTTGCAAGAGGTCCCGGACTGGGAGGACGACTGGCACGAACAGATGCACCCTCATGCGTAACACTGACACTTTTCACAGCACTTGCACTCACTACACTTCCCACTGCACTTTTCTCCTTCAACTCTTTGACGTCGGCTAAGAGCTGATTGCGGTCATTCGCTAATGACTCAACTCGGTCACCAAGAGCCTGAATGGCACGCAACATGTCCGCCATCGAGGGTTGCTGCGAGCTAGTAGAAGGGTCGGGTGTAACCACTACAGGGGAAGGAATAGGTTGAGGGGCATGGGGAGAGGAAAAATCAAAAGAGCGAGAAGAACTCCTCCTGATCCTATCCTTCTCTAGCCTACGTGCATTCTTAAGGAATTCTTGAAAATCGAATTCCGAAAGCCCAGCGCATTCCTCACATCGATCTTCCAATTGACAGGTTTTACCCCTACAATTGGAACAAACGGTGTGAGGATCGATAGAGGCCTTCGGAAGACGCCTAGAACAGTCCCTAGCGCTACACTGCCTGTACTTGGGGACTTGAGTAGGGTCAGACATCTTGAATTAGTCAAAGGGGGAAATCCAAAATCTATCCAAGTCGTCAACAAATAATCCAAAATCTAATCAATAAAGCTTGATAAGGTATTGATGATAACTCCTGTACAGCGAAAGCTAATAACTAGAGAGAATACATCACCAAATAGCGTGAAAATCAACTCCAGAAACAACAGCGTATCAAGTAGGTCTTGCCGGTGGCACGACAGAGAGAAAATTGGTTCTTGTTGACAAGAAGTACCTGAGTACCTACTCGACAGATGGCGCTGTTGTTGTACACCCCCACCTGTATAGCGATCGCTGGCGTATCCCGCCCGTAGGTTTTTTCTGTCGGGCAACAGAGTTGCAGCTACATGATCACCGGGTAAGATTAATATTGAAAAAACTTGGGTAATCACCTGTTCCCTAACTTCTATTTTGGCTTTTTGCAAAGACCTTGGAGCATGCGATGCCCTTCATAACATTTCCAATACTGTACAAGAAAGTTAAATTAGTCTGAGTTAGGATTTATTGAAAATTACTAGGGCTTACATTTTAAGAAAAGTGCTAATGAATTTCAAGATCTGCAATATTACAAGGATGCAAAACCTTATCATTTATATGGAGACTCAATCCTTAGGTGGGAGGTCTTGTCCATGAATAAAGTCCGCTTCACTACCACATTAGGAAGCAGAAGACAGATAGTAAATATAGTGAATGTATGTGTGCCATGTTGAGAGAATGGAAAATGGCTGGCTGCTAAAGAAGGTGATGAATGCAAGAGTTTATGAGGGAAGTACAAGAGGAAGGCCAAGGTTTGGGTGGATGGATGGAGTGAAGGAAGCTCTGGGTGATAGGAGGATAGATGCGAGAGGGGCAAGAGAGCGTGCAAGAAATAGGAATGAATGGCGAGCGATTGCGACGCAGTTCCGGTAGGCCCTGCTGCTTCCTCCGGTGCCTTGGATGACCACGGAGGTAGCGGCAGTAGGGGATTCAGCGTTATGAAGCTTCATCTGTGGTGGATAATGTGGGAGGGTGGGCTGTGGCACCCTAGCAGTACCAGCCGAACTCGGTTGAGTCCCTTGTCAGGCTGGGAGGAACATAGAGAGGAGACGTCCCCTTTTCTGTTTCATTTGTTTGATGTCGGCTACCCCCCCAAAATTGGGGAAGTGCCTTGGTATACGTATGTATGCATGTGTGCACTACACACATACATATATGTATATGAGGATATAGTCCAAATGATTCAAAGCGACCGTTCATAGACAAGCCTACTTTTAATGAGGCTTTCCTGGCCATCGAATGATACCACTGACCAACAGCCCAACTACTGGAGAACTAACGTTGCTATATGTTATAGCTCCTATGTCTATTCCAGCCTTCAAGATTATCACAATACATTTCCACCAAGTTTCAATTAGAGTTTTAATTAAAGTATACCAATTTTCTTCACCAAAAGAAATTTATTGGGTCAATATATATGAAGGGTATTTTCTGAATTATGAGCACTGTACAGTACCTCAAATTAACAAGTAGAAAGCTAGAAACTCTGAGCTTGATAGTGAACGAATGTATTATACAGTAACTATTTCGAAAATTTCTAAATTGAAGTCAATCTATTATTCTTAAATAGTCAATAAGTTGAATCATGCTTTGTACCGAAGTGTTTGGCCTGTGTGACATGAATCTATACTATAAAACATTAACCCTTTTACCCCCAAAGGACGTACTGGTACGTTTCACAAAAGCCACCCCTTTACCCCCATGGACGTACCGGTACGTCCCTGTAAAAAAAATGCTATAAAAATTGGTTTTTCATATTTTTTGATAATTTTCTGAGAAAATTCAGGCATTTTCCAAGAGAATGAGACCAACCTGACCTCTCTATGACAAAAATTAAGGCTGTTAGAGCAATTTAAAAAAAATATACTGCAAAATGTGCTGGGAAAAAAATAACCCCCTGGGGGTTAAGGGTTGAAAATTTCCAAAAACCCGGGGGGTAAAAGGGTTAAGATGTTATTTCATTGATATCGCAAAAACTTATATATCCTTACATAGAGGCAAGTCGCCATAAACAATATACGGGTCAACCATCATCATAAAATCCCAAGATTTCAAACAACAAAGGCATCAATTCATACAATACCTCTTAAGACAACCTCCGCTTCAATCACAGCATCGATGGGAGGAGCTTGCACAGCCTTAGAGAGGAACTCCCCAATGGATCCAAGTCGCAACAGTTTGATTGACAGGGACACCTCGTGAAGAGGAGTTCGGAACATCTCGGGAGTCATGTGTTCGTCGAGGCTTTCAAAACGGGCCTGTGAAGAAGCGTTCAGAATTACTATAAAACCCTTATAAATGGAATAAGGGGACCGTCCGCTATGGTGGTTGACATAACTTGAAAAAAAAAAAATTATTGTTAGTAGAGCAAAATGTACCGAAAAAAAAAAAAACAATAATGATTTTTGCTAATAAATTAAAAAAACAATAATAATGATTTTTGCTAATAAATTAAAGTTTTTTTTTCAAAAGACTTAAAATTATTATATGATGAAGCTATTATGTTTAAAAATTATATAGAAATGGTGTATTGTACCGGGGGGGGATAAAATAAATAATAATTTTTGCTAATAAATTAAAAAATTTTTGATCAAATGACTTGAAATTTTTATATAATGAAGCTATTATATGTTTAAAAATTATATAGAAATGGTGTATTGTACCGGGGGGGGGAATAAAATAAATAAAAAATTATTTTTGCTAATAAATTAAAAAGTTTTTGATCAAATGACTTGAAAATTTTTATATGAAGAAGCTATCATATGTTTAAAAATTATATAGAAATGGTGTATTGTACTGGGAGGGGGGGGGGAATAAATAAATAATGATTTTTGCTAATAAATTAAAAAGTTTTTGATCAAATGACTTGAAATTTTTATATGATGAAGCTATTATATGTTTAAAACTTATATAGAAATGGTGAATTTTGAATAATTAGATTAAAAAAATGCAGGACATAACGGACGGTCCCCATACATCAAGTTGCAGTATTGTTGCCACAACCTAATTATATCATTAATTTTAAGCCAAAGGCCAGGAACCAAGACTTAGCGCATCTATATATTAATGTCACTCTAACCATTAATTTTAAGGTTTTGAAAATCGTTTTTCTGCAAAGACCGCTAATCATACATGGTCTTACTTCAAAAGACTCATATTCGTCTGAACAAGTAACAATTAGGCAGGAGGAGAAAATCTACAAGTCGGCTCTTTCCTACGAGAGATGATCAATTACCTTCTTGGTAACTTGCCGCTGAATTAAAAGTTTATCTCGGCTGCCTTTCCTCCTGTTTTACTCATTTTATCCTCAAAATTGAATCGAGGCTTTAACTATAGTAAGCATTTATCACATTTTGTGGAATAAAAAAAAATTAAAAATGCGGGAAATCACATTTAAAAATAGACAATATTCAAATAGATTCAATAACTTCCTTTTTCAAGTTTATCTTAAAACTGTTTTTGCATTTAAAAGCTCTTTCTATCTATTATTCCGCCTATACAATGTTCATTCAATTATAATCTCCCTGGACATATTTGCAATTGAGTGATAAACAGTTGTTATAGGGAATAACTTATTCATTTCTTTATTGTTACAAATTAATAAGTAAAGATTGTTTAGGGGTATGGCTAACGGTATGTCTGATCATTTTTTGGTGGAAGGAAGGTTGGTTGTAGCAAAAGAGTGGGGGAATAGAGTAGGTGGATGTAAAAGGGAGGTAGTGAGGATTGAAGAGCTAATAAAACCGGGGGTAAAAAGTAAATATCAGGAAAGGTTGAAAATGGCATATGACGAGGTGAGAGTAAGAGAAACTGGTAATTTAGAGGAGGAGTGGAAGTTAGTAAAAGAAAATTTTGTTGGGATTGCAAGTGATGTGTGTGGAAAGAAGATTGTTGGAGGCAGCATGGGGAAGGGCAGTGAATGGTGGAATGAAGGAGTGAAGGTAAAAGTGGAAGAGAAAAAGAGGGCTTTTGAAGAATGGCTGCAGAGTAATAGTATAGAGAAGTATGAAAAATATAGAGAGAAAAAGGTGGAAGTAAAGCGCAAGGTACGTGAGGCAAAGAGGGCAGTTGACCTGAGGTGGGGTCAGGGATTGGGTCAGTAATATGAAGAGAATAAGAAGTAGTTTTGGAAAGAAGTGAAGAGTAAGGAAGGCTGGCGCAAGAATTGAAGAGACAGTGAAAGATGGAAATGGAAGGTTGTTAAAAGGAGAGGAGGCAAGGAAAAGGTGGGCGGAATATTTTGAAAGTTTGCTGAATGTTGAGGATAATAGGGAGGCAGATATAATTGCTGTTCCAGGTGTTGAGGTGCCAGTGATGGGAGATGAGAATGAGAGAGAGATTACAATAGATGAAGTGAGGAGAGCACTAGAGGAAACGAGAGTAGGAAAAGCATCTGGTATGGATGGTGTGAAAGCTGAGATGTTGAAGGAAGGGGGTGTGACTGTACTTGAATGGTTGGTGTGATTGTTTAATATGTGTTTTGTGTTGTCAATGGTACCAGTAGATTGGGTTTGTGCATGTATTGTACCACTATATAAGGGTAAGGGAGATGTGCATGAGTGTTGTAATTCGAGAGGTATTAGTTTCTTGAGTGTAGTTGGAAAAGTGTATGGTAGAGTATTGATTAATAGGATTAAGGATAAAACAGAGAATGCAATCTTGGAAGTACAGGGTGGTTTTAGAAGAGGTAGGGGTTGTATGAATCAGATTTTTACAGTTAGGCAGATATGAGAGAAATATTTAGCAAAAGGTAAGGAGGTGTATGTTGCGTTTATGGATCTGGAGAAAGCATATGACAGAGTTGATAGGGAAGCAATGTGGAATGTGATGAGGTTATATGGAGTTGGTGGAAGGTTGTTGCAAGCAGTGAAAAGTTTCTACAAAGGTAGTAAAGCATGTGTTAGGATAGGAAATGAAGTGAGTGATTGGTTTCCGGTGAGAGTGGGGCTGAGACAGGGATGTGTGATGTCGCCGTGGTTGTTTAACTTGTATGTTGTTGGAGTAGTGAGAGAGGTGAATGCTCGAGTGCTTGGACGAGGATTAAAACTGGTAGGCGAGAATGACCATGAATGGGAGGTAAATCAGTTGTTGTTTGCGGATGATACTGTACTGGTAGCAGACACAGAAGAGAAGCTTGACCGACTAGTGACAGAATTTGGAAAGGTGTGTGAGAGAAGGAAGTTGAGAGTTAATGTGGGTAAGAGTAAGGTTATGAGATGTACGAAAAGGGAAGGTGGTGCAAGGTTGAATGTCATGTTGAATGGAGAGTTACTTGAGGAGGTGGATCAGTTTAAGTACTTGGGGTCTGTTGTTGCAGCAAATGGTGGAGTGGAAGCAGATGTACGTCAGAGAGTGAATGAAGGTTGCAAAGTGTTGGGGGCAGTTAAGGGAGTAGTAAAAAATAGAGGGTTGGGCATGAATGTAAAGAGAGTTCTATATGAGAAAGTGATTGTACCAACTGTGATGTATGGATCGGAGTTGTGGGGAATGAAAGTGATGGAGAGACAGAAATTGAATGTGTTTGAGATGAAATGTCTAAGGAGTATGGCTGGTGTATCTCGAGTAGATAGGGTTAGGAACGAAGTGGTGAGGGAGAGAACGGGTGTAAGAAATGAGTTAGCGGCTAGAGTGGATATGAATGTGTTGAGGTGGTTTGGCCATGTTGAGAGAATGGAAAATGGTTGTCTGCTAAAGAAGGTGATGAATGCAAGAGTTGATGGGAGAAGTACAAGAGGAAGGCCAAGGTTTGGGTGGATGGATGGTGTGAAGAAAGCTCTGGGTGATAGGAGGATAGATGTGAGAGAGGCAAGAGAGCGTGCTAGAAATAGGAATGAATGGCGAGCGATTGTGACGCAGTTCCAGTAGGCCCTGCTGCTTCCTCCGGTGCCTTAGATGACCGCGGAGGTAGCAGCAGTAGGGGAGTCAGCTTTATGAAGCTTCATCTGTGGTGGAAATGTGGGAGGTTGGGCTGTGGCACCCTAGCATACAACCCAATTTGGAAGAGTAAGATGCTACAAGCCCTAGAGCTTCAACAGATACCCCAATAATTATAGGAAATAAGCAAATAAAATATAGAAGTAATGAAAAAAGAACATTAAATACTAAATTTTTAAATCAGTAACAAGATTAATCATAAACTATGAAAACACTTATGACAACCTATTCAGCACAAAAAGAATTTGCATAACTCTAAAATTCTGATGTTTCACAGATTTAACATCTGGCAAAGATTAAGTACTCGAGTAACAGTCTGATTTTATCCAATCCAAACTTACTCTGCTGCAAAGATGGAAGCAGAAGCCAGCCCTGACTCTCCCCGCTCGACCCTTCCGCTGCTCGAGATTCGTACGCGATGCCCAGACGGTGGCGTAATTCGTCATGTTGTTATGGGATGTGAAGAGCTTCATCTTCGCCTTGCAAGAGTCGATCACAAAGACGACATCATCGATGGTGATGGAAGTTTCGGCAATGTTGGTGGCAAGAATAATCTGGAAATTAAATGGTAAAATTTATTGCATAAAATATATAAATCAATTTGCAAAATAAAATAAATTATAAAATATATCTAATTAGCCACTTGGAAAAGAATAACATTATTAAAAACACGGCCAACAATGCCAGTCTAGCGCTAGTTACACCATTTGGTGGTAAAACTCATTGCATAAAACACTTTAATCAATTTGCAAAATAAAATAAATTATAAAACATATCTAATCGGCCATTTGGAAAAGAAAAACATTAACAAACACAGCTAACAAAGCAGTCTAACCTTAGTAACACCGTCTGGTACAGGATCAAACACCCTTCTCTGATCTTCACGAGGTAATTGAGAATGTAATGGCAAAACAATATAATCCTGGGAACCTGAAAACGTGATAAAAAAATTACTTCAATTACATGACATTCTAAATTTTAAACTAATCTTGATAAACAAAAATGTAGCAACTGTAATTTCCAGAAATAAGGATGATTTAAATATATTTCAATCGTTTTGAATTTTATAGATTTAACTCTTCAATATACAACTTCCTCAAAAGGCAGATAAAATAAATATCCCACTACAAGACACAACAATGAAGTTTTACTAATCAAACCATTATCATTAAATGTCCTTTGGAAATTCTTGGAATATACGTGCATTAAAGGTTTAAAGGCCGCACATGAATGGCAGAGGTAAGGGTCAGTAACATTGCCCTATCAAGCAGGACCATGCCTAAGACTGACCATATATACATATGATCAGCACCCAAGCTAAGACCAAGGAGGGACAGGTAATAGCTGCTGATGACTGCAGATAGACCTATGGGCTCCCCTAAACATCCTTAGCTCACAAGTTTGAGCGAGACTCGAACCCCAGTCTGGCGTTCAAGAGTCAGGGACGTTATCGCGTCGGCCACCACAACCCCAGTAGATAAAAACTAGATTAACTTACTAAACACTGGATGATGGGTTAAATGCTTCATTAGAGCAAATATCAGATTCCAACCGGGAAGGAATACCAAAACCGCCCCGGGACTGCTGAGGCTACGTATGTACTTCAGCAACGCCTCGATCAATTCGAAGCTCAGGTCCTTCTCGCTCATCATAGCCAAGGCACGTTTTGTTTCCATCGAGTACTGGTCTGAATTCACGTAGTTCATATTTTCCTCAGGTTCGTCCCCGGGCAGATCGTCTTCCTTGTCCTATGGAGAGACAACAATAAGCAAGTCTTTGGAATTTTAAATTCAATATTAGACTTATCATTATTACTAGCTAAGCTACAAACCTAGTTGGAAAAGCATGATGCTAGAAGGCCAAGGTCTCCAACAGGGAAAATAGTTCAGTGAGGAAAGGAAATAAGGCAATATAGTGTGCCTAATGTCATGAGAAGAGATAAACAGTATATTGGGAGGAGAGTGATGGAAATGGAGGTACAGGGAAGGAGAAGGAGAGGGAGACCAAAGCGAAGGTGGGTGGACTGTATCAAGGATGACTTTCGATCAAAGGGATTAACCTGTGATGAAGTGTGGGACAGAGGTAGATGGAGAACGCTGGCCAGAAACATCGACCCTATATAAAAGTGGGAAAAGATGCAGACAAAGAAGAAGATATAGTGTGCCTAAGTGAACCCTAAAACAAGAGAACTCTAACCTAAGACTGGTAAACCCAGAAGTCCTTTTATCAGGTATAATCCTTCTAAGGTTCGAAAAAAATATTTTTACTGGGTAAATCAACATCAATATTCCTTTAACTCAAAAAGATATTCAAATTGACAAATTTTAAAGCAATAACGCTTTACATGGGAAGCTCATCTTTTTGCCGTAACTTCAGTAAAACAATTAATAGATGTCTTACATCTTTCATTTTGTTATCTATCTCAAAATACTAAACTTTAGTCTTTAAAATAACAATAATTTTAGCACTAAATATCAGTACTTTGGACCTCATGGTTTAGAAATTTACTAACCTTTTTGCTTTTCTTCCTGTTGTCCGGAATAGGAACAAACTTGGTGAGCTCTATACAATCTTCCAAAAAGTACTGGTCCACAGGGTAAGCCCTCCCTTC
Organism: Palaemon carinicauda; assembly: GCF_036898095.1. NCBI lineage: Eukaryota > Metazoa > Arthropoda > Malacostraca > Decapoda > Palaemonidae > Palaemon > Palaemon carinicauda. Next base: position 155,457,842 of record NC_090734.1, read on the forward strand.
AATTTCTACCACAACAGGGTTTTCAAAATAATCCGAGAACAGGGAAATGTCAATGGTGGCCGACATAAGAATTATGCGAACGTCTGGGAATGCGCGGACCTGTGAAGACAAGACACATTCATAAAATAAAATTAATATACAATAATTACTTTCATTAAGTTGCTCTTAATTATGTATAATAATTACACTAAAGTTGTTATTAACAAAAAAAAGGTAAAACCAAAAAAATTCTTTGTGAATGCACTAACCCTTTTACCCCCAATGGACGTACCGATACGTTTCACAAAACTAATCCCTTTACCCCCTTGGACGTACCGGTACGTCCTTGCAAAAAACTGCTATTTACATTTTCTTGCATATTTTTGATAACTTTATGAGAAACTTCAGGCATTTTCCAAAATAAGGAGACCAACCTGACCTCTCTAATGACAAAAATTAAGGCTGTTAGCGCAATTTAAAAAAAATATATTGCAAAATGTGCTTGAAAAAAAAAAAAAACGCCTGGGGGTAAAGGGTTGGGAAGTTCCAAATAGCTTGGGGATAAAAGGGCTAAGATACAACATAGTTCACACACACAACTCCTCAGGTTTCTTTAAAAAATTCAAAACATTCCTAAAACCCCTTTATTCAATATTTAATTGCAAGACTTCTCTAATTTCCACCTATTGTAAAACACTAACGTAAACTTACCATGTCTCGAAGAACAATAAGGATGAAATCGGTATTGATGTCCCTCTCGTGAATTTCATCCACAATAACGTGAGACACTCCCCTCAACCCGGCTTCAAGTTTCCGAAGCAGCACACCAACTGTACAAAATAGCACTCCACCATACGGCCTTGGGAGAATGGATTCGAACCTGACAGAATACCCGATACTTTTTCCCAATTCCTCGCCGCGCTCCTGGGCAACGCGGTCCGCTACAGAAACGGCAGATATTCTTCTTGGCTGCGTGACGACAATATTGCAGTAAGCACCTGACCCAGACTGGATACAGTCGTCAAGAATGTACTGACACACCTGGGAAAAATAAGTAACGGTACAAGTAAGTAAAAAGAGGGTAGTCGAGCCTTAAATGCAATACAGTTTCAATAGCAAAGGGATTGAATAAAAAGCTTCTGTCACCAATAAATTTATATGAAAAAAAAATTATTTTAAATAAAAACATTTACCTACACAGGATAATATTGCTGAAAGAAAAAACATATAACTCAGTAGTCGTCTTGAACACATTACTGTATTATACAAGGTTCTGTCACCACTATATATGAAAAAAATTATTCTAAATAAAAACATTCATATACACCGGATAATATTGCTGAAAGAAAAAATTACAGATGTACACGACCAGTATATTTGTCTACTGTCGATTGTCATTCAAAATGAATAAGATAAATCTAAACAGCATTGTTTTTCCGCAGTCAGTATGGCCTCTTATAAAATTAGATATACACGACCAGTACTCTTGTCTACTATCAATTGTCATTCAAAACGAATAAAATACATTTAACCTGCAATGTTTTTCCGCAGCCAGTACGGTTTCTTATTACAAATATACATGACCAGTACTTTAGTCGACTATCGATTGTCATTCAAAAATGACCAGTACTTTAGTCTACTATCGATTGTCATTTAAAAAATGACGGGTAGTTTAGTCGACTATCGATTGTCATTCAAAAATGACCAGTACTTTAGTCTACTATCGATTGTCATTCAAAAATGACCAGTACTTTAGTCTACTATCGATTGTCTTTCAAAAATGACCAGTACTTTAGTCTACTATCGATTGTCATTCAAAAATGACCAGTACTTTAGTCTACTATCGATTGTCTTTCAAAAATGACCAGTACTTTAGTCTACTATCGATTGTCATTCAAAAATGACCAGTACTTTAGTCTACTATCGATTGTCTTTCAAAAATGACCAGTACTTTAGTCTACTATCGATTGTCATTCAAAAATGACCAGTACTTTAGTCTACTATCGATTGTCATTCAAAAATGACCAGTACTTTAGTCTACTATCGATTGTCATTCAAAAATGACCAGTACTTTAGTCTACTATCGATTGTCTTTCAAAAATGACCAGTACTTTAGTCTACTATCGATTGTCATTCAAAAATGACCAGTACTTTAGTCTACTATCGATTGTCATTCAAAAATGACCAGTACTTTAGTCTACTATCGATTGTCGCTCGAAACGAATAAGATATATCTAACCTGCGTTGTTTTTCCGCAGCCAGTGTTGCCTCTTATAATAGTGACTGGATTATCGTAGATGGCTTCCAGAATCTCCTGTTTTCTGTTGTACACTGGGAGTGAATACCTCTTATCTATGATGGCCTGTAGACTGCTGTCTTCCTGGAGACGTCGCTGGTGCAATCTCTGGAGTTCTACGCTGTGCTCCTCGAGATCCATCTAGAGATAAAATAATTGGAAGCATTATCTATACGGATTTTCACGCAAGGTAATCACGTTAACTTAGTATCTTTATTAGTCAGGGAAATCAAAGTGATATGAAACCACTGAGTTATGTCGAATAAACTATTAAGCTAAAATCTTCAATCTTTTTTTATTTACTTGATTCAAAAAAAAAAAAAATTTATGCTGAAAATTTAATTAATTTGAGGTTTTGCATCACATTGTAAGGTAATCACGTCAACTTAATATCTTTATTAGTCATGGAAATAAAAAAGGCGACATATAACCATTAATTGAGTGATGTCAAATAAACTATGAAGCTAAAATCCTTCTCAAACAATCTTTTTATTTACCCTATTCCCCCCAAAAACATAAAAATAAAATAGGTATATGCTCAATATTAAACTAATTTGACAATTTGCATCACAATGCTCAATACTTATCGAGAAATCCTGCTTACGTACATTTGCCAACGGTCCTACATCTATGTTGCACGCAGTCCAAGGATTCCAGTTTGGCTGAGGCGGTGACCACGACACCACACCACTACTCGTGTCTGGTCCCTCCGAACACTCAAATTCAGCCAGCTGAACGTTGGGTATCAAATTTACAGGAACATGTGGAGGAACACCTCTCTGAAAATGAAAACATCAAATAAAAAGACAGACTCAATTGAAAGATATACTAGACAATACTATCACTGAGCTATTGGCTTTACACTGGCCTAGGGGACAAAACTTGTGGGGGGGGGGAGCGGAACAATATCTATTTTTGAACTTGAACACCCATAACTTAATGTAAAAATAATCATAATAATCAAATGAATAAGAACATTCTCATAATTTTCAAGACGCTTTCACATAATTCTTTACAAACAGATCACGACTTCAAGACCTGATTATAACATTCGGCAGAGCCAAAGGAATCTCGAAAATACGGTTCAGTGGTCAAAATATACCTGGTAATACACATGGTAACGTCGGGATAACGTCATCATTATAATTATTATCATCCTCATTATTATTATAATCTTTATAAGCTACGAAAGAGTATAGCACAGGGCTGTAGATCACACAAGTTCACACTCAGGGAAATTTCACTAATAAATCTCCTCTACCTAATATTAGTCCCTCTTCCTCCTGTCTTCAGCCAACTAACATAGATTTTGGGGTTCTAGCCGTTATTTCTGAATATGTAAGAGCTAATTTAGCCTTTTTATGCTATCATGAACAAAATCACACCACTCTCAACAGCCAATAACAACATTCCCTACCTTAGGCATTACTAAATACCCAGCCCTTTGACAAACCCCATTGGGACTCTAGTCCTTATTCATGATTATATAAGGTCTAGTTTAGTGTATTCACATCCAACCTCATCACCAACCTAAAAATACTTGCAATTCCAGTCCTTATTCATGATTATGTAAGGTCTATTTTTATGTTTTTCTATGTTGTCAGTGTTCAAATCACAGTGAAATAAATCTAAGCTCTGACAACCACAGTACTTCAAAAAGAAAAATGACTCCCAACTCCTGTTCAAAATTAGTTTACTTCAGGATTTATCCTTCTGAAAAGCTGAATCAAGTTGATAAATACCTAAATAAATCAAATACAAGGTGTAGAAGAATACAGTATCTGGAAACACACTTTCATTGAATTTGTCCAGAGATTTAGATTAATTGACTGAGTTCAAGTTTTCTGGCATCCTGACATGAAAAATTTAGAACCAAAAAAAGAATGAATGATTTCAATTTCTCTGGCATCCTGACATCAATAATTTAGAACCAAACAAAGAATGAATGACCTGAAGTTTTCTGGCTTCCTGACATCAAAAATTTAGAACCAAAAAAAGAATGTAAGAGTTCACGTTTTCTGGAATTGTGACATCAAACATTTAGACCCCAAAAAAGAATGAATGATCTGAAGTTCTCTGGCATCCTGAGATGAAAAATTTAGACCCAAAAAAAGAATGAATGATTTGAAGTTCTCCGGCATCCTGACATCGAAGGTCATTGACGCCGAAAACCAAAAAAAAGATATTCCATCTACGAAAAGTTGAACTTTGCTCACCAGATCCACAGGCTCCACTCCCGACGCCTTTATAATTCCATCCAACTGCATGATCAACTCGGGACTGAGCTTGACTTCGTAGGGCTTCAACTGCTCGGCTTCCTTCTTCTTGAACGATCCAGTGAACGCTTCAATCACGTTCAGATGATACAGTTGTCTGACTAGTGAGAGCGCACAGCTCTTACTAGCAGCCTGCTTGTTTGACCCTGTCTCTCGGGCATAAATGTCTGAAACACAAAATGCAAAGAGCAATGAAAATGGTTAAAAAGAATAAACGTTTAAAAGTCATCTGATGGGAAATAGTAACATCGTCAACTCATCTAGGGGATTCTACAGGTGGAAGATGAATGATAATAATGTACGCTTGAGGGTACAATGTTCTATCTAATTTCTCTCCTTCTGTTATGTTAAAGTTTTCATAGTTTATATAGGAAACATTTTAATATTGTTATTGTTCTTAAAATATTTCATATTTCCTTGTTTTCTATCCTCACTGGGTTATTTTCCCTTGTTGGAGCCCTTGGGCTTATAGAATCCTGCTTTTCCAACTAGGGTTGTAACTTGACAAGTAATAATAATATTAAATTGAATAACAAAATCTTATTTTCATAATGTCTTTGGAAATTAACATGAAGGTAGTGGTCTTTGTGGGAGAACTTTTTTTTTTCTTTGAGTAAAATCTTCCTATATTATATTCCCCATTACTGAATAAAAATAATCAAAACATAAAACTAAATCTTATGAAGAAAAAGCATAGGATATACAAAAGAGTGCACGGCATAAAGTATAAAAATCAAGCTGAGCAATGCATCATATCAATTCTGTAACATTAAAATATGCATACAGAAGGTCCCCCAACTTGAAAGGTTCCAAAAAGCTGTTTACAAGTCAAATTTTCTTGAATTTTGCCCTAGGGTAGGCCTAACCTAAACCCCATGCCTATAAATTCCAGCTACAAATACTCGGGTTTCATATGACATAGACATCAGGTTATTGCAAATGTCATTTTGGTTAACTAAATGATATATAGTTTGATTAAAGTAGAATGGCACCTCGTAATAACAGGGGACGTTGAGGAAGGAGAGAACTAATTGGTAAGGGACCTCTGATAGTGGTTTTAACACGCCCCAGTTATTATACCGACACCCTACAAGGGCGAGCGAGCTGGGTATATTCCTGGCATTCCATACAACTTTATTCTCTGATATATTTAGCAGTATTTATAGCTTAGAAACAGGTTGAGCACAGAAATAGATTCTTCCTTCGTCAACATCCCTTTTCTTTATCTGATCCTTGTTATTTTCAGTAAGATTTTTGTTTGTGTACGAAAGTTTCTACGTTGGGGACCTACTCTGGTGACAAGTAGACTTTAATAACTCTAAAACACAGGTAAATGGCAAAACACTCACCTCTCCCCAGTTGCTTCACGTAAAACTGAATCTCCGCGACGAAACTCCTGTCGAGAGAATGATGTCAGTGATATACTTAAACTGTACAATATATAATACATTAAAAATGGCTTTCTATACACACGGGGGATTTTTGGTGGAAAAAAAAAAACAGTACTGTATTCACTTACTATACATATTACCATGAATTTGCTTTAAGAAATCTATTTCTTTGCAATTTTAACTATAAAACACTAGAAGATAGTATATACTGTAATATGAGCTTGGCCCCCTCTAAATCTATCACAAGTGACTATAAAACTAAGTATCAACTGTCAACAAATTGTGCCAGAAAGACTTTCCAGGTGGAATACAATCATTATTACATATCAATATGTTTAACCTGGCCACCGATGTTGGGACTAAAGTCTCATTAGGGTAACCATCAATAAGTACAAGTTGGAAATAGATTAAACTGGATTTAGAATAAGAAACGACAACTTCGAAAGATGAACAGTACTTGAATCTATTTCAAGGTCGGAGGTAACTCTGAATAAAAATACTTATCAAAACGTTTAAATGTACTTTAACCCTTTTACCCCCAAGGTATTTGGAACTTTCCAACCCTTAACTCCTCGGGGGTTTTCTTTTTTTCAAGCACATTTTGCAGGATATTTATTTTAAATTGCTCTAACAGCCTTAATTTTTGTCATAGAGAGGCCAGGTTGGTCTCATTCACTTGGAAAATGCCTGAAGTTTATCATAAAGTTATCAAAAATATGCAAAAAAAAAAAAAATTTAAATAGCAGTCTTTCGCAAGGACGTACCGGTACGTCCATGGGGGTAAAGGGATGAGTTTTGTGAAACGTACCAGTACGTCCATTGGGGGTAAAAGGGTTAATCTACATGTTAAAATGAACAGATTAGACACACATGAAATATCTAACAACGATGGCAGAAGTACTTCGAAAAATGTTATTTTTATTAGTAAAATAAATTTTTGAATATACTTACCCGATAATCATGTAGCTGTCAACTCCGTTGCCCGACAGAATTCTATGGAGGGATACGCCAGCTATCACAATACTAGAAGGGGGTGTACTTACCAGCGCCACCTGTGGCCAGGTACTATAGTACTTCTTGTTGACACCTCCTCAATTTTTCCTCGGTCCACTGGTTCTCTATGGGGAGGAAGGGAGGGTCAATTAAATCATGATTATCGGGTAAGTATATTCAAAAATTTATTTTACTAATAAAAATAACATTTTTCAATATTAAACTTACCCGATAATCATGTAGCTGATTCACACCCAGGGGGGTGGGTGAAAACCAGTGTACAAGATTAAAGGATAGCTAAGTATCCCATATTTCATATAACAGTTATCTCAAATAACAATGAAATAATAAGTACCTGGTAAGGAAGTCGAATTGAACCGTTACTCTGCCTCTTTTTTAAGTTCGTCTTCCTTACTGAGCGCAGCGTTCCTCTTGGAGGCTGAATCAACTCAAAGGTGCTAAAGTATATAGGGCTGCAACCCCTACTAAAGGACCTCTACACAACCTCTAACCCAGGCGCTTCTCAAGAATGAATTGACCACCCGCCAAATCAAAAGGATGCGGAAGGCTTCTTAGCCTACCGTAACAACCATAAAAACAACAATAAAAGCATTCAAGAGAAAGGTTAAAAAAGGTTATGGGATTAAGGGAATGTAGTGGCTGAGCCCTCACCTACTACTGCACTCGCTGCTACGAATGGTCCCAGGGTGTAGCAGTTCTCGTAAAGAGACTGGACATCTTTAAGATAAAATGATGCAAACACTGACTTGCTCCTCCAATAGGTTGCATCCATTATGCTCTGCAGAGAACGGTTTTTATTAAAGGCCATCGAAGTAGCTACGGCTCTTACTTCGTGGGTCCTTACCTTCAGCAACGCAAGGTCTTCCTCCTTTAAGTGAGAATGGGCTTCTCTAATCAGAAGCCTTACATAATACGAAACCCCGTTCTTGGACATGGGCCTCGAAGGTTTCTTGATGGCACACCATAAGGCTTCTGACTGTCCTCGAATAGGTTTAGACCTATTAAGATAATACTTGAGAGCTCTGACAGGGCAAAGAACTCTCTCTAGTTCGTTACCTACCATGTTGGAGAGGCTAGGTATTTCAAACGATCTAGGCCAAGGACGTGAAGGAAGTTCGTTCTTTGCTAAGAATCCGAGCTGAAAAGAACATGTTGCAGATTCGGTCGTGAAACCAATGTTCTTGTTGAAGGCATGAACCTCACTGACTCTCTTAGCTGTTGCAAGGCAGACGAGAAAAAGAGTCTTGAGGGTAAGGTCCTTGAAGGAAGCTGACTGGAGAGGTTCGAACCTAGGTGACATAAGGAACCTTAAGACTACGTCTAGGTTCCAGCCTGGAGTGGATAGACGACGCTCTTTAGAAGTCTCAAAAGACTTAAGGATGTCTTGAAGGTCCTTGTTGGAAGAAAGGTCCAAACCTCTGTGGCGGAGAACTGAAGCCAACATACTCCTGTACCCTTTAATCGTAGGGGCTGAAAGGGATCTCTCATTCCTAAGATGTAATAGGAAGTCAGCTATTTGGGTCACAGAGGTATTGGTAGAGGATACTGCATTGGCTCTACACCAGCTCCGGAAGACTTCCCACTTAGATTGGTAGACTCTACGAGTGGAAACCCTTCTTGCTCTGGCAATCGCACTGGCTGCCTCCTTCGAAAAGCCTCTAGCTCTAGCGAATCTTTCGACAGTCTGAAGGCAGTCAGCCGAAGAGCGTGGAGGTTTGGGTGCAACCTGTCTACGTGAGGTTGACGTAGAAGGTCCACTCTTAGAGGTAGAGTCCTGGGGATGTCGACTAGCCATTGAAGTACCTCTGTGAACCATTCTCTTGCAGGCCAAAGGGGAGCAACCAGCGTCAGCCGTGTCCCTTCGTGCGAGATGAACTTCTGCAGGACTTTGTTTATTATCTTGAACGGTGGGAATGCGTAAAGGTCGAGATGGGACCAGTTCAGCAGAAAAGCATCCACATGAACTGCTGCAGGGTCTGGAACTGGGGAACAGTACAGCGGAAGTCTCTTGTTCATGGAGGTGGCAAACAGATCTATGGTAGGTTGACCCCACAAGGTCCAAAGTCTGTTGCACACACTCTTGTGGAGGGTCCATTCCGTGGGAATGACCTGATTCCTTCTGCTTAGGCGATCTGCTGAGACGTTCATGTTGCCCTGAATGAACCTCGTGACTAAAGTGAGGTTTTGACTTCTTGACCAAATGAGGAGGTCCCTTGCGATCTCGTATAGGCTCCTCGAATGGGTCCCTCCTTGCTTGGAGATGTAAGCCAAGGCTGTGGTGTTGTCTGAGTTCACCTCCACCACCTTGCCTAGCAGGAGGGACTTGAAGTTCAGCAGGGCTAAATGAACTGCTAGTAGCTCCTTGCAGTTGATGTGGAGCGTTCCCTGTTCTTCGTTCCACGTTCCCGAGCATTCCCGTCCGTTCAGGGTCGCACCCCAGCCCGAGTCCGATGCATCTGAGAAGAGATGAAGATTGGGGGTCTGAATAGCCAACGATAGGCCCTCCCTGAGAAGGAGATTGGTCTTCCACCACAAGAGAGTGGTCTTCATCTCTTTGGTGACTGGGATAGAGACTGCTTCGAGAGTCAAACCCTTGTCCCAATGAGCTGCAAGATGGAATTGAAGAGGGCGGAGGTGGAGTCTCCCTAGCTCGACGAACAGGGCCAGCGATGAAAGGGTCCCTGTGAGACTCATCCACTGTCTCACCGAGCAACTGCTCCTCTTCAGCATGCTCATGATGCAATCTAGGGCTTGGCTTATCCTTGGGGCCGATGGAAAAGCCCGAAAATCCTGACTCCGAATCTCCATTCCCAGGTACACAATGGATTGGGAGGGAATGAGCTGAGACTTTTCTATGTTGACTAACAGACCCAGTTCTCTGATTAAGTCCAAAGTCCAGTTGAGACTCTCCAGACAGCGACGACTCGTGGAGGCTCTCAACAGCCAGTCGTCTAAGTAAAGGGAGGCTCTGATGTCCGATAAGTGGAGGAATTTTGCTATATTCCTCATCAGATGCGTAAACACCATAGGAGCTGTGCTTAGGCCAAAACACAGGGCTTGGAATTGGTAGACAACCTTTCCAAAAACGAATCTCAGGAAAGGTTGGGAGTCTGGATGAATAGGAACGTGAAAGTAGGCATCTTTCAGGTCCAACGAGACCATCCAGTCCTCCTGCCTGACCGCTGCTAGGACCGACTTCGTCGTCTCCATCGTGAACGTCTGCTTGGTGACATACGCATTGAGCGCGCTGACGTCCAGCACCGGTCTCCAACCTCCTGTCTTCTTGGCCACCAGAAAGAGACGGTTGTAGAAGCCCGGGGATTGATGGTCCCGGACTATAACCACTGCCTTCTTCTGCACAAGTAGCGACACCTCCTGGTGCAACGCTAGCCTCTTGTCCTCTTCTTTGTAGTTGGGAGAGAGGTTGATGGGAGATGTGGTCAGAGGGGGTTTGCGGCAGAATGGAATCCTGTAACCCTCCCTCAGCCAACTGACAGACTGGGCGTCTGCACCTCTCTTTTCCCAGGCTTGCCAGAAGATCTTGAGTCTGGCTCCTACTGCTGTCTGGAGATGCGGAGAGTCAGTTTTTTCCTTTAGAAGCCTTGGAACCTTTCCTAGACTTGCTCCTGGAAGAGTCTGGACGGGAGCTTCCTCGGCTGGGGGCTCTACCACGAAAGGGCGGTATGAACCTCGTAGCAGGAGTATCAGCCACTGGGGTGCGATTAGTCCTGGGGACTGAGGTAGCAACCTTAGTCTTCCGAGCCGATGAGGCTACAAGATCATGTGTGTCCTTTTGTATCAGGGCAGCAGACAAGTCCTTAACCAGCTCTTCGGGGAAGAGGAACTTCGAGAGCGGAGCGAAAAGGAGTTGAGACCTTTGACAAGGTGTAATGCTGGAGGAAAGGAAGGTACATAGCTGTTCCCTTTTCTTAAGAACCCCTGACACAAACATCGACGCAAGCTCGCCAGATCCATCTCTAATGGCCTTATCCATGCAGGACATTAATAGCATGGCAGAATCCTTGTCCGCAGGGGAGGTCTTCTTGCTGAGGGCCCCCAGGCACCAGTCTAGGAAGTTGAACATCTCAAATGCTCTAAAAACACCCTTCAGGAAGTGATCAAGGTCTGAGAAGGTCCAGCAAACCTTAGAGCGCCTCATTGCTGTTCTACGAGGCGAGTCTACCAGACTTGAGAAGTCAGCCTGGGCAGAGGCAGGTACTCCCAAGCCTGGTTCCTCTCCTGTGGCATACCAAACGCCCGCTTTAGAAGTGAGCTTAGTCGGAGGAAACATGAACGAAGTCTTTCCAAGGTGTTGCTTAGTCTGCAACCACTCCCCTAAGATCCTTAACGCTCTCTTAGAGGACCTTGCTAGGACTAGCTTAGTATAGGTAGACTTAGCTGGCTGCATGCCCAGCGAAAACTCAGATGGCGGAGAGCGGGGAATAGCAGAGACAAAGTGGTCTGGGTATACCTCCCTAAACAGAGCCAAGACCTTACGAAAGTCAATAGAAGGTGGAGAAGACTTGGATTCATCCACGTCTGATGAGGGATCCAGGTGTGCCGCCTCATCATCAGACGCCTCATCACCAGAGTGTAGCGAAGAGATCGGTAAGGTATGCTGAACAGCAGAGTCAGCACGAGCTGGAACAACAATATTAGTGGTTTCCTCTTCAAGACTCTGTTGAGGGAACACCTGAGGCTCAGACTGCAAAGGCTGATCAAAAGAAGTAGCAGAAGGTAGGCGCATGGGTGGAGGAGGCTGACTCCTAGCATGAGTGACTGAACTCAAGGGTTGCGCTTGCTGAGCGGAAGGCGGATGCGCAGTAGCAAGTTCCTGAGGAACGAGTTGAGGTTCCTGAGGTGTGAGCTGTGAGCGATGAGGTAGTGGCTGCGCAGAACACAGTAATTGTCTCGCGAGTTGAGGCTCCTGAGGCGCAAGGCTAAGGTGTTGTGGTTGCCTTGAGGAGGGTTGAGCTCGCTGCAGCGAGAGCTGAGGAGACTGACTCATGGATGGGAGAGGTTGTTGTACCTCAAGAGAGTGTTGCCTCACTGGTGGAACTGCAAGTGGAAGCGGAGGAAGTAAGGCATAATCTTCCTGTTCCCATTGCTGAGGTTGCCTTAAGGAAGGCGGAGGGAGCTGCACACCACTGGAAACAGTAAACTCAGAACGTGCTAAGGTATTCTGAGGAGCCTCAACATCGTACGCCTGGCAGGCAGTACTGCGGTCAGGCGGAGCGATCGCAGGAGGAGGTGTAACCTGCTCAGCCTGACACTCACGCATCAAGACCGCAAGTTGTGACTGCATGGACTGCAGTAGAGTCAACTTGGGGTCGGCAGACACTAAGGTCTGCTGAGGTAAAGCCTTAACAGCAGAGATCTGTTGTGGCAGAACCTTACTCCTCTTAGGCGGAGTGCATTCAACTGATGACTGCGGCGAGTCAGAGCTGATCCAATGACTGCAGCCCGGTTGAGTTCTTGAGGTCTGGACTCTGCGTTTGAGTGGTCTCGAGACCTGAGTCCAGCGTTTCTTCCCTGACAATTGCTCAGCAGACGAGTAAAAGACGGGCTCAATCGTCTGCAGGTGGGAGTGACGGTCTCTGGAAGACACGCCCGCAACCACCGAGGATACTTCTGTGCGCCGATCAAGGCCTGCCGAACCCTTTTGCCCTTCGACATTGCTTCTCCCCTGGGCTTGGGAGCTTGCAAGAGGTCCCGGACTGGGAGGACGACTGGCACGCACAGAAGTATCCTCACGCACCACACTGACACTGACACTAGCACTTGGCACTGCACTGACACTAGCACTCGTCACAGCACTGGCACTAATTCCACCCACTGCACTCTTGACCTTAAGTTCCTTGACTTCGGCCATAAGAGACTTATGATCACTTACCACTGACTCTACTTTATCGCCTAAGGCCTGAATGGCACGCAAAACAACAGACATATCAGGCTGAGGGCAAATAGTAGGTTCGGGGGTAGCCACTACAGGGGTAGGAAAAGGTAGGGGATCATGAGGTGAGGAAAAAAGTGAAGAGTGAGAAGAACTCCTCCTAACTCTCTCTCTCTCTAACTTGGTTGAGTACTTAAGAAGACGGACAAAATCAAGTTCCGAAAGTCCGGCGCATTCCTCACATCGATCTTCTAACTGACAGGGCCTTTCCCTACAGTCAGAACAAGCGGTGTGAGGATCTACCGAGGCCTTCGGAATACGCCTATTACAAGACCTACATCGTCTATGGGTGGGGGCTTGTGAAATGTCAGACATCTTGAATCAAAAGAGTTAGCCAAGTGGGGTTTCAAAATCAAGCAAAAGATCGTTAACCGTTAAATCAGGACTAAATAATAGCTATCTAAGCTAATATAGAAGTTTTCCAGTAAAGCGACAGCCGAAATCTGAGAGAATACTTCACCAAAAGCCGTGAAAATACTCGAAGATCATAAGCGTATCCCAGAACGTCTTGCCGGAAGCACGACAGAGGAAAAATTGAGGAGGTGTCAACAAGAAGTACTATAGTACCTGGCCACAGGTGGCGCTGGTAAGTACACCCCCTTCTAGTATTGTGATAGCTGGCGTATCCCTCCATAGAATTCTGTCGGGCAACGGAGTTGACAGCTACATGATTATCGGGTAAGTTTAATATTGAAAAGTAAAAAATTGCAGTATAAGTGAAACAAATATACTGTATTGTGAAGTGTGAATTGAAGGGAGAATTGTTTGAAAAAAAATTTCGCACGAGAACAAAAATATTACTGTAAAGCCTAAAATATCATAACCTACTTTATATAATAAAATATTTTGATAAAGAATAAAGGTAAAACCAGTTAAGTAAAATAAAGTCTTTCTGGCACCATACATTTCCAGACACTCAAAGAAAGTATTTCACTACCAAAATGTATAGAAAAACGTTACTTCATTTACAAAATAACAAATCAGAACCAAGCTTAATGATGAAGCCTTCAGCCTTCACTCGAGTCTCATACAAACATATAGTCAAAACTTCTTATAGTTTCTTTGGGCACTAACCTTGAGAGACACTGAGCTCAAACTGCCGATCACCCCCAACCCAGAAGAGACCTGTAAGGAACACTGTTCAGGATATCACTTTATTCCAGCTAGAATTTCTAGGAGCTACGGAGTGGTTTATAAAAAAACAGAAAAATCTTTGGGGAAATTCCATGATATCACCAAAATAAACCCAGTTCTGGGGTTATAAAGGTGCCTTCTAGCTGGAATAATCACTCGACAGGTTGAACCCGGGAGGTGAAAACCCGGGTTCAACCGGCGGTGCAACTCAAGTTTTCTTTGAACAGGATTCCTTTCAGGTCAACCTCAAAACAGTACTACTTCTTCTTCACCAGCTTTACCACTGGGCAAGATAAAAGTCTAGCAAAGAATACTATGCTGCCTTTGAAACCTGTTCATATTACCAGGTTTTCAAGGCTCTAAGGTGCAAGAGAGAGTATTTTTTTTTTGTCTTTACAGGTACCAAAGTCAAATCATACGGAGACGAAGTTCAACATGATTCTACTTTGATACCTGGATCTTCATTGGAACTCCGCAATGTGTACAGAAAAGGTGAAGATTCCTATTTTCAAATATCAGTGCAACTTAAAAGGAATTCTTAAAGCCTCTGAGGAAACTTTTAACGATCAGCATCCTATTTCAAGTTTAAAAAAAAAATATGAAACAAGTAGATCTACTTTATAAAATCTGCCATTCATTCAAGATGTTAAAAAAGTAAAACTATTCTTATACAGCACAGTGACCCTCAAGATACACAACACATTCAATATTTACCTTATTTCAACTTCCTTTTTTTCCCTCTAGTAAAATGAAGGCCCTTACAGGTCTAAAGGCAGGTTTACACAGTCAAACGGTTTGACCGACAAGTGTTTGAAACGGTGTTCGAAAGTGTGAACGTGGTATTCTGTTGTCGAACTGTTCAAAGAAAGTCTGTTCTCGCCTGACTTTTGTGGGCGGGGCTTCATTGTCCACAAACCTTATGCATTTGTGATTGACTCCACCTCTTCAAACCGTTTGACAAGCAGGTTCAATAACCAGGTTCGACGAACCATTCGACCGTGTAAACCGCGCTTTACATGTAGAATCATCTGGAACTTTATAGTGGTTGAATATTTCAAGATGAACCTACCGCAAACCATTATAAATATTCAATTGAATTCCTTTTTTTGGAATTAAAAAACTATTAGAAATTTTCTTTAATCATCAAGAAAATTTTCATTATGTAAAAAGCTAATTGAAAGATCTGCATATAGGGGAAGTGAAACATTCTAGAAATGGAGAGATTACTGTATCCATGTTTTGAAAATTTTCAATGACCTCCGAAAATTTCAGAAAACACTCACATAACTGTATCTTTAAACACAAAATAAAACAAATATTTTTCTTTATCATCAGCAACATTTAGTAATTTTTCAATCATTCGAATCTTAGTTTCCTTTATGGCTATAAGTGGAAGTTCACTGTTTCTGGTATTTACTTCAATTCAGCAAGGGACAAGTTACAAATAAAAATATCTATTTCTCACCATATAAATAGAAATCTATATTCGCTGGAGTCTAATTCATTTAAGATAAAAGATAAATCCTTTAATACGTACCACCCTTACCATCGAGACCTTTGTAAGTGTGGTAAATATCTACCATCTAACATGGAACTTTCCCACCAATTTTGGGAGGTAGCAAATTTTTAGATTATACAAAATAACTGCTGAAGTCTCACAGGTCTGCTAAAGAAGGTGATGAATGCAAGAGTTGATGGGAGAAGTACAAGAGGAAGGCCAAGGTTTGGGTAGATGGATGGTGTGAAGAAAGCTCTGGGTGATAGGAGGATAGATGTGAGAGAGGCAAGTGTGTGTGCTAGAAATAGGAATGAATGGCGAGCGATTGTGACGCAGTTCCGGTAGGCCCTGCTGCTTCCTCCGGTGCCTTAGATGACCGCGGAGGTAGCAGCAGTAGGAGATTCAGCGTTATGAAGCTTCGTCTGTGATGGATAATGGGGGAGGGTGGGCTGTGGCACCCTAGCAGTACCAGCCGAACTCGGTTGAGTCCCTTGTCAGGCTGGGTGGAACGTAGAGATGAGGGGTCCCCTTTTTTGTTTCATTTGTTTGATGTCGGCTACCCCCCAAAATAGGGGGGAAGTGCCTTGGTATATGTAACAAATTAACTGCCTAACCTGAGCTATAATTTATACAATATGCAATATAAAATGTTTCTTCAATACTATTTAAAAGTTAATTTTCTATTACTGAGGTATTCATAAACATTTCAGGTGATCCTTATGTTACTTGTCCTGTTACCAACATTAACTTAAATCAATACATTCTTAAAACATTTACGAGAACTTACTACAGATGTGTACATTGAATGTATTAGTAGAATATCTTGTTGAAGAAAAGAATATCATCCTAACTTTTTCAAGAAAAGAATATCATCCTAACTTTGTTACCTCCAATGACAAAATATATTAAGGAAATTCTGATGTATAAGAGGATGAAGACGTTAAAAATTAAAGTGAAAAATAAAAATATTCCTTAAATGCCATCTTCCACCAAGAGTGGGCTGGTTCAGAATTCTGATTTTAAGCTTGAACTCTAGATAGGACTTTCCAACACTGGCACTCTTACATGAAAACAGCACTCGAAAGTTTAACAATGACAGGTGACAAAAGCAGCACCATCAAAAATACAGCAGACAAAAATAGCAAGTTGTACATAAATATACCAAGGCACTTCCCCCCAATTTTGGGGGGTCGCCGACATCAAACAATGAAACAGAAAAGGGGACCTCTCCTCTCTATGTTCCTCCCAGCCTGAAAAGGGACTCAACCGAGTTCGGCTGGTACTGCTAGGGGTGCCACAGCCCACCCTCCCACATTATGCCCCCTGTGGCCGCGGGGGCATAAAAACAATTAGAATGGCGCCAACGTTATCCCTGCGTGTCGTAAGAGGCGACTAAAAGGGACGGGATGAGGGGGCTGGGAACCCCCTCTCCTGTATTTACAATCCCTTACAATCCTGTGAGACATCAGCAGAGAGGTGGAGCTGGGGGGAGAGTGACTGCTCCCCGCACTCTAGCATGTAGTACCACAACAAAATTTGTTCCTGAACAACTGGATACATAAACTCTAATCATTCTTATTCAGCATCTACAGTAATTTGACAGTAGATACTACTTATCAGTAAAAGCCATTGCATAGTCCTCTTGCTCGAGGGTAAACTGGGGCACACTTTTTCATCTAATTTCTCTTTCTTTTATTAATTTCATAGTTTATATAGGAATTTATTTATTTCAATGTTGTTACTGTTCTTAAAATATTTTTATTTTCCTTGTAGTCCTTCCCAACAGGGTTATTTTCCCCGTTGGGGCCGTTGGACTTATAGCATCCTGCTTTGCCAACAACTTAGACCCGACAGACGAAACTGAGGAGACCTTCAACCAAAAAAAGGTGTGAAATTGTGAATCAGGAAGGCGTACAAGGAAATAAGTGCAAACTAGTGACAAAAATGGTTTCAAGGAAGTAAGAGTTAAGTTCCAACTAAAAGAAAAAAAGTGCTACAAAGAAATGATGAATCTTAATACGTACAGAAAAGATAAGGAACACTGAAAATGAAAATTAGATAGCAATGTAGACAATAAGACCTTGGCATACATAAAGGTTTGATTCCTTTTGGATGCTTGCTCGCAAACTCCAAGATGCTCGTAAAGTAAAAAAGGTTTTCCTATAAGAAATAAAGGAAATTTCCTTGATGCATTCTCCCTCCTCCTCTCCCATCGTTATCCCTACATTATGGGGTCAGTTGCTTGACGTGCCCTCTTCAATGCCTTCTATCAAAGTCATCCGATAACCAAACCTCTGCTCTCCATATCATCCTTCACTGTATTTCACCATCTAATTCTCTGCCTCACTCTTGATCTTCTCCTTCTTAGAGGTTCCTCCAAAGCTCTCCTCATTCCCTCCCCATCATCCATCATCAACACATGCTCATATCTCAATTGTGACACTTATCATTTTCTAATCTTTATAGGGATATTCCCATAATCCACATTGGCCTTCTCTTGCCTGTTCTCACAAGCTTTGCTTCCCCCTTTCATCTGTGGACCAACATTTCTGATCCATACATCAACACTTGTTTTATTACTGTAATTTAGATTCTGACTTTTAGCTTGATTGGCATTTTCTTGTCACATACTCCCTCCATTTCCCCCCGGGGCTGTTTTTATCCTAATCCTCACATCCTCTGAACTTATAGTAAATCCAAACTATCTCAATTATTCTACCTGTTTTATAACAGAGCCTCTACTTTTCTGCCAAGCTATCCTTACTGCTCACCATAACCTCGGTCTTATCCAAGTTTACCCTCAAGCTACCCATTTCCCGTCATTCTACAACACTTCCCTCATTTTCAGCAGTATTCATCATATATAATTATAGCAACTCCCACAATCATTTTGATCTCTTCACTTAACACATCCATGACTAGCGCACATAAAAGTGGACTTCAAACTGACCCACTGCGTAATCAAAGACTAAATTAAGAGGTTTATGTTTTCCTAACTGCCGCTGTTACTCAAACCATTCTAACCAATTGGGACTTATGGGACTTTCCTCATTCTCAAGCACCAAAACATTTCTCTTGGGATTCTATCATATGTCTTCTCTAGAGTTATAAAAGCACAGAAGAGCTTCTGGTTTCCCTCTAGTCTCTTTTTCCTATAGCTGCCTAACTATAAAGATGGCACCTTCAGTCCTTTTAACCGCTTATGAATCAATATTGCAGTTTCCCAATATTCACCGTCTCTCAATCTCTCGTCTTGTATCCTATCAAACAGTTTAAAACCATGCTCTGTTAGTTTAATAACATTGTAGTTACCACATTCCATGACATCACCTTTCTGCTTAGAACTGAAAAATCTTGTAAAAAGTATACTAAATTTTTATACCTGAGACTTCTTAATCGATATAATTTTTTTATCTAATAAGAATAAAATTATAGGAAGCCTATTTTTAGATAATTTCATGCACCTCCTAACATTAAGCTTTAGTGAACAGTCTCCACCACGTCAAGAGAACTCCTGAAAAAGACTCGGGGAACTAAATCTCATCGAAAATAATAATTTTGAAAATCTTAAAATCCTAAAAGCAGTGTCCACTACACTACATGACTAGTTAAGTATTCTGTAATTATAGATTTACAAGATCTAAATAAAAAAATTTTGTTATAGAAGAAAATATGAATGTTATCTATGGGATACTGTATATGATTAACATCTTGGTATGACCAAAATATCTGTCAGTTAAAGACACTAAAGCAGAAAATACAACCAACATAATTATGTAGAATTTTCAAGCTGAAACAGAAAAATCAAGTGCTAACTTCCCTTCTCATCTCTATACAATAAATCATGTATAATAATGGCAATCTGACAAAATATTTAGCACTTGAAAAACAATCTATTCCTGAAGCTGTTTTCACAATTGTATCTATCCCCACCACATTCTAAAATGATTACTGACTATACAGAACTAAAAATTTAATCAACTGACACGTAGTAAAACAAGAAACATATTGAATTCTGTGCTATACTGATTGATGCATTTTTTTAAATCACAAAAATAGAATCTATAACTTACCTGTTGTGATCTGGTCCAATTGCTTTATATTTGTAGTCAGCACTTATCTTGTTCGTCTGCATAAACATATGCAAACGTGACTTGGCGTTTTCTACCGTCCAATTGCCATGGATATTGGCAGTCATATCGCATTCCTCTGCCTATAAAGAAGGAAACAATTTAATCTATAATGCATTCAGTCTGAATTATAAATAAAAAAAGCTCAAGATAAACGACAGGCGAAATCTAGCCGAGGCCCTTTGCGTCAATAGGCTTAAGAGATGATGATGACGATGAAGAACCAGATTGTCAATAAAAGATGATGCAAAACACAAACTAGAGGACGTGAAAACTTACGTCTTCGATGGCCGCCCTCTCCTGGACCCTTTCCATATACGTCAGCGGCTTCTCTCTCCCGTCGTGCTGAATTGGTCTGTAAACGTTGCCCTCGTCGCGAAGGCCGGGAACTGGCTTCATGGGGGCACTTGGCTGCCATTCTGTAGGTCCACTGTCAATTGGAGGTTGGTCTGGTTTATCCCCACCCTGTAAAAGAACTCATTCTAAGCAAACAGAACTGCAAGAGAATAACTCATTCTAAGAAAACAGAACTACAGGAAAATAACTCATTCTAAGCAAACAGAACTGCAGGCATGTCGATCACACATTGGCAACTATAGTCCATTTCTTTTAGCTAGTCATATTTGCACCGACTTGCAACTGTGCCCTTTTAGCTCAGAAAAGTTTCCTGGTCGCTGATTGGTTAGAATTATTTTGTCCAACTAATCAGTGATCAGGAAACTTTTCCGAGCTAAAAGGGCACCACTGCGAGTCCGTGCAAATATGACTCGCTAAAAGAAATAGACTATAGTGTATATACCACACATCTACTGCATTGTGTCATCCACTGCATTAATACAGGGATTCTCCAAGTGCTAGTGATAGTTATTAGAAATGAATTGAATAATACAGCCTACAGTATACGGTACTGGTATAATTAGCATTAATACATTGCTTACTTTGATATAAGCATACACTATAAAAGAGAGTCCTCGCTAGACTCCGCGCCAGAACCAAGACCACCTTGTGTGCAGTGCGAGAACTGCAGTATGCTGACGACAATGCCACCCCAGGTCAGACGGCAGAGGACCTGCAGTCGTTAGCTGATGCATACAACTCTGCCTACGAACGTTTTGGGATGCAAGTCAACTCAGACAAAACCAAGACCCTCATCCAACGTCCACCAGGACTGATGCTCCCCAACTTCAATACCACAGTGAATGACCAACCATTAGAACAGGTGGACCAGTTCTCCTACCTAGGGAGCATCCTAACATCAGCTCCCACAAGCAAAAAGGACGTGGAGAACAGGATCAGGGCAGCCCACTCCGCCTTTGGCCGACTCAACTGCCGCGTATTTAACAACCACGCACTGACAATGACCACCAAAATAATGGTGTTCAAGGCAGTAGTCCTCTCCACGCTCCTGTATGCATGTGAAACATGGACGCTATATAAAAACGATCTTAAAAACCTAGAACGCTTCCAACAAATGAAACTGAGGCAGATCTTGAAAATCCCCTGGGAGAGCCACACCACCAACATTGAAGTCTTAGAACGTGCCTCGCTGACCAGCATGGAGGCCACCATCATCCACCACCGCCTCCGCTGGATAGGACACGTGCATAGGATGGATCCATCTAGGCTCCCAAAGAAAATATTCTACGGAGAACTGACCCAGGGCACCAGACCACGAGGAGCCCCGAAAATGCGCTATAAAGATCAACTAAAGCACACCCTGGCTCTAACTGACATCGATCCTTCCTCATGGGAAGAAACAGCCAGGGACAGGAAAACCTGGAGGAGTACAGTACACCATGGCACCGTGGACTTCGAGGAGAGGAGGAGACAAAATGAGGAGGCTAGGAGGAGAAGAAGGAGAGAGCGATTAGAACAGCCCCGCCCACCACCTACCCTCCCTTGCGAACACTGTCCGCGACTCTTCCACCACAGACTAGGACTTAACAGCCACATCAGACATAAGCACCCACCCCACAGATAGGAGGCTGATGGCTAACGACAGAACCCAATACTCGGACACGAGTGGGCGCCGACGACGATAAAAGAGAGTAATCCATCTCGTTATAAACACCAACAAGCAACTAGGACCATTCTTCATGTGTCTACATCATCATGTAAAATGATACTGAAGGACTCCACGACAGAAAGACAAAAGGCTGGACAGGATTTAGTTTTGTATATCAGAATTTGTCTTGTCTCGTAGGATTTTTATACAGCTTCATCTGAGGTGGATAATGTGGGAGGGTGGGCTGTGGCACCCTAGCAGTACCAGCTGAACTCGGTTGAGTCCCTGGTTAGGCTGAAGGAACGTAGAGAGTAGAGGTCCCCTTTTTGTTTTGTTTCTTTGTTGCTGTCGGCTACCCGCCAAAATTGGGGGAAGTGCCTTTGGTATATGTATTTATGTCAGAATTTATAAAATAAATAGTGTAATTCTTTTTTTTTTTTTTCAAGACTGCCAACAGGACAAAGACTTGTATAATTAACCAGATAGATGTACGGTATGGTGTGTCGGCTCTGCCATGTTGACCAACTCTATCCGGCATTCTATTTTTAGTCTATGGATTACAAGAGTTGCTTTATATATTTTTGTGTCAATTATTAATTATTGTTAAGCTTATTTTCATAATGATGAGAGCTTTTAATTGCTTTCCAATTCTTATTCTGCCTGGAGATATTGAACAAAATCCAAGACTTTACTTTGCCAATGCCATCTAATGTACTACAATATTTGTGAACTGCATTATTATTTGCTAAGCTACAACCCTACTTGGAAAAGCAGGATGCCATAAGCCCAGGGGGCCCAACAGGGAAAATAGCCCTATGAGGAAAGGAAACAAAGAAAAATAAAATATTTTAAGAACGGACATTTAAATACATATTTCCTATATAAACTATGATAACTTTAACAAGAGAAAGAGAAACGAGATAGAATAGTGTACCCGAGGGTACCCTCAAACAAGAGAACTCTAACCCAAGACAGTGGAAGCATGGTAAAGAGGCTATGGCACTACCTAAGGCTAGAGAACAATGGTTTGATTTTGGAGTGTCCCTTTCCTAGAAGAGCTGCTTACCATAGCTAAAGTCTCTCATCAACTCTTATCAAGAGGAAAGTAGCCACTAGACTTTTATAGTGCAGTAGTTAACCCCTTCGGTGAAGAAGAATTGCTTGGTAATCCCAGTGTTGTCAGGTGTAGGAGGACAGAGGAGAATCTGTAAAGAATAGGCCAGACTATTCAGTGTATGTGTAGGCAAGGGGAAAGTGAACCGTAACTAGAGAGAAGGATCCAATGCAGCACTGTCTGGCCAGTCAAAGGACCACACAACTCTCTAGTGGTAGTACCTCAATGGGTGGCTGGTGCCCTGGCCAACCTACTACCTATCAAATGATATTTTATCATCAGAAACTTTGTCTATTCAAAAGAGGCACTCATCTGAATTCCTTAATTCTAAGTTCAAAGAAACCAATAATTTTCTAACGGAATGGTACATTAAACTTAGGGCAAGGGGAATGACGATGTATACAGTATTAGGACCAAGCACAGCACCGTGCTTCTCGTAAGTCCTGCTACAAATGTGGATGTCACTTCAACATTCAGACCCTCTACATTGATTATGACTATACGATTATAAAATCTTAGATGTGATTCTTTAATGTAAATTTACTCGAGAAACTAATTGTCAGTTTCTTCTTCAATTGCAGATAATACAGGCTTATTGAGAAAGTCTTTTTAAGATATTTGGTGATCCAACTATTCTTTCATTCTATCTCGTTTAATGTGTTATTTTCCTATCTGGCCTTCAGCTGCTGAATCTCATATTAATTAGTTGA
This sequence comes from Palaemon carinicauda, assembly GCF_036898095.1. Taxonomy (NCBI): domain Eukaryota; kingdom Metazoa; phylum Arthropoda; class Malacostraca; order Decapoda; family Palaemonidae; genus Palaemon; species Palaemon carinicauda. The sequence continues at coordinate 155,481,342 of NC_090734.1, forward strand.
ACAAATGTGGTCTATTAAACTTCTTATTTCTCATTCAGTTAGTTCTTTATGCATGTTGCATTAGCTTTTTCAGAATTCTTACCCTAATTTTCATTTAGATCTTCAATTAATTCTAATAGTCTTCCCTTCTACATTTTAAGGCTCAATACTACACAGTATTCTAGAATCAAATAATTAATCTGGTCAAATTAATAAAGCCTGAATAATCAAATAAAATGATATTTTAATTATAAAATAAATTTTTGAATATACTTACCAGGTGAATATATAATAGCTGCTGCTCCAGCGGCTCGACAGAAAAAACACACAAAAACTCGCGAGCGATCGCTATGAAGGTTGCGGGTGTGCCCACCAGCGCCAACTATCGGCCAGATACCACACATGCATGTAAACAAGCCTCAATTCTTCTCGTCCCGCTGCGTCTCTTTTGGGGAGGAAGGGAGGGCCTTTAATTTATATATTCACCGGGTAAGTATATTCAAAAATTTATTTTATAATTAAAATATCATTTTTAAATATTTAACTTAGCCGGTGATATAATAGCTGATTCACACCCAAGGCGGTGGGTAGAGACCAGAGTTAATTAAGTTTACAGCGTATATGCTTAGAGTTTTTGACAGTTATCAATATAACAAAACCCAAATATATAAAGGTACCTGGTAAGGAAGTTGACTTTGACGATTACTCTGCCTTGTAAGTCCGTCTTCCTCACGAAGCCCAGCGATCCTCTTAGGATGCTGAAAGACTCCCAGGAGCTGAAGTATCAAGGGCTGCAACCCATACAAACAGGACCTCATCAAACCCCTAATCTGGGCGCTCTCAAGAAATGACTTTGACCACCCGCCAAATCAACCAGGATGCGAAAGGCTTCTTAGCCTTCCGTACAACCCAAAAAACAATATTAAAAACATTTCAAGAGACAGATTAAAAAGGATATTGGAATTAGGGAAGTGTAGTGGTAGAACCCTAACCCACTACTGCACTCGCTGCAACGAATGGACCCAGTGTGTAGCAGTCCTCGTAAAGAGTCTGGACACTGACTTGCTTCTCCAAAAAGTCGCGTCCATGATACTTTGCAGAGATCTATTTTGCTTGAAGGCCACGGAGGTTGCTATAGCTCTAACTTCGTGCGTCTTAACCTTAAGCAAACATCGGTCTTTCTCATTCAAGTGAGAATGAGCTTCTCGTATTAAAAATCTGATAAAATATGACAAAGCATTCTTTGACATAGGCAATGATGGTTTCTTAACTGAGCACCATAATGCCTCAGATTTACCTCGTAATGACTTAGTACGAGCTAAATAGAACTTAAGAGCTCTAACAGGACATAATACTCTTTCCAGTTCGTTGCCTACGATCTCTGATAAGCAAGGAATATCAAAAGATTTAGGCCAAGGACGAGAAGGCAGTTCATTTTTGGCCAAGAAACCAAGTTGAAGAGAACAAGTGGCTTTTTCTGTAGAAAAGCCGATGTTCTTACTGAAGGCATGAAGTTCACTGACTCTTTTAGCCGAAGCCAAGCACACTAGGAAAAGTGTCTTGAGAGTGAGATCCTTCAGGGAGGCTGAATGTAATGGCTCAAACCTGTCTGACATGAGGAACCTTAGGACCACGTCTAAGTTCCATCCAGGAGTTGCCAAACGACGTTCCTTAGAGGTCTCGAAAGACTTAAGGAGATCTTGGAGATCTTTATTGTTGGAAAGATCTAAGCCTCTATGCCGAAAGACCGAAACCAACATGCTCCTGTAGCCCTTGATCGTGGGAGCTGAAAGGGAGCGAACCTTTCTCAGATGTAAAAGAAAATCAGCGATTTGGGCTACAGAGGTACTGGACGAGGACACAGATGCTGACTTGCACCAGTCTCGAAAGACTTCCCACTTCGACTGGTATACTCTAATGGTAGAAGCTCTCCTCGCTCTTGCAATCGCACTGGCTGCCTCCTTCGAAAAGCCTCGAGCTCTTGAGAGTCTTTCGATAGTCTGAAGGCAGTCAGACGAAGAGCGGGGAGGTTTTGGTGTACATTCTTTACGTGGGGCTGACGTAACAGATCTACCCTTAAAGGAAGACTTCTTGGAAAGTCTACCAGCCATCGAAGTACCTCGGTGAACCACTCTCTCGCGGGCCAGAGGGGAGCAACCAACCTCAACCTTGTCCCTTCGTGAGAGGCGAACTTCTGCAGTACCTTGTTGACAATCTTGAATGGTGGGAATGCAAATAAGTCCAGATGAGACCAATCTAGGAGAAATGCGTCTATGTGTATTGCTGCTGGGTCTGGGACTGGAGAGCAATAGATTGGAAGTCTCTTGGTCATCGAGGTGGCAAAGAGGTCTATGGTGGGTTGACCCCAAGTCGCCCAAAGACTCTTGCACACGTCCTTGTGGAGGGTCCATTCCGTAGGAATTACCTGACCCCTCCGACTGAGACAGTCTGCTAAGACGTTCAAGTCACCCTGGATAAACCTCGTTAACAGGGAGATGCCTCGATCTCTTGACCAAATGAGCAGGTCCCTTGCGATCTCGTACAGCGTGAGGGAGTGGGTGCCTCCTTGCTTGGAGATGTACGCCAAGGCTGTGGTATTGTCGGAGTTGATCTCTACCACTTTGTTTCGAAGGAGACTCGAATTTCATCAAGGCCAAGTGGACTGCCAAAAGCTCCTTGCCGTTGATGTGCATGCTCCTCTGACTTGAGGTCCACAGACCTGAGCATTCCCGACCGTCCAGGGTCGCACCCCAACCCAAATCCGACGCGTCTGAGAATAGTACGTGGTTTGGGTTCTGAACTGCTAGGGAAAGTCCCTCTCTCAGACTGATATTGTCGTTCCACCAATTCAGGCATGCCTTTACTGTTTCGGAGACCGGGATTGAGACCGTCTCTAACGTCTTGTCCTTCTTCCAGTGAAAGGCTAGATGGAACTGGAGAGGTCGAAGGTGTAGTCTTCCTAGCGAGACAAACTGCTCCAGGGATGATAGAGTTCCTACTAGACTCATCCAATTCCTGACTGAGCATCGTTCTCTCTTCAACATTAGTTGGACTTTGAGCAGGGCTTGCTCTATTCGGGTGGCAGACGGAAAAGCCCGAAAAACTGGACTGCGAATCTCCATCCCTAAATACAGTATAGTTTGGGATGGAATCAGCTGGGACTTTTCTAGGTTGACCAAAAGTCCCAATTCCTTGGTCAGATCCAATGTCCAATGAAGATCCTGCAGACAGCGATGACTGGACGAGGCTCTGAGAAGCCAGTCGTCCAAGTACAGGGAGGCTCGGATTCCCGATAAATGGAGGAATTTTGCTACATTCCTCATAAGCCTCGTAAACACGAGAGGAGCAGGACTTAGGCCAAAGCACAGGGCCCGAAACTGGTATACCACATTCTTGAAAACATACCTCAGAAACGGTTGGGAATCTGGGTGTATAGGGATGTGGAAGTACGCGTCTCGTAGGTCGAGAGAGACCATCCAGTCTCCCTTTCTGACCGCTGCTAAGACTGATTTCGTGGTCTCCATGGTGAACTTTGTTTTCGTAACAAAGACGTTGAGCACCGGTCTCCAACCTCCTGTCTTCTTCGGGACTAGGAAGAGACGGTTGTAAAACCCCGGTGATTGAAGGTCCGAGACTTTCACCACCGCTCCCTTCTCTAGCAACAGACACTCTTCTAGGTTTAGGGCTTGTCTCTTTGACTCCTCTCGGTACCTGGGAGAGAGGTCAATGGGGGAAGTCGCTAGAGGAGGTTTGCGTACAAATGGAATTTTGTACCCCTCTCTGAGCAACCTAACAGACTGTTGGTCTGCGCCCCTCTTCTCCCAGGCCTGCCAGAAGCTCTTCAATCTGGCTCCTACTGCTGTCTGAGGCTGTGGGCAGTCAGACTCTGCCACGTGAGGACTTGGCTCCTCTCTTCTTTCCTCTCTTTCCCTCGGCACGAGTACTTCCCCTGCTGGGAGCTCTGCCACGAAAGGGCGGGATAAATCTGGACGCCGGAGTGTCGATCCTGGGTCTAGCAGAAAAGGATGTAGAAGGAGTCCCCTTGCGAGCAGAGGACGCCACCAAGTCATGGGTGTCCTTCTGCACAAGCGAAGAAGCTATGTCCTTAACCAATTGTTGCGGAAACAAAAACTTTGATAAGGGAGCAAAGAGCAGTTCTGATCTCTGACAGGGAGTAACTCCTGCCGAAAGAAAAGAGCAAAGGGACTCTCGCTTCTTTAAGACTCCCGACGTAAAAGAGGAGGCGAGCTCATTGGAACCATCGCGGATGGCTTTATCCATACAGGACATTATCAGTAAGGAGACATCTCTATCAGCCGATGAGATTTTCCTACTTAAGGCTCCCAAAGACCAGTCAAGGAAGTTGAAAACTTCAAAGGCTCTGTATACGCCTTTCAGCAGATGGTCAAGGTCCGAGGAGGACCAACAAATCTTCGAGCGTCTCATGGCTAGGCGGCGGGGAGAGTCTACGAGGCTTGAGAAGTCACCCTGGGCAGAGGCAGGGACTCCCAAGCCGAGAACTTTTCCCGTGGCATACCAGACGCTCGATCTAGACGAGAGCTTTGACGGAGGGAAGGCAAAGGCCGTCTTCCCCAAACTCCTCCTGGTATCCAACCAGTCGCCTAAAAGGTGTAAAGCTCTCTTGGAAGAGCGAGAGAGCACTAGCTTCGTAAAGGCTGGCATGTTAGCAGGTAAGCCTAGAGCAAACTCAGACGGTGGCGAACGAGGGGCAACAGTGACGAAGTGATCGGGAAAAAGCTCCTTGAAAATTAACATGACTTTCTTAAAGTCCATTGATGGAGGAACCGTTCTAGGTTCGTCTACATCCGAAGGATGATCATCATGATGAGGGTCAGCAACGTCCTCATCTGAAGGATCCTCATCCGACAACTGCTGAGTAACAAGCAAAGGGGTTGGCAATGCTTGACACGCAGAGTCCACACGCACTGGTGCATTAGTAGCAGTCCAGGACGCTACGTCATGTAACTGCTTAACAGCCTAACTGTCAACAACAACAGGAGCGGGAGGACGCTCGACGTCAACTCGAGACTGTTTTGACTGCCTAGACTGAGCAGTCAAAACAACTCTAGACTGCGGTGGTTGACGCTCAGCGCCAAAACAAGTCAACTCCGCTGGTTGGCGAACGTCCTGAACGTCAACAAGAGCATTAGGAAGTGGCTGAACGTCCATATGCGGCTGAAAGTCAACACGTGACTGCATCGAGTGAGGCTCTACAAAGCGTGACTGACGTGACTTAGCTACGCCAACGTCAACAGGACGAGCAAAGGCTCGTTTTGGCGGCTGAAGGCCAGGATCTCGATGAGTTAAGCGGCGAGGATCATCGTGAACCTTTTCGGCAGAATAGTCTTCCATAAGGGAGGCGAGCTTGATCTGCATGTCTTGCAGCACAACCCATTTAGGATCAACGGGAATGGGTGCGGTAAAAGACGGGGTTAACGTCTGAGACTGCACAACCTTGCCTACACCAAGACTCTCTGAGCCTGTGTAACGTTGCTGCTTAGGCGGCGAGCAGTCTTCCGATGACTGCAAAGGGTCAGAGCTGTCCCAATGGCTACAACCAGGACGCTGGACCTGTCCTGAAGGGACCGACTTTCGCTTAAGGGGCCTAGAAACCTTGCTCCACGGTTTCTTATGCGAAAAGCCTTCGGATGACGAGGAGAAAATGGTCTCTCTGGTAGGGGCGATCTTGGTGAGACACGCCTGTTACCATAGAGGGAACGTCTGTTCGCTGATCAAGTCCTCTCGAACCCATAAGTCGTACGACATTACTTCTCCCCTGGGCTTGGGAGCTTGCAAGAGGTCTCGGACTAGGCGAACGACAGGCACGAACAGACGAACCCTCGGTCGCAACACTGACAACACTTTGCGCACTAATCACTTTCCCACGATTTTCCGCTGTGGCACTCTGACACTTTAGCTCTTTAACGTCAGCCATGAGTTGATTACGATCTGTTGCTAACGATTCAACTCTTTCACCCAAGGCATGAATGGCACGTAACATGTCTCGCATCGATGGTTCTTGAGTGCCAGTAGGGGGTTCAAGGAACTCCTCCTTACCCTATCTCTCTAGCTTACGAGAATACTTGTCGTATTCGAGCCAATCGAATTCCGAAAGGCCCACGCATTCCTCACACCGATCTCCTAATTGACAGGTTTTACCCCGACAATTAGAACACACAGTATGTGGGTCGAGAGAGGCCTTTGGAAGACGCCTATTGCAATCCCTAGCATTACACTTACGAAATCTAGGGACTTGTGAAGCGTCAGCCATTTTGAATTAGTCAAAGAAAGTCCAAAAAACAATCCAAGTCATCAACAATTAAATCTGTCCAATAAAGAGTTCAAGTTGAGGAAAAACACCTGCACTGCGAAAGCTCAAACCAAAATGAAGTACTTCACCAAATATGTTGAGAAAACTCCAGGTTATACAGCGAGTATTGATACGTCTTGTCGTCAAGGTCGACAGAGAAGAATTGAGGCTTGTTTACATGCATGTGTGGTATCTGGCCGATAGTTGGCGCTGGTGGGCACACCCGCAACCTTCATAGCGATCGCTCGCGAGTTTTTGTGTGTTTTTCTGTCGAGCCGCTGGAGCAGCAGCTATTATATATTCACCGGCTAAGTTAAATATTTAAAAATATGAAAATACACAAAAAATTAGAGGATGTGACTTACAGTACATATAACTCAAGCAAAGCAATGGATTCAAATCAAGTCACTAAACAAAGCATCCATTGTACCCACAATAAAGGAACTTGAAGCTTTGACACTCCAAAATCAAACCATTATTCTCTAGTCTTGGGCAGTGCCATTGCCTTCCACTGTCTTGGGTCAGAGTTCTCTTGCTTGAGGGTACACTCAGCAAACTGATCTATCTAATTTCTCTTGTTTTATCAGTTTTTATAGGAAATATTTATTTTAATGTCAATACTGTTCTTAAAATATTTTATTTTTCCTTGTTTCCTTTCCTCAATGGGCTATTTTCCCTGTTGGAGCCCTGGGGCTTATAGCATCCTGCTTTCCCAACTAGGGTTGTAGCTTAGCAAGTAATAATAATAATAATAATACATACATATATATACCAAGGCACTTCCCCCAATTTTGGGGGGTAGCCGACATCAAAACAAACGAAACAGAAAAGGGGACCTCTCCTCTCTACGTTCCTCCCAGTCTGACAAGGGACTCAACCGAGTTTGGCTGGTACTGCTAGGGGTGCCACAGCCCACCCTCCCACATTATCCACCACAGATGAAGCTTCATAATGCTGAATCCCCTACTGCTGCTACCGCCGCGGTCATCCAAGGCACCGGAGGAAGCAGCAGGGCCTACCGGAACTGTCTCAATTGCTCGCCATTCATTCCTATTTCTAGCACGCTCTCTTGCCTCTCCCACTTCTATCCTCCTATCACCCAGAGCTTCCTTAACTCCATCCATCCACCCAAACCTTGGTCTCCCTCTTGTACTTCTCCCATCAACTCTTGCATTCATTGCCTTCTTTAGCAGAAAAACATTTTCCATTCTCTCAACATGGCCAAACCACCTCAACACATTCACATTTGCCGCGGGTGGCCGCGGGGGCATAAAAACAAATAGAATAGTGCCAACGTATCCCTGCGTGTCGTAAGAGGCGACTAAAAGGGACGGGACGAGGGGGCTGGGAACCCCCCTCTCCTGTATTATAATCGTGTGAGACCTCAAAGTGGAGCTGGGGGGAGAGTGACCTCCCCACACACTAGTTTTATAATAATAATAACAATAAAACTCACCTTCATGTCTGGAACCTCATCTTGGTTTATTTCGCCCTGTCTGATGAGGTACTGAACAAAATCCTTGGCTGCATTTTCTCCAGCATCTTTCTTCGTGGTCGAATTGCCGACGCCGACGTAGGAGTAGCCGGGGACACGGACTTCGCACAAAAATCTCTGCCGATGTTTTGGCCCTGAGAAGGTAAAGTTCAAATCACAGTCAACATTATCAACAATACAGTCAATACAGGTAATAAAACGGTAACACATGTAAATGTCTTAAGTCTTTTTATAGTTTATTTGATAAGATTTGTTTTAACGTTGTTAATGCTCAAAAAATATATTATTTTAACTGTTTTAACGACTCATATAGTTTATTGATTGCCTTATTTCCTTTAATAATTGGATATTTTTCTCTGTTGGAGCCCTTGGGTTTATAGCATCCTGCTTTTCCAACTAGGGTAGTAGTTTATCTAGTAAAAATAATAATTATTATTCATCTACATTTTCACTTTCTTGAAAGTTAAGGTAATCGACCACAGAAGAGTTTTATACTCAAAAAAATTTTTCATGTTCTTCTAACTCTTCAAACATTAGTTTAAGCTGTATTGATTTATGTAGAATACAGGTTATCAAACCCTTGCTCCCGCATAAAAATTCTAGAGTTCTCCTTCAATCTTAAACAGAAAATGTATCCAAACATTATGCAGTACAGATAAGTCCAGACCTCAGCGACGAAAGAAGAAAAATTGTGGAATTACAACAGCCGTATGAAGAAGAAAAGAAGAAAATAATAGGAAACGTGCTGTTCAAGAAAGAAGGAATACAGAAAAGAAAAGAATATATTTACCAAATGTGGAAAAAAGGAGAGAAGAAAATAAAAGAATTAGAATAAAGAAGAAAACCAAGGAGGTGCCGATGAAAAGGCGAATCCCTCCGTCCAACAACTGAACTGAACTGAGGAGGACCATTTTACAAGCGATTAAATGCCTACAAAAATTACCCAAAAGTAAGATACTTACCGGAATTTCTAATATCATAGGCTGGATTGATTTTCTTCTTCCCACAGTAGGCATACAGCCACTGCTTTACATTTTCAGCCATTCTGGCACAATCTGCAAAATTCAAAAAAGATTAATAGACAGTACAGTAAACTTATTTTACTGGTACAATTATATTTTACCTCTTTAATTACCCAAAGTCTTTTTATACTTTATATAGGAAATATGTTTTAATGTTAATGTTTTCAAAATATTTTATCTTAATTGATCATTACTTATTATATTGTTTATCTCCCTATTTCCTTTCCTCACTGGGCTATTTTTCCCTGTTGGACCCCTTGGGCTTATAGCATCTTGCTTTTCTAACTAGGATTGTAGCTTAGCTAGTAATATAACTAATAATAACCAAATCAAAGCCTTTGTTCATCATCTTAACAAGCCACTGTAAGAGATTGCAAAGCGCTATCTTTGCATACAGTCAAACCACACATCACATGAGTTGCCACGACTTCAAATTTCATTAGTAATCTCCCCCCCCCCCCCCCGGAATGTTACGACTAACAGCTCTGCAGAGATAATACCTTAGGTTAATTGTTTTCAAAGTCTTGACAAATTCTGTAATCAACCATTAATCAATACATACTGTATCCACTAGTTTACGAGAACCTTTAAAATGACGGCTAAATATTTAGATATGCACGCACATGCACACAGATTCAATATTCCCATTCCTCCCTTCCTAACTACAACCAACTGGATTGGCAATGTGTGCGAGATTGTCGTTTGCAGGCGTACCTCTCAGGGTAACCCCTCTCACCGTGGTATGACTACTCCGTCTCCCACTGCGGCTCGGCAAGACAGGAAAGAAATATATATATATGTATGACCAGACACTTGCTCTTAACCGTTCTACCCCCAAATGGACATACTGGTACATTTCACAAAACTCATCCCTTAACCCTCATGGGCGTACCAGTACATCCTTGCAAAAAAAATTGCTATTTGTATTTTTTTTTTTGCATATTTTTGATAACTTTATGAGAAACTTCAGGCATTTTCCAAAATAATGAGACCAACCTGACCTCTCTATGACGAAAATTAAGGCTGTCGGCACAATCTAAAAATAATATTGCAAAACGTGCTTGAAAAAGAAAAACGCCTGGGGGTTAAGGGTTGGAAAGTTCCAAATTGCGTTGGGGGTACAAGGGTTTATTATATAAGAGAGGATAAGCACAGGTTAGGAAGTGAACAAGTAATTATCATAACTAGGACAATAAAGCCACAGCCAACTTACATATTCACACAATAGACAGGCCTGTATCATGTACACACTTTCCTCATGGTTAAATGAATACAATGTTGAGTAATGGCATAAAAAATATTAACAATAGCCTCAACAATTTTACTTAACTTTGATACAGGTTTGGTAAAGGTCATGTGTGGGCACATCAGATTGAAATTGCTGATGACCCACATAGACTATTCGAAATTAGTGTGAATCATACAAAAGGAGGAAGAACGTTCACTTATGCTGCACCGAGACTCTTCAACGACCTTTCACTTGATGTCAAGAATAGCAAAAATGTGGCAGCTTTCAAGAAGACCCTGAAGACTTATCTTTTTAAAAAGTGTTATAATAGTGACCTGAAAACTATTAAGCCTGAATACAAATGCTAGCGAAATAACTGATAAGATAGAGGAAAATATTAACTGGAAAGAAATTATTTTCACACACCAAGGCCCGCCTGAAATAAACCCGTAAAAGTAAGTAAGTAAATCCAACCCTCCACTGAAGTTGAGTGAACTACTTCTCGGGCGGGACCATATCAATCATCTAACGAAACATTTTCATTATAACTTATACAATTCTTTGATTGTAGCATCTTATGATCTTGTGAAAAGTAATTTCTTTCAATTGCTCCCTTCAAGTCCTTCATTTCAGTTGGCAGTTTATTATAATATCTAGACACACAGTAGCTAAAAGCCCTTTCACCAAATTTACTATTTGTTCTTGGTTCAGATAGTCTACGTTTGTCACTCATGTGTCTTATGGTAACATATGTTTCTAGTTCTAGTTTTTTCAGGCATTCTTTTAGATATTTTGGTTCAGTATCTTAAACGTTCAGATCAAGACCACTTAGTTAAGTTTGTAAAGTGTTGGGACATTAACTGTATTCGCGCAATTATTAAAATTTCTGGGTACTAAGTAGGTGGTTGGATCACCAATTCTTTGCCCACCAAAATACTCTCCTACTTAGCTAACATGAGCAGCGCAACATATACCGCTTGCCAGAACAGAAGAGTAATAAAAGTGTCTAATTGCAAACATAGTAAGCCATTGTGAATCAAAGACCAGTAAGTGAATTAGTTTTAGTGCATTAACCAGCATACCCGTAGATACAATAAAATATGGGTGACGACAGGAAGGATTCCCGTTTTCTATGAGCAGCAGGCTTGGTAAACCGACGATTTAAACACGTAACCAAATTCTAAGCATAGGTTAGGTAAGGAAAACTTTATTGGTTCAGCTGCTGGGCGGAGGGATTCGCCTTTCCACCGACATATCCTAAGCTTTCTTCTTTATTCTAGTTCTTTGTCTTCTCTGAGAATTATAATTTGAATGAAAAAGCCACTGCCTATATCCATGTTCGAAACGTAGTTGAGCCCTTACACTTATAAACCTACTTTCAATCGAGGTGGATTTCAAAATCATTTATCCGGCCTTCCGTAACGCAACCTCTGATGGCAGGACATAGCACAAGTAAAGTGGTAGTTTTCATGCAAAAGACCTCCTTCAGTTTATAAGCACATGTGAACTTGATTTCAAAAATGAATTGGCCATTCAACCAGTCCCGGTAAAACAGACAAACCTACTTTTAAGCTTATTTTGCCGGTCCGGTAAAATAGACAAACATGCTTTGAAGTTTAGGTAAATATCTAGGAGAAGGCCGCACCCGTTTTTCAAGTATTAACGACGAAAAACGGCAAAAAACAACCAGATTATTGTTGCACATCGCATAGAAACATGAGGAAATGAATAAAAAAGAAACTAAGACTTATCTCTTACACATAAAATGTAAGCATAAACCTACTACTACAATTGTGGGGAACCCCAGTGGGAAGCGGGATTTTTGGGTGGGGGGAGGAGGAGAAAAGTGATTTTTCGGGGCACTACCGAACATAATACAACCAACTAACCTACCTTGGAGGGGTTCTACCCCTACCTAGGCCTACCGGGGGGGGGGGGCTTCGCCGCCGCCCCCCCTTATGGCCACAGTGATTTTCAGGGCACCACCGAACCTAATACACCCACCTAACCTAGGGGCCCTGTACCCCTACCGGGGGGGCCTCCGCCAACCCCCCCTTAAGGACACTACCTAACACATCCATCAAACCAAATTCAAAGTGATGGTACTGCTGTATACATCGTTATACTATCACCATTATCATATACTCCATAAATTAATGGAGCTTACCTTAAACTGTTGGTTCATAAAGATGTGCTGGTGCTTTGAGGAAAACGTGAAGCTGTTGCGAAGGTTCCTTGACATGCAGGGCAATTTTTATTTTGTAAAATTAAATTGTCTCTCTGGCACAAATCCACTAGTTTTTCAATAATCCCCGAATAAGTTACAATTGGCAATGTTGTAAGCAAACTTATGAAAAAGTATTGAGCAAGAAATTATCTAACAAGTTAATAGCAAATATATTGAAAAGTAGTTGAGCAAATGTATAAAAAACGAATATTAGTTGAACAGTTATAAATAGCCTCTTCCAATGTTACCAACAAAATAAGCTTAAAAGCAGGTTTGTCTATTTTACTGGGACCGACAAAATAAGCTTAAGAGTAACTTTGTCTACTTTACCGGGACCGGCTAAATAGCCTCTTCCTTTTAAAAAATGAAACGAGTTTTATCTGAGATTTTACTCCCTATCCAGACAAGTTCTGAAAATAAGCTATTTTACTATGTCCATTCATCTGATTTCTTGAATTAAACATGTTTAGACGCTCGAAAGCAGTTCCATTTTTCCTTCCGCTAGCCGAAGCTTGCCCACTGATAACAGATTTCTGCCAACCCAGGAATCTTCAACATGACGAGCAGCCTACAACCAATCCCGCAGGTTCAAGGAGTCATCAGCAGCCATTGACTGGCACTTCTTGGTCGCAGCTTGGATGGAGAGGGGGATTGGGTGCTGATCATATGTATATATGGTCAGTCTCCAGGGCATTGTCCTCCTTGGGGTTGTGGTGAAGTCCCTGACTGGTGAACACCAGACTGGGGTTCGAGTCCCCCTCAAGCCCGTTAGTTCCTTTGGTCGCTGCAACTTCACCATCCTTGTGAACTAAGGATGGGGGTCTGGGGGAACCTATAGGATTATCTGCTGAGTCATCAGGAGCCATTGTCTGGCCTTCCTTGGTCCCATCTTGGATGGAGAGGGGGAGGGGGCTTGGGTGCTAATCATATGTACATAGTCAGTGTCTAGGGCATTGTCCTGCTTGATAGGGCAACGTCACTGTCCCTTGCTTCTGCCATTCATGAGCGGCCTTTGAATTTTAGTATCAGGAATTTTAAGTTAGCGACTTCGAGGAAGGTAAGCAAAATCAAGAAATGTGTTGGTTTATATATAAATGTTTACATCAATGGAAATATATAATAAGGAATATAACTGCTGACCAATAACGTAAATTTAAGACATTTGGAACGAGAAATGTCTTATGGTGCGTGAAAGATACTGAATTTCCTGTTAATAATCGTGTTACTGATAACGATTTCAAGTATACATATATTTTATTCTTTTAAACCTGCCCCAACGTTCTACAAAACCTCCATTATAGCTTACGTAGCCTATGTGCTTCTCAAATGGTATGAGCAAAATCATTCGTAATTTGAGCACAAAATTAGAGAAATTAAGACCGGTAAAATAATATGGAGGGCAAGATTAGGAAAAGAACAAAGATTTCTACCATGAAGCATGTTAAAGATTAAATAAGGTAAAATGGCATCTAATAATATGGCAATAGTGCCTTAATAGCATTTCCTAGTTAAACGTTAAGCAAAATATAAATAAAATTTCAGATATGAGGTGAAATTTAACCAATAACCCGGCCATGCTTAATCCAGTCTAGCTCAACCGCTTCGAAGAAAATCCAAATAAACGTGAACTTACTGTATTTACGTTCGTCTTCTTCTATAAATCAGATGGAAATGTTTATTTGCTGCACATAGTCGCGGGGGAAGCAACAAATCCACTTTTAATCTTTGAAAACTGTTTCGTTTTCAGCAAGAAAAACAGTAAAGCGTCACCACAAACGAAGATGGTATGGCTTTAATGATGATGTTTATGATAATGGCGCATGCGCTGATGCGCTGATGCGCTGAACGACGCGGGAGGGTGGTTGAATTCTTCTTCTTCCTGTCGCCTGAAAAACAGGACGAATTGTACATATATTTTAGGTAAATAAGATGATAATAGAAAATAGAGAAAAGAATATATATATTATATTAAAGAAATAAAGAAGAAAATAAATGAGCTAAAATAGAGAAGAAAGCTAAGGAGGTGCCGATGGAAAGGTGAATCGCTCCTCCCAGCAACTGAACTTAATGAGTTGGTGAGAATTATTATTATTATCATTACTGTATTATTATTATTATTATTATTATTATTATTATTATTATTATTATTATTATTATTATTATTATTATTAATATTATTATTATTATTATTATTATTATTATTACGATCTAAGCTATAACCCTAGTTGAAAAAGCAGGATGCTATAAGCCCAAGGGCTCTAACAGGAAAAAATAGCCCAGTGATGTCAAGAAACAATGAGATAAATAAACCACAAGAGAAGTTATGACCAATTAAAATCAACTATCTTAAAAACAATAGCAACATTAAATTACATCTTTCATATATAAACAATAAAAACTTAAAAAAAAAAAAAAGACTGAGGAAGAGAAATATTATAGATCAGTGTGCCCAAGTGTAGGCTACCCTCAAGCAAGAGAACTCTAACCCAAGACAGTGGTAGACCATGATACTTACTTTTACTTTTAGGGGTTTATTTCTCGCCCTCCATCAGACACTAAGAGTCTGTTCAGGCGGGCCTTGATGTGTGAAAATAATTTCTTTCCAGTTTATATTTTGCTCTGTATCTTTTCAGTTATTCGCTAGTATTTGTATTCAGTCTTAATAGTTTTCAGGTCACTATTATAACTCTTTCCAAAGAGATAAGTCTTCAGGTTTTTCTTGAAAAGCTGCCACATTTTTGCTATTCTTGACATCAAGTGGAAGGTCGTTGAAGAGTCTGGGTGCAGCATAACAAAAAGTTCTTCCTCCTATTGCATGATTCACACTAATTTCGAATAGTCTATATGGGTCATCATCATGTCTAACTCTTACAGCAGCGCTAGTAGCTTGAGGGTAGGGGACCAAGCAATCACGAAGATATTTAGGCTTATCACTTGTAATTGCTTAGTGAGTCAACAAACAAATCTTAAATTCAATTCTAGCCTTAACAGGTAACTAATGTAGATCGATCAGTGCAGGAGTTATTCTCTCCCGTAGTTTAATGCCTTTTATCAGTCTAGCCGCCCGGTTTTGCATATTATGAAGCTTTCTTGGTAGTGTATTGGGCAATTGATAGTACAGAGAATTGCAATAATCAAGCCTTGATATTACGTGACTCATCACTAAAATTTTTGTTCTGCCCTCTGTTAAATATTTTTTAATAAATGCTACGTTTCTCAGGTGATAGTTACACACTTTCACTGTGTTCACTATTTGATGCCTCATTGACAAATTACAATCTATCAGTACACCCAAATTTTTCACAACAGGCACAATCCTAATATCAGCGTCACCAATTTTTATACTTTGAAATAACTGATAATTCTTCAAAGCTACCTTTGTGCCAAAAAAACATACATTCTGTTTTATCATCATTTAATTTAAACTTTTTCCTCTGCATCCATGTTTTTATTTCAGTCATTATCTCATCAATTTTCTTCTTTGTTTCTTGTGTTGTTGAAATTGAAAGGTAGAACTGAGTATCATCTGCATATAGTTTAAAGCCCACCTTTTGTTTTTTCAAGATATGTGATAGCTCGATAGTATATATGTTGAACAAGATAGGGCCCAGAACGCTACCCTGTGGTACACCTTTCATAAGAATTCTCTCACTAGATCGGTTTCCAGAAACTTCTACAATAATCTACCTGTTCGTTAAGTAGCTTCGCCAAAATTCTAGTGCTTCCTCGGTCACTCCAATGTACTTTAAGTCATCAAGTAAGTACTCGTGCACAACAGTATCGAAAGCAGCACTAAGATCTAACATAATCAAAATTCCACACTTTCCCCCATCAAGAAGACCTATCATATCAATTATTATTATTATTATTATTATTATTATTATTATTATTATTATTATTATTATTATTATTATTATTATTATTATTATTATTATTATCATTATTATTATTATTATTATTATTATTATTATTATTATTACGATCTAAGCTATAACCCTAGTTGGAAAAGCAGGATGCTATAAGCCCAAGGGCTCTAACAGGAAAAAAATAGCCCGTGATGTCAAGAAACAAGGAGATAAATAAACCACAAGACAAGTTATGACCGATTAGAATAAACTATCTTAAAACAGTAGCAACATTGAATTACATCATTCATATTTAAACTATAAAAACTTCAACAACCAAAAAACAGAGGAAGAGAAATGAGATAGATCAGTGTGCCCAAGTGTAGGCTACCCTCAAGCAAGAGAACTCTAACCCAAGACAGTGGAAGACCATGATACAGAGGACATGGTACTATACCCAAGAGAACAATTGTTTTAACTTTGTCCTATTAGCAATTGGATCAGAAAAAATAAAAGGAGGGAAGTCACCCACAACATTAAGCAATGCTGTAGGTGGCTCCCTTCACTAAAAGAAAAAAATGAAAGAATTGTGGAAAACAGATAAATTGGATAATCTAAAGTGGGGTTTACACTGTCGAATGGTTCGACAGTGTGTTTGAAGTGATGTTCGAATGTGTGAACGGGGTGTCTGGATGTCGAATATGTTCTTCGAATGGTTCGAAGAAAAGTCTTTTTGTGGGCGGGGCTTCGTTGACCATAAACCTCATGCATTTGTGGTTGACTCCACCTCTTCGAACCATTTGAAAAGCAGGTTCGACAACCAGGTTCGACGAACCTCATAATCGTGTGAACCCCGATTTCTAAGCACTATTCTACAGAAATTGTGTAACTGTAGCTACTTTCTCGTTTCTTCGTCTTCTGTAATATTTAAATGTCGCTAATCTGATATGTAATATCTATAAAAGGCTATTATCTTTTATCGTTTCTTTTTAAAGAATCATAGAAAAATATTAGACAATTCTTAGTTGCTTTTTCATTTCCTGATCCTATCACAGATGGAAACACTGTGCCCTATAAGATCTGTACTATACCTGTATATATAGTCAATCTTTATGGCGGTGTCACTGTCCCTTGCCTCTGCTATTCAAGAGTGGCCTTTAAACCTTTAAGTCAACATAGACGTTGATTCCAGGTAAGCTCGTACTACATAAGACTCCGTACGGACTTACAGAAAATTTTCTATTATTGTAAAGCTGACTAAACAAATGATAAAATATATACATTATTCTTATTTCAAGATATTCGATATCCGAGAAGTTTAATAGACTATCACCCGTATTTATAGTTTATATATGAATTATTTATTTTAATGTTGTTACTGTCCTTAAAATATTTTATTTTTCCTTTCCTCACTGGGCTATTTTCCCTGTTGGGGCCCCTGGATTTATAGCATTATGTTTTTCCAACTAGGGTTGTAGCTTAGCAATTAATAATAATAATAATAACCTAACTGTAACTCAGGGTATCAGTTACTATTTCAAATTTATATAGAGCATATTAGTCTAATAATAGTGATGATAGAATCCCTTGTATCTTTCACCTATATATGAAAAAAAAATTTATCACTGGTAACAAATATTGCATCGAATCTAAGTTCAAAGATGAAGAAAGTTGAGAATATTTATCGAGATAAGTGTTAAAATGATGAAGATATAATTTTGAACTTGAACTCTATAGTTAGTTTCCTGTTATAACTAATTCAAAAGACATAAATCTTATGTATTGTTGTCTATGATTATTTATATGGGAGAAGCATTACAATGAATGCCCTCTCCAAAGTGTTGACTACACGAATGTAGGCAATAATATGATTGATAAAACCAAAGGTTAAAGAAATGACCCACTCTAATATACAAACGTCAAAAATATTTAGGTAAAATATTTATGCAATATTTTACAAAATATCAATTTCATTTTTAAAATTATTATAATCAGAATAAATCAAATATTATATATTAACATTTTAATGTTTATTTATATAATTTTAAGATTTTATCTGGTCATAATATACTTTTTAAAGATGAAGAAATACGTGAAGTCGACCTTTCTCGTGTCAGTTTCATACCTGTATACTAAACGCCCCGAAATGCACGATTCTCTGAAGTTTCATTGTATTGATATTGAATAATACATAATTTAATAATTATTCATTATAATACTCAAAGGTCCAGGTGTTAAGTAATGGATTTTGCATTTCTATCGGTTAGATTGATTGAGACTTGATTAAGAAAACGTACTGTATTGAAGTATAGAAAATGGTTTCTATTTTGTATATGGATAACTATAGAAATAAAATTATTTTTTTCAACCAAGATTCTCTCTTTCTAGCGTGGTTTCACTGTTTGAGTATATATTATTTGGGTATAACAGAATCATATACAAATTAATAATAAATATGAAATATTTTGTATTTATAACAACTTAAAAAACTCTTCATCATTTTGTCCATGCGCCTAAATGAAGTATCACTACAATATTAGAAAATATTTCCTATGAAAACCTTTATAAAAATGAAATGCTTCATTTAGTTACCTTAATTTATTCAGTTTTGTATTCTGAGAAGTAAAAATGTGACAATGAAAATGGTGTAATGCAAACATATTTGAAAAAAAAAAGAGTTTAAAAACTTGTTTGCACTCAACTGTATTAAATTAATTTGGTGGGCCTAAATTGCAGTTTGCAATAGATTTAGGACTGAAGCCCTAAATAAATTATTAGTAAAATGATGTTATATCAAGATAGTTTAGTTGAGGTGATGACATGTTAATTTAGTAATAATTGAGAAAGGCATTTCCTTCCCGAAAGCAAATACATTTTGTCATATATATTTATTTGATATTTATATCCTCCTAACATATTTTCCAAACTGTAGAACATAGTTTTTTCTATTAAGTTACTGTTTCAGACATAAAATCAATACCAAATATAGGATAACTGTGATATTGGCTTTAGTTTATGGATCATTCTCACACGTAAAAGGTCTGTGTGCAGAAAATATCTTAAGTATTTTGTCCATTCTGTTATGATAACTTGACGAGCCATTGAATAGATCTTATAATACATCTTAGCTATAATAGACTGCTAGTTTAATTCAGTCATTACAAGGGTAATTCTCTCTCAAGGTGGGACATCTTTTATCAATCTTACTCCTCTGTTTATTATGTTCGTAACTTCTTGACTTGCAATTTTGGTAAGTTGTGATAGACCGAGTCTGTATTCAATTCTATTACTAAAACACAGTTCATCACAAGTTTCTTTAAGCTACGGAAGCAGAATATTTATTTGGTAATATTTAAGTTAGGTATTAAAGTAATCTCGCATTTGTTAGCTAGGAATTCGAGCCCAAATTAAGCCTGCTAGTTTTCATGTCTGCAGCCTATCCTTACATTCCTTGTAAGTTAGAAATGGAAGGGCATTTGGGGAGCTTATAGGTCTACCTCTGAAGTGACCATCAGCCATTCCCTGGCCCTCCCTGGTCCTAGCTTGGGTGAGAGGGGGCTTGGCTCTGAGATACTAGCTACCGCTAGAGAGTTATTGGGTCCTTTGACTGGCCAGACAATACTAAATTGAACCACTCTCTCTGGTTACGTCTCATTTTCCCTTTGCTTATACATACACCGAATAGTCTGGCATAATCTTTACTCGTGCTCTTCTTTCGTCATACTCCTAATAACACTGAGATTATCAAACAATTCTTCTTCACTCAAGGGGTTAACTACTGCACTATACTTGTTCAGTGGCTACTTTCCTCTTGGTAAGGGTAGAAGAGACTCTTTAGCTATGGAAAGCAAGTCTCCTAGAAGAAAGACACTCCAAACTCAAACCATTGTTCTCTGGTCTTGGTTAGTGCCATAGCCTCTGTACCATGGTCTTCCATTATCTTGGGTTAGATTTCTCTTGCTTGAGGGTACACTCGGGCACACCATTCTATCATATTTCTCTTCATCTTGTTATTTTGAAGTTTTCATAGTTTATATATGAAAGATTTATTTTGATGTTGTTATTGTTCTTAAGCGTCTCTTGGAATTTATTTCCCTATTTCCTTTCATCGCTGAGCTATTTTCAATGTTTGTGCCCTTGGGGTTATAGCATCCTGCTTTTCCAATTAGGGTTGTTGCTTGATTAGTAATATATATATATATATATATATATATATATATATATATATATATATATATATATATATATATATACACACACACACACACACACACATATATATATATATATATATATATATATATATATATATATGTCTTATTTATAACTGTAATCGAACAGTTTAACATGTTTTTTCAAAAAGGCCCATAAAAGAAACACAGGAAATATGAATAAATCACACTATATTTCGGTCAATAAACATCGACCCTCTTCAGGATGTAAAGTACAAGTGAGGCTTACAGTGGAGAGTGACGGTTTATATATGAAAGCAAAAGGGTGTGTTCAATTGTTCTATAGTTGTTATAATTGCTGGAAGGATTAGCCAAATTTAATTACATCCAGGTGCGTGTTCTTATTGTTGAGCCGCTTGGAGGAAGTCTTGACCTCTGATGCATGTCTGGTGGCCGGTCTCCGTGGATTATCTTCTTAATGATAGGGTTGAGAAGAGTATTGTCCACTGTGTCAGCTTTCCATTGGCCCCCACATAGGTTCATTGTGTTTGATTGATTTATGATGGCTGATTCCAGGATTTTCCTTCTGTACGGACAGGTACTCTTAAAAAGCAAAGACGACTCACTCCAGTTAATCTGGTGCCCTAAATCCCTAAGGTGAATGAAAATCCCCGAGTTTTCATACCCATATCTAACAGATCTTTTGTGTTCGGATAATCTTTGAGATAGCGAACGGCCAGTTTGCCCAACGTACACTTTTTCACAATCCCTGCATGGTACTTTGTAAACGCCGGATTCTATCTCTCTTTTATTTTGATAAACATTAATAAGGGCGCTTCCTATGGTCTTTGGATATGAAAAAACAAAGGGGTTCTCAGTTTTGATATGATTTGTTATATTTTTAATACCTTCTATATATGGGAGTTTTATCTTATTTTTAAAATCTCTTTGGTTAGTAACATCATGATCTTTATAATATATCGTGTTGGCTTTGTTGATGGCCTTTTCTATGACATACGTCGGGTAGAATAGCTGGGCGAGTTGTTTACGGATGATTTCAAATTCTTTATTTAGGTAGGCTGGGGAACAAATTCTCAAACCTCTAAGAAATAGATTGCAAGCTACTCCAATTTTTACAGAAATGTCGTGATAACTAAAAAAATGAATGTAGGAAATAGAGAAAGTTGGTTTTCTATACACAGTAAAATTATACCCCGTCGATTCCCTTATAATTAGTATGTCCAAAAAAGCTAATTTTCCATCTTTTTCCCATTCAGTTTTAAATTTTATGCTAGGGACTAGGGAATTTAGATTATTGAAAAATATATTGAAATCTCCCCAGCTATCATCCCAATATGTGAAAATGTCATCAACATAGCGTTGCCAAACCAGCTATTCTACCCGACGTATGTCATAGAAAAGGCCATCAACAAAGCCAACACGATATATTATAAAGATCATGATGTTACTAACCAAAGAGATTTTAAAAATAAGATAAAACTCCCATATATAGAAGGTATTAAAAATATAACAAATCATATCAAAACTGAGAACCCCTTTGTTTTTTCATATCCAAAGACCATAGGAAGCGCCCTTATTAATGTTTATCAAAATAAAAGAGAGATAGAATCCGGCGTTTACAAAGTACCATGCAGGGATTGTGAAAAAGTGTACGTTGGGCAAACTGGCCGTTCGCTATCTCAAAGATTATCCGAACACAAAAGATCTGTTAGATATGGGTATGAAAACTCGGGGATTTTCATTCACCTTAGGGATTTAGGGCACCAGATTAACTGGAGTGAGTCGTCTTTGCTTTTTAAGAGTACCTGTCCGTACAGAAGGAAAATCCTGGAATCAGCCATCATAAATCAATCAAACACAATGAACCTATGTGGGGGCCAATGGAAAGCTGACACAGTGGACAATACTCTTCTCAACCCTATCATTAAGAAGATAATCCACGGAGACCGGCCACCAGACATGCATCAGAGGTCAAGACTTCCTCCAAGCGGCTCAACAATAAGAACACGCACCTGGATGTAATTAAATTTGGCTAATCCTTCCAGCAATTATAACAACTATAGAACAATTGAACACACCCTTTTGCTTTCATATATAAACCGTCACTCTCCACTGTAAGCCTCACTTGTACTTTACATCCTGAAGAGGGTCGATGTTTATTGACCGAAATATAGTGTGATTTATTCATATTTCCTGTGTTTCTTTTATGGGCCTTTTTGAAAAAACATATATATATATATATATATATATATATATATATATATATATATACTTACTATTACTTACATCAGTGATTATGCTACTTGTGCAAATTAATTATCAAGGCAAAAATGTAACTTCTGAATGAGAGAGAGAGAGAGAGAGAGAGAGAGAGAGAGAGAGAGAGAGAGAGAGAGAGAGAGAGAGAGAGAGAGAGAGAGAGAGAGAGAGAGAGAGAGAGAGAGAGTTGTTTGGATATGACGAAAAAATACGTTACTGTAATACACTTATACGCAAAAACTTACACACATAATTTTAGAGAATGAAAATCTATATATAGCATTGAGGTTTTGACAATTTTGATTGTCATATTACTATTGTTATTATTGTGAAATATATTTGCAATGTTTACTGTTACTTTACGAGCCACTTATTTGAGCGAAGTGCTCATAACAAAGATATATATATTAGCCATATATTATAATATACCAATTAAAATATTATTTTTTATACAAACTAAAGCTATTATAATACTATTTAAAACAATTTAAGGACAAAATAAGTATAGATTTAACGTGTTGTAAAGTAACAACATCTGAAAGGTAAACATCTGTTTTGTGTATTCATGGAAACTGATATTGAGATGCTATTAATGACAGTTTTCGTTTGATAACTCTTCCAAAATGGGGTCAATTGCCAGCAGACAAAACGCTGGTGTTGAAGAGGTTGATATAGGAGTCAACCATGCCTATAGGTACCCACCAAAGTCTGGTAAGTGGGTCAGATATGAAGTTTAATTGGGAGGTCACCTTACTCCTTTAAGGGTGTCAAAGTGTAGCCTAGTTATCGAACTAATAATTATGTCTATTCATATATTATAAATTATATCCGTCATTTCTTCTATGTATATTTTTAATTTGCTGGGTGTATGTATGACAGTGGCCACCAGAATGTATTATTATGGCTAACTTGGAATACGGCAGTGTAAAGGGGGGTCACAGAGTCTTAGCCCCCCCCCCCCCGTTAGGTAAGTAGGTAAGGACACGGCTTGTAGGTTAGGTTAGGAGGGAAACTTAAGGTTAGTTAATATCCATTTTCAATCCACACGGGAGGAACTGGCTGCTGATGTTCAAAGGCTCCGGTTGGGCGTTGACGAAACCCCAATACGAGTTAGGACCTGGCTTGATACTATTTTTGGTAATATTTCGGTAGAGTCCCACCCAGCCATTACTGCTTGCCATTACGTAGGAGCCCGATGTTTTTCTCTTTTTGCGAGCGCACGACGGAGCAAAAACCACTATACTCTTGAAATATTACCGAAATCTAGTAGTTGTTGCTCCGCAGTGAGCTCGCTTCACTCGCAAATAAAAAAAAGACATCATGCTCCTATGTGGTGGCAAGCAGTAATGGCCGGGTAGGACTCTACTAAAATATTACCCCATTTTTCTCTGTACTCTCGATTTTATTTCGGGCCAACCCTGCGAGAGTCAAGCTGGACTCATTGAGCTGGTAAAAATCCTTTCATTAATAATAATAATTTTTCAATATTAAACTTACCCGATAATCATGTAGCTGTCAACTCCGTTGCCCGACAGAATTCTATGGAGGGATACGCCAGCTATCACAATACTAGAAGGGGGTGTACTTACCAGCGCCACCTGTGGCCAGGTACTCAAGTACTTCTTGTTGACACCTCCTCAATTATTCCTCTGTCGTGCTTCCGGCAAGACGTTCTGGGATACGCTTATGTTCTTGGAGTATTTTCACGACTTTGGTGAAGTATTTCTCTTTGATTTCGGCTGTCGCTTTACTGGAAACTTCTATATTAGCTTAGTTAGCTTTTGGAATTAATTTGATTAATTATGGTGTCGAAGAGAGTATGAACTCTCTTTCACCTTTCAATGGCCGACCCTTCCCTTAGACGGAAGTGTTGGTGTCTAAGAGAGTATAGACTCTCTTTCTTAATTTTGTAACAAAAGTTATAGATTTATTTTATATCTCTCCGCCTCTTATAGGCCTCTTCGATTAACTTCCTTTTATTATAAACTTATTAAAATTAATTTTTATATTTGTTTATATTCGACCTTCCTAATAGTAGGTGGTCTTTTCTTGGTACCGAAGTTAATTAACATTGAGCCCGTCATTTCGGTTTTACCTGTTAACATATTATGCTATTTTAATGTCTTTGAAAGAATTTCTTTGATAGTCTAGTACTGTTTTCAAAGTTGAACTAACGTTTTGTTTTGTCTCTGCAGTTGTTGACGTTCAGAACGTTCAACTTGCACTCTATCGTTACGATAGAGAAAGAGTTTTCACGGTTTCACGTTGCAGTAAGAGTAACCGTGTCTAGCGTTTTGTTCATTCTTTCTTAACTTAATGGTTTTGATCCTAATAAAGGAACTTTTCATTTTGGGAAATATTTCAGTTTTTTCCTTTAACAATAATATGTTTTAACAATATATATGATTGGGCTCTTCTCTCAGGTTCTAAGTCAAGAGAGAGAGAGAGAGAGAGAGAGATAGAGACGGAGGGAGAAAGAGGAGAATAAACGTTTCATTCAAGCCTGCCAGGCGTACGAATAACGTTGTTATCGTTTTGACTCTTCTCCCTAGTCTCTTTAGGGGAAGAAGGTAAACGTTTCTAGAGTGATCTAGTGTTTAGTCTCTTTCCAGCCACTGAATTATTTATCTTTCATTAGATTTTTCTGTTACATTGTAATTCTGTTTTCGCAATTACTAACTTTTGAGAAAGGATAGAATTGCGTGTTTCAGGTACAAACCACTTAAAGTTTCGAGTTCAGTGAAATAAGTGCAAACAGAAAATCAAAGTGATAAGTGATTAGCGCAAAGTTCAGTGTTGTGCGTGAGGGTACTTCTGTGCGCGCCAGTCGTCCTCCCAGTCCGGGACCTCTTGCAAGCTCCCAAGCCCAGGGGAGAAGCAATGTCGAAGGGCAGAAGGGTTCAGCAGGCCTTGATCGGCGCACAGAAGTATCCTCGGTGGTTGTGGGCGTGTCTTACCGAGACCGTCACTCCCACCCGCAGACGATTGAGCCCTTATTTTGCTCGTCTGCAGAAGAAATTTAGGGGAGAAAACGCTGGTCTCAGGTCTCAAGACCTCTTAAACGTAAAGTCCAGACCTATGCCAGACGTACGAAGTTAGAGTTCAACAACCCGGATGCAGTCATTGGGTTAGCTCTGACTCTCCTCAGTCATCAGTTGAATGCACTCCGCCTAAGAGGAGTAAGGTTCTGCCACAACAGAGCTCGACTGTTAAGGCTTTACCTCAGCCTACTGTAGTTTCTGCCGACCCCAAGTGGACTCTACTACAGTCCATGCAAGCACTGCTTTCGGACTTGATGCGTGAGTGTCGGGCTGAGAGTGTTGCGCCTCCGCCTCCGCCTACACTCCCTCCGCCTGCGCTCGCTCCGCCTGATCGCAGTTCCACCTGCCAGGCGTACGATGTTGAGCCACGTTCTGAGTTTGCTGTTCCCAGTGGTGTTCAGCCTCCGCCTTCCTTAAGGCAACTTTTACAATGGGATCAGGAGGATTATACCTCTCTTCCTCCGCCTCCACTTGCTGCTCCACCAGTGATGCAACACTCGGTTGAGGTACAACAACCTCTCCCGTCCATGAGTCAGTCTCCTCAGCTCTCGCTGCAGCGAGCTCAACCCTCCTCAAGGCAAGCACCTCAACACCTTAGCCTTGCGCCTCAGGAGCCTCAACTTGCGAGATTTTTACTGCGTTCTGCGCAGCCACTACCTTTTCGCTCTCAGCTCACACCGCAGGAACCTCAACTCGTTCCTCAGGAACTTGCTACTGCGCATCCGCCAACCACTCAGCAAGCGCAACCCTTGAGTTCAGCCACTCATGCCAGGAGTCAGCCTCCTCCACCCATGAGCCTACCTTCTGCTGATCAGCCTTTGCAGACTGAGCCTCAGGTGTTCCCTCAACAGTCTTGAAGAGGAAACCACAACTATTGTTGTTCCAGCTCGTTCTGACTCTGCTGTTCAGCATACCTTACCTCCATTTTCAAACCTATGATAATGGAGGTTATTTGTATTACTTATAAAAATATATTTGTATTCCTGGCAATATATTTTTAACAATATCGCAAAATATGGCAAAAATATGAATCATGAGTTATGAATGTAAGGTATATATTATGTTGATATTAAAACCCCATGCAAGCATGCATAAAGCACTCTAGCACTGGTCATGGAATTTCTGAGAAATGTTAAACGCCATGCACACGCTCTGCTTACCTTACATGCTCTGCTCACAGCATGCTCTGCATACTACATGCTCTGCATACAGCATGCTCTGCATTCAGCATGCTCTGCATACAACATGCTCTACATACAGCATGCTCTGCATACAACATGCTCTGCACACAGCATGCTCTGCATTCAGCATGCTCTGCATACAACATGCTCTGCATACAGCATGCTCTGCATTCAGCATGCTCTGCATACAACATGCTCTACATACAGCATGCTCTGCATACAGCATACTCTGCATACAACATGCTCTGCATACCTTACCGCATGCTTCTCAGTCACACATCTTTGGTTGTTACCAACTCACTAGACTGTCAAGCAGTTTCATAACGTTGCCTTCTAGTCTGCTGCTTTTGCACCAGTGAACCCTCACTGAGAGAACTTAGCTTTTCTAGGATATGGTCCCTGTAGATGAGAAAGTTCTTTTCTCCCTCCTTCTGATATTCCCTTGAGGACTCTGTCATTTGGAGGGAGCCTTTAGCTGCATAGCCTCCTATGGACTTTTATTTAAGCATAACATGCTTCCAGGGAAGGTAATGGTTCCACTTCAGTCGCTAATCCCGTCTGTTACCACACCTGCTCCCATAGACCTTGAGCTGTGTTACAAGACATGCAGTCCAAGCTTAGTCCTTGTTAGAGGATTTTTTGTTTACGGAGTCAATGTGTCACGGGGAAGACGTTCAACAACCAACAGAAGTGACTTGTTGTGACGCAGTGCGGCAACCTCAGCAACCCGATAAGGAGTTTGTCTGTACGACCCAGACAGTCTAGACAGATTCGGGTTGTCACTGTACTTCCTCGCTTGCCCATGATTGACAGTTCACAGACTGTGCAGCAGTACCATGATCTTGTGTCCGGCTCCGTCAGACGACTGGCTTTTAAGAGCTCCCACAAGTCGTCGCTGTCTGGAGATTTTCAAATGGACTATGGATCTGACCAAGGAACTGGGCCTCCTGGTCAATTTTGAGGAGTCTCAGCTCGTCCCATCCCAGACCATTGTCTCCTTGGGTATGGATCTTCAGAGTCGAGCTTTTCGGACTTTTCCGTCGGCCCCAAGGATCTTCCAAGCCCTAGAATGCATCCAGAGCATGCTGAGAAGGAACCGATGCTCAGTCAGGTAGTGGATGAGTCTAACAGGGACACTTTCATCGCTGGCCCTGTTCATCGTGTTAGGGAGACTCCACCTCCCCCCCCTTCAGTATCATCTAGCTGCTCACTGGATAAAGGACATGACGCTAGAGACGGTCTCAGTCCTGTTTCCGAAGAGAGGAGGTCTTCTCTCGCGTGGTGTAAGAACAGCTTTCTTCTCAAGGAAGTCTACCTTTGGCTGTTCAGAAACACAACCGCCGTCTCCTCTCGGACGCATCAGACACGGGCTGGGGTGCGACTTTGGACGGACAAGAATGCTCGGGAACTTGGAATCAGGAGCAAAGGACACTTCACATCAATTGCAAGGAGTTGTTGGCGGTTATTCTGGCCTTGATAAACTTCAAGTCCCTCCAGCTTAACAAAGTGGTGGAGGTGGACTCTGACAACACCACAGCCCTGGCTTATATCTTCAAGCAGGGAGGGACTCTTTCGTGGAAGTTGTTCTAGATCGCAAGGGACCTACTCATCTGGTCTAAAGATCGAAAGCTTACTGGTAACGAGGTTCATTCAGGGCGGTATGAATGTCATGGCAGATCACCTCAGACGGAAGGGTCAGGTCATCCCCACAGAGTGGACCCTTCTCAAGAATGTTTGCAGCAGACTTTGGGCCCTGTGGGGTCAGCCAACCATAGATCTGTTCACTACCTCGATAACCTAGAGACTCCTGTTGTATTGTTCTCCGATTCCAGACCCAGCAGCAGTTCACGTGGATGCTTTTCTGCTGGATTGGTTCCATCTCGACCTGTATGCATTCCCGCCGTTCAAGATTGTCAACAGGGTACTTCAGAAGTTCTCCTCTCACAAAGGGACACGGCTGACGTTGGTTGGCTCCGCTCTGGCCCGCGAGAGAATGGTTCTTAGAGGTACTGCAATGGCTGGTCGACATTCCCAGGACTCTTCCTCTAGGAGTGAACCTTCTAAGTCTACCTCACGTAAAGAAGGTACACCAATCCTCCACGCTCTTCGTCTGACTGCCTTCAGACTTTCGAAAGACTCTCAAGAGCTAGGGGCTTTTCGAAGGAAGCAGCCAGAGCGATTGCCAAAGCAAGGAGAACATCCACTCTCAGTATCTATCAGTCTATAGGGGAAGTCTTCCGTAGCTGGTACAAGACCAATGCAGTTTCCTCAACCAGTACCACTGTAACCCAGATTGCTGACTTCCTGTTATATCTAAGGAAAGTAAGATCCCTTTCAGCTCCTACGATCAAGGGTTACAGAAGTATGTTGGCAGCGGTTTTCCGCCACAGAGGCTTGGATCTTTCCACCAACAAAGATCTACAGGACCTCCCTAGGTCTTTTGAGACCTCAAAGGAACGTCGGTTGTCCACTCCAGGCTGGAATCTAGACGTGGTCCTAAGGTTCCTTATGTCATCAAGATTTGAACCTCTCCAATCAGCCTCTTTTTAGGACCTCACATTAAAAACTCTTTTCCTCGTGTGCTTGACAACAGCTAAAAGAGTAAGTGAGATCCACGCCTTCAGCAGGATCATTGTTTTCACATCTGAAACGGCTACATGTTCCTTGCAGCTCGGTTTTTGCTAAACGAGCTTCCTTCACGTCCTTGGCCTAAGTCGTTCGAGATCCCAAGCCTGTCCAACTTGGTGGGGAATGGTCTGAAGAGAGTACTTTGCCCAGTTAGAGCTCTTAGGTACTATCTAAAAAGGTCTTAACCTTTACAAGGACAATCAGAAGCCTTATAGTGTGCTATCAAGAAACCTTCTTTTCCAAGTTCTAAGAACTCAGTTTCTTACTATTCAGGCTTCTGATTAGAGAAACACATTCTCATCTGAAGGAAGAAGACCTTGCTTTGCTGAAGGTAAGGACACATGAAGTGGGAGCTGTGGCTACTTCAGTGGCCTTCAAACAGAGCCATTCTCTGCAGAGTGTTATGGATGCAACCTATTGGAGAAGCAAGTCAGTGTTCGCATCATTCTATCTCAAAGATGTCCAGTCTCTTTACGAGTACTGCTACACCCTGGGACCATTCGTAGCAACGAATGCAGTAGTAGGCGAGGGCTCAGCCACTACATTCCCATAATCCCATAACCTTTTAACCTTTCTCTTGAATACTTTTTATGGGTTGTACGGTCGGCTAAGAAGCCTTCCACATCCTTGTTGATTTGGCGGGTGGTCAATTCTTTCTTGAGAAGCGCCGAGGTTAAAGGTTGTGATGAGGTCCTTTAGTATGGGTTGCAGCCCTGTATACTTTAGCACCTTTGAGTTGATTCAGCCTCCCAAGAGGAACGCTGCGCTCAGTAAGGAAGACGATCTTATTAAAGGCAGAGTAACGGTTCAAGTCGTCTTCCTTACCAGGTACTTATTATTTCATTGTTATTGTGGATAACTGATTATATGAAATACGGGATACTTAGCTATCCTTTAATCTTGTACACTGGTTTTCACCCACCCCCCTGGGTGTGAATCAGCTACATGATTATCGGGTAAGTTTAATATTGAAAAATGTTATTTTTATTAGTAAAATAAATTTTTGAATATACTTACCCGATAATCATGATTTAATCGACCCTCCCTTCCTCCCCATAGAGAACCAGTGGACCGAGGAATAATTGAGGAGGTGTCAACAAGAAGTACTTGAGTACCTGGCCACAGGTGGCGCTGGTAAGTACACCCCCTTCTAGTATTGTGATAGCTGGCGTATCCCTCCATAGAATTCTGTCGGGCAACGGAGTTGACAGCTACATGATTATCGGGTAAGTATATTCAAAAATTTATTTTACTAATAAAAATAACATTTCTCTGTACTAAAACCTTCTTAAAGTAATCAGACCCATTCATATGATTATTAGGTTGTTGCGTAATTTCATATTCAGTTATAACTCTTTGTTATTAAACTGCCCTAGACTAGAGAACAATGGTTTGATTTTGGAGTGTCCTTCTCCTAGAAGAGCTGCTTACCATAGCTAAAGAGTCTCTTTTACCCTTACCAAGGGGAAAGTAGCCACTGAACAATTACATTGTAGTTGTTAACCCCTTGAGTGAAGAATTTTTCGGTTATTTTATTGTTCTAAGGTGTATGTTGAAAGAGGAGAATGTGTAAAGAATAGGCCAGACTATTTGGTGTATGCGCAGGCAAAGGAAAATTGAGCCATAACCAGAGAGGGATCCTGTGTAATGCTATCTTTCCAATCAAAGGACCAAATAACTCAGTGGTAGTATCTCAACGGATGGTTGGTGCCTTGGCCAATTTGTTACCCATGTATTGCATTTTGCTAGAATTAAATGTGAATGGATGTACAATATTCACATTTTAGTGATGTGAAAATTGGCAGTGCAGTGCACATTCATGTTAGTAGTTGCTTAACTTTGACTTGCATTTTCCTATTATTGTTATTATTAATAATAGCTAAGCTACAACCCTAGTTGGAAATGCAAGATGTTATAAGCCCAAGGGCTCCAATAGTGAAAAATATCCTAGAGAGGAAAGGAAATAAGGAAATAAATAAACGACATAAGAAAAATTAAAATAAAGTATTTCAAAAACATTAACAATATTAAAACAGATATTTTTAAACTAGAAAAAGACTCCTGTCAGCCTGTTCAACATAAAAAACATTTGCTTCAAGTTTGAACTTTTGAAGTTCTACCGATTAAACTACCCATTTAGGAAGATCTTTCTGCAACTTTACTGTATTGTATGTTCTTTTCTTTCAGGGAACTACTTCAGCAGTCATTTCATCATGGGCGGCGAACGTTTTGACACGGCCCAGCCGGAGATGTATCTCTTTGGCGAGAACATGGATGTTAATTTTCTAGGATCCCGTCCGGCTCCAGTAGGTTTATGTCTGAAGTTTTTTTAATATTTACCTGGGGCTCTGTCAATGCATGATACGTAGTTGGTGTTTGGTCGAGTTATTGAATTCTCATATTTCAGGAGCAAAATCTTTTTCTAGAGTGAATGTAAGCAAATCCTATAAAGAAAAAGTATTATTTTTATTCAATATGAACAAGGCTTGAATAAATAGAGAAAGCCTATTAGTGACAGAATCATTTTACTGTATATGGTAAATGTAAGCAAATTCTTAAATGAAAATTCATGATTTTTATTCAACATGAGGAAAGGTTGACTGAATAGAGCAACTCTGACTTTGAAATAAGATGATATTGTTTGCGTACAGCATTCGCTTGACATTTTTTACTCAATAAATACTTAGAGAAAACACCTAACATTTAGGGTGCCAAGTAACCTGACTTTATATATCAATACTTCGATGCTCTGAACAGACCTTAGGACGATATGTACAATAAAAACGTGTGAATTACAATTTACTCTTCAGCACTGTAAAGTATTAGATGCCTTTCAGTATCAAATCGTAATAAATGACAAACATACGGTTAAAGTATGAAAATTCAAGGATTACTATTTAAACTTCTATTAATGATAATTTTTCAATATTTAACTTAGCCGGTGATTATATAGCTGCAACTCTGTTGCTCGACAGACAACTCTACGGAAAAACTCGCCAGCGATCGCTACACAGGTTGCGGGTGTGCCCAACAGCGCCATCTGTCGACCAGATACCCAGCTCTCAATGTAAACAAAGACTCAATTTTCTCTCTGTCGAGGTGTCGACAAGACGTACTTTACTCGCTGTTGCTAAACTGGAGTTTTTCACATCTATTTGGTGAAGTACTATATTCTAGTTTTGAGCTTTCGCTATGCAGGTGTTTTATCTTCATCTTAAATCTTGAACTCGTTTTGGATAGATTTAATTATGGTGACAAAGAGAGTATGGACTTTCTTTCACTTTTAAATGGCCGACCCTTCCCTTAGACGGAAGTGTGTTTAGGCTTTTAGTAATTATCTTATCACGTTATAGATTTTCCTCTATATATTTTATATCTCTCCGCCTTTATTAGGCCTCTTCGATTAACTTTCCATTTATTATAAACATATAAAAATAAATTTTAATGTTTTGTTTATATAGACCTTTCCTGAGAGTAGGCGGTCCTAACTTGGAAACCGAAGTTAATCAACGTTGAGCCCTTTATATCGTAATTAGCTTTTAAAGAGCTAAGGATTTAAAACTGTTTTCAAAGATGAACTAACGTTTAGTTTATTTATGCTACGCAGTTGTTGACGTTCAGGACGTTCAACATGCGCTCTATCGTTACGATAGAGAGAGAGTGTATCACGGTTTCACTTTGCAGTAAAAGTAAATCGATTCTGACGTTTTGTTCATTCTTTCTTAGCTTAAATGTTTTAAATTCTATTTTAAAGGAACTTTTTATTTGAAAAACCTTTCAGTTTTTTCCTTTAGTCAAATAACATGTTTTTTTGACGAAATATAATTGGGCTCTTCTCTTAGGTGCGAAATCAAGAGAGAAAGAGAGAGAGAGATAGAGACGGAGGGAGAGAGAGGAGAGAAAACGTTCCGTTCAAGCGGGTAACGTTGTTCTCGAGTTACTCTCGTCCCTAGTCGCTGTACGGGGAGGAAGGATAAAACGTTTTTAGTTTTTTATTCTCGTCCCCAGGCTATGTGTGGTGAGAGATTGAAAACGTAGTTATATGAACTAGTGTTTAGTCTCTTTCCCAGCCACTAATTTTTTTATCTTAAAATATGTTTTCTGTTTTTTGCTGGTATTAATGAGCTTGCATTATACGACTGATTTCGCAATTACTACCTTTTAATGAAGGGTAGAATTGCGTGTTTCAGGTAGAAATCAGTAAAAGTTTCGATTTCAGTGAAATAAGTGCAAAACAGAAAATCGAAGTGATAAAGTGATATGCGCAAAGTGTTACAGTGTTGCGTCCGAGGGTTCGTCTGTTCGTGCCTGTCGTTCACCTAGTCCGGGACCTCTTGCATGCTCCCAAGCCCAGGGGAGAAGTAATGTCAAACGACTTATGGGTTCGAGAGGCCTTGATCAACGAACAGACGTTTTCCCTCTATGGTATCGGGTGTATCTTACCAAGATCTCCCCTACCATAAGACGAGAGAGACGTTGTTTCTCCTCGTCATCCGAAGGCTTTTCGCATAAGAAACCTGTCACAAGGTTTCGAAGCCCTTAAGCGAAAGTCAGTCCTTTCAGGACAGGTCCAGCGTCCTGGTTACAACCATTAGGACAGCTCTGACCCTATGCAGTCATCGGATAACTGCTCGCCGCCTAACAAAAGCGTAACACAGACTCCGAGAGTCTTTTTTTTTGTTGGCAAAGTGTTGCGGTCACAGACGTTACCCTCGTCTCTTTCCACAACCATTTCCGTTGATCCTTAATGGGTTGTATGGCAAGACATGCAGTATATGCTTGCCTCCCTTATGGAAGACTATTCTGCCGATTAGTCCGTTGAGTCTAGCCGTTTATCTCATCGATATCCTGGCTTTCAGCCAACCTAACGTTCCTTTGTGCTTACTGTTGACGTTGGCGTAGCTTAGTCACGTCAGTCAGGTTGTTTAGAACCACACTCGATGCGGTCTCGTGTGGTTTTTCAGCCGCATTTGGACGTTAGGCCACTTGCTGATGCTCCTGTTGACGTTCAAGACGTTCACTAACAATCGGAGTTGACTTGTTTTGACGCTGTGCGTCAACCTCCGCATTCTAGAGTTGTTTTGACTGCTCAGTCTAGGCAGTCAAAGCAGTCTCGAGTGGACGCTGTGCGTCCTCACGCACCTGTTGTGGTTGACAGTTCAGTTGTTGACAGTTCACAGACTGTCAAGCAGTTACATGACGTTGCGTTCTGGTCCGCTACTAATGCACCAGTGAATGTGGACTCTGCTTGTAAAGCATTGCCACCACGGTAGGTCTCTCCCTTGCTTGAGACTCAGCTTTTATCGGACAAGGTTCCTGTAGATGAGGAAGTTGCTGTTCCCCTCCTACTGATATTCCCTTGAGGACTCTGTCAGATGGAGAGGAGCCTAAAGCTGCTTAGCCTCCTATGGACTTTAATTAAATCATGATGATTTTTTTAAGGATATTTGTCCGGATCTTTTTGTAACTGCTGCTCCTCGTTCGCCTAAACGTCAGAGCTTACACTAGGCCTAGCTACTTCGAAGCCGTTGTTTTTAAGCTAGTGCTCTCTCGCTCTCCTAGAGAGCTTTACGTTGGCTAGGCGACTGGTTTTTCACCAGGAGGAGTTTGGGGGATACAGCCTTTGCTTTCCCTTCTTTTAAACTGGTTTATAGAGCGAGAGTCTGATATGACACGAGAGAAGTTCTCAGCTTGGGAGTTCATGCCTCTGCCCAGATGGACTTCTCAATTCTCGTAGACTCTCCCTGGCGCCTGGCCAGGAGACGCTCCAAGTTTTTTACAGGTCAACTTCACAGCTGTTTTCGAGCCTTTGAAGTTTTGCTGTACAATT
Source organism: Palaemon carinicauda (assembly GCF_036898095.1). Classification (NCBI taxonomy): domain Eukaryota; kingdom Metazoa; phylum Arthropoda; class Malacostraca; order Decapoda; family Palaemonidae; genus Palaemon; species Palaemon carinicauda. The sequence continues at coordinate 155,516,601 of NC_090734.1, forward strand.
ATGTCATGCATAACAAGGCTTTCAGGGATGGTAAGCGGTACCGCCTCAGTCGCTAACCCCGTCTGTTGCCACACCTGCTCCCGTAGACCCTAAATGGGCTTTGCTGCAAGACATGCAGTCCAAGCTTGCGTCCTTGATAGAGGACTTTAATGCGGAGAAGGTTGCTACCGAACCTTCTGGCCAACAACCTTCCAACCGGTCGGTTGTGCGCCCTGTTGACGCTGAGGTAACCTACTCGCGTCTGCCAGTTGAGGTGGTTCCTCCACCGATGCGACCCAGTGTGGGTTGCCAGCCGCACGTTGACGTTAAGCGACGCTCGGAGGTGGTTGTTGACGTTCAGGACGTTCAACAACCAGCAGAGGTGACTTGTTTTGACGCAGTGCGTCAACCTCAGCAACCCGGTAGGGTGTTGACTGCACAACCCAGACGGTCTAGACAGTCTCGGGTTGACGCTGTGCTTCCTCGCGCACCCATGGTTGTTGACAGTTCACAGACTGTGCAGCAGTTCCATGATGTTGCGTCCGGCTCCGTCACGCATGCACCAGTGCGACCGGACTCAGCGAGCCAGACGTTGCCCACTCCGTTGCCGTTTCCTCATCAGTTTTCGGATGAGGAACCCTCTGATGAGGACGTTGCTGAACAACAAGACGATCAGCCCCCAGAATAGATCAAGCCCTGCTATCCATCCAGAAGATGCTGAAGAAGGAACGCTGCTCAGTCAGGCTGTGGATGAGTCTGGTAGGGACGCTGTCATCCGTGGAACAATTTGTGTCACTAGGAAGACTACACCTCCGTCCTCTTCAATACCATCTAGCTTTTCACTGGAAAAAGGACAAGACGCTAGAAGCGGTCTCGATCCCGGTTTCCGAAAAGATAAAGTCTTGTCTGACTTGGTGGAAAGACAATATCAACCTAAGAGAGGGTCTTCCCCTGGCTGTTCAGACTCCCAACCACGTTCTCTTCTCGGACGCATCGGACGTGGGCTGGGGCGCGACACTAGACGGTCGGGAATGCTCAGGACTGTGGAACTCGAGTCAGAGGAGCATGCATATCAACTGCAAGGAGCTGTTGGCAGTACATCTGGCCTTGAAAAGCTTCAAGTCTCTCCTTCGAGGCAAAGTGGTGGAAGTTAACTCGGACATCACCACGGCCTTGGCGTACATCTCCAAACAAGGAGGTACCCACTCACTGACGTTGTACGAGATCGCAAGGGACCTGCTCATCTGGTCAAAAGGTCAAGACATCTCCCTAGTAACGAGGTTCATCCAAGGCGACTTGAACGTCATAGCAGATTGTCTCAGTCGGAAAGGGCAAGTAATTCCAACCGAATGGACCCTCCACAAGGATGTGTGCAAGAGACTTTGGGCCACTTGGGGTAAAACCATCCATAGATCTCTTTGCAACCTCGCTGACCAAGAGGCTTCCAATCTATTGCTCTCCAGTCCCGGACCCAGCAGCAATACATATAGATGCTTTCCTCCTAGATTGGTCACATCTGGATCTCTACGCATTCCCACCGTTCAAGATTGTCAACAAGGTACTGCAGAAGTTCGCCTCTCACGAAGGGACAAGGTTGACGTTAGTTGCTTCCCTCTGGCCCGCGAGAGAATGGTTCACCGAGATACTTCGATGGTTAGTAGACGTTCCCAGTAGTCTTCCTCTAAGGGTAGACCTTCTACGTCAGCCACACGTAAAGAAGGTACTCCAAAGCCTCCACGCTCTTCGTCTGACTGCCTTCAGACTATCGAAAGACTCTCGAGAGCTAGAGGCTTTTCGAAGGAGGCAGCCAGTGCGATTGCTAGAGCAAGGAGGACATCCACCCTTAGAGTCTACCAATCGAAGTGGGAAGTCTTCCGAAACTGGTGCAAGTCAGTATCTGTATCCTCGACCAGTACCTCTGTAGCTCAAATAGCTGTTTTTCTCTTATACCTGAGAAAAGGACGATCCCTTTCAGCTCCCACTATCAAGGGCTACAGAAGCATGTTGGCATCGGTCTTCCGGCATAGAGGCTTAGATCTTTCCAAACATAAAGATCTGCAAGACCTCCTTAAGTCTTTTGAGACCACCAAGGAGCGTCGTTTGGCTACCCCTGGATGGAATTTAGACGTGGTACTAAGATTCTTCATGTCAGACAGGTTGGAGCCGTTACAATCAGCCTCCCTGAAAGATCTCACTCTTAAGACTCTTTTCCTGGTATGCTTAGCCTCGGATAAAAGAGTCAGTGAGATTCATGCCTTCAGCAAGAACATAGGATTTTCGTCAGAAAAAGCCACTTGTTCGCTACAACTTGGTTTTCTAGCCAAAAATGAGCTGCCTTCTCGGGCTTGGCCTAAATCTTTCGATATCCCCAGCTTATCGGAGATCGTAGGCAATGAACTAGAAAGAGTCTTGTGCCCTGTTAGAGCTCTGAAGTTCTATTTAAAGCGTACTAAACCTTTACAAGGCCAATCTGAAGCTTTATGGTGTTCAGTTAAGAAACCATCCTTGCCTTTGTCAAAGAATGCTTGGTCAGACTTTATCAGATTGTTAATACGAGAAGCTCATTCACATCTGAGTGAGGAAGACCGAACTTTGCTTAAGGTGAAGACGCACGAAGTTAGAGCTGTAACAACTTCCGTGGCCTTTAAGCAAAATATATCTCTGCAAAGTATAATGGACGCAACCTATTGGAGAAGCAAGTCAGTGTTCGCGTCATTTTACTTGAAAGATGTCCAGTCTCTTTACGAGAACTTCTACACACTGGGACCATTCGTAGCAGCGAGTGCAGTAGTGGGTGAGGGCTCAACCACTACAATTCCCTAATTCCTTATCCTTTTAATCTGTCTCTTGAAATGTTGTTTTTTTATGGGTTGTCCGGAAGGCTAAGAAGCCTTTCGCATCCTGGTTGATTTGGCGGGTGGCTAAAGTCATTTCTTGAGAGCGCCTAGATTAGGGGTTTGATGAGGTCCTGTTGTATGGGTTGCAACCCTTGATACTTCAGATCCTAGGGGTCGATCAGCATCCTAAGAGGATCGCGAGGCTCCGTAAGGAAGACGTATTTAAAAGGCAGAGTAATTGTTCAAGTCGACTTCCTTACCAGGTACCTATTTATTTTGTTTTTGTTATTTTGATAACTTCTAAAATGAAATAAAAAACTCTTAGCTCATAAAAGTGTAAACATATATTACTGGTCTCTACCCACCATCCTGGGTGTGAATCAGCTATATAATCACCGGCTAAGTTAAATATTGAAAAATGTTATTTTGATTATAAAATAAATTTTTGAATATACTTACCCGGTGATTATAAATTAAATGACCCTCCCTTCCTCCCCAATAGAGACGCAGTGGGACGAGGAGAAAATTGAGTCTTTGTTTACATTGAGAGCTGGGTATCTGGTCGACAGATGGCGCTGTTGGGCACACCCGCAACCTGTGTAGCGATCGCTGGCGAGTTTTTCCGTAGAGTTGTCTGTCGAGCAACAGAGTTGCAGCTATATAATCACCGGGTAAGTATATTCAAAAATTTATTTTATAATCAAAATAACATTTTTCAGTGTTCATATGGTGTAAACAGCCTGTTTACCGAGTAAAGATAGTGGAAGCTGTTTATCTAATTATAAAAGTTTTTCATATCCGAGAAATTATAATTGGTTAAAATTTCAAATGTATGACAAAATTACCCATTATTGCTAGACATTTCATGCTGAAAGTTTCTATAAATCTCAGCAGACACTAAACCAAAATTATTTTGTTTTGAGGTAGGTGGAAGTATCTCAATTTATTAGAACTTGTGGATAGGCTGGTGTACTTGTGGATCATAATTTGTCATGGTTTTTTGTTGAGAAAGTTTATTATGAAAAGGAGGTTTACCAGCCTAATAAGTCAAGCTGGTAATACAATAAAAAGGTTGAACTTGGTATGATTAGCAGATCAATTTTGTAAGTGGACAGATTTCCAAATTCCTTTAAATATATTTTCATTGGTATGGCTATACATGCTTCATGTGGTTATAATATTTGTTATTGTGATAATATTGTCATTATTATTAAATAGGTTTATTCAGCCATATAAATGAGTTAAAATCTAGTGGTTAAGTGACACTTTAATTTTGACCAAAAGCAGTTAATGGAAGCTTTATCGATTTTTTAAAATTCGTATTTCCTGTCATTTAGGCTGAAAAACATTTATTTGTTCATACATAAATACAGGCAATCATCCTTTAATAGTAGAAAGAATTTAGCAAAGCTGGGAAATGACTGTTAAAATTTAAAACGAGGTGGTGGCAGTAGCTGGCGGGTGACGGGCCACTTAGCAGCCATTTTAGTTTCGGCTGCAACTTGATACAGACTACATGCAGACATGCTGGTTTGTCCTGTAAACCTGGCCGTATCTGCTACAGGTTTATGAGTAGGCTCTCCGTGGATTCTCTTTACCTTTAACTGTGTATGGTTTTTAGGGGCCATAACTGTTTGCAGTCATCCCCTTGTTACAAGCGGAAGTAGTGGCCGCCTCTGCTTAAGGTAGAGTTGCGTAAGAACAAGGCCAAGAGAGATTCTTTGGCTTTGGGCATGGCAACTCTTTAGCTCCTTCTCTCCTTTTGGTTCTCTTATTTTTGTGCCTTCTTAGGGTTCCTCTAGGGCTGAGTTCTCTGGAGGAAGAAGACACCAGCTTGTGCTCGGGGCATGCGCCAGGGAAGGCAAAAGTATCAACTTCCACAAGTGAAAGTAATACTCCTCCGCCTCCCACTCAAAGTTCGCCATCTCTTGTATGGACCGACAACGTGTGTGAGGATTTGGACTTGAGAAAGTTATGGCCTTCCGTCTGCAAGTAAGCTTTTAAAGATGTTGGTTGATGCCAGGACCCAGAGAACTTCCCTTGATGTGCCCTCCTTGTCTAGTCTTCTCCTACAGGGAGGGTCGTTGACTTGACGACCATCCTGTATCTTCTCCTGCTGCAGTTTTGAAAGTCCTAGGTCAAAGGTCAACTGAATTAGCCCTAACCTTAACCCCAAGTTCTCACATGGTTGTCACATAGATTTCAAGTACAGTATGCCTACGGTCTAAATTGATTCTGGGAAAGGCAAGCTGGTTTCGAGAAATAAGCTGCTGTGGCAGATGTCTGTACTCTCAGAGTGCTTTTCTAGTTTTAAGTTTTTTTTTAGAACTATCTCCCCCCATCCCAAACAAAGGGGAGTCAAGACATGTACAGTATGTAAACTTATTTCTCATAGATGACAGAATATTAAAGACACAAACAATCGTCTACCATTCACTTGGTAGGAATCTATCTTAATGCCTGTGACATCTCTAAGCCCAGGTGTTAGGAGGTTCGCAGGGTTGATCACTTTGACTCCTTTTCGAGGTCCTAGTGCCTTGACATCCCAGGATGTAAACCAGACAATTATGGTTATAGGGTCTTCCTCCCTCCTAAGGACAAGTTTCCTGTTAAAGGACGATTGTCTGTCTTTAAGAATAAATCACATTTTAAAAGCAATTTGTATTTTTCTTAACTATACAAACCTTAGTCGTTCCTCGCAAGGCAGAGGCGCAAGATCAAGGTGGCTAAATCATACTGCCATATTAAAGAACTTAGGTTTGTGTAGATATAATAAATACAAAATCTTAAAATCTCTAATTCTTTTTTTAGGTTTAATGTTTATATATGAATATGTAGAAGGCCCCCAACTTAAAAAGATTCGGAGATACAAACACAAATCAAACTGAAAATAAGAAAGATAAGATAAAAAAAATGCTTTAATAAAACAATATTATATTATTTAATACAGTAAGCAAAATGACACTTGTAATAACCTGATATCTATTTCATATGAAACCTGACTATTTTTTGACTTCTGTAGCTGGAAATCACAATCATGGGATTTAGTTAGACCTACCCTAGGAACCTATTAGCCCTTTTACCCCCAAAGGACGTACTGGTACGTTTCACAAAACTCATCCCTTTACCCCCATGGACGTACCGGTACGTCCTTGCAGAAAAATGCTATTTACATTTTTTTGTTAATATTTTTGATAATTTTTTGAGAAACTTCAGGCATTTTCCAAGAGAATGAGACCAACCTGACCTCTCTATGGTGAAAATTAAGGCTGTTAGAGCAATTTAAAGAAAAATGTACTGCAAAATGTCCTTGAAAAAAAATAACCCCTGTGGGTTAAGGGTTGGAAAGTTCCAAATAGCCTGGGGGTAAAAGGGTTAAGTTTGCTTCCTCGTAAAGGAAATATATTGAACAATTTGTTAATTTTTATATATTGATCTTTCTTTTGCTTTACATCCCAGTTCCCGTATCCCGCCCCGACGGCAAATGAGCCCAGCAAGCCTCTGAGGGCTCTCATCAACATTAGGAAAGAGAGCCTCAAGTTCGTAAGAGCCCCGGATGACTGCGCTGTGCTGAAAGAATCGGAGGAGCGGACTCCCACCACCAGATTCAACATCGACTTCACCTTCGACTGCGACGTCCGGTGTGCCATTACCATAATGTACTTTTGCACGGAAGAAGTGACGACAAGCGGTATGATGTACGTATTTCAGGAAGTCGTTACCTCGTAATAGTTACGGTTGTATAGTTGTATAGGCGTGTGGTTTATTAAACACTATACAGTAGTACTGTACTGTATGTACCCCCCCAAAATTGGAGGAAGTGCCTTGGTATATGTATGTGTGTATGTTTAATTCTGAGAACTATGAAGCGTGAAGTAGTTGATGAGTGGAGAAGTATTGAATTAAAAGCTCAAGATAGAGACAACTGGCGAAATCTAACCGAGGCCCTTTGCGTCAATAGGCGTAGGTCGAGATGATGATGACTGTAGGCGAGTGTGTTATTAAACACTACAGCACTATACTGTATGGGATTTTATAAATTCCATTTTTAATTCTCATTTACTTTATTTTTACAATAATACAGTACTGTATACAATAATACAGTACTGTATTCTCGTATCTAGCAAGACTTAGATATCGTATGATTGTGCTGTATGGACATGAAAAATTTTAAGGATTTCTTTTTTCAAATTTTGGACTTTGCCTGTTTGCTCAAACTGATCAGCTTTTCCTCTAAAGCTAGAAATTAATCCTGTCAATATATGATTATTTTAAGATGAACTTCACAGTCATTTGCACAATATATACATTGCTTTTTAGTTTTAAATTAAAGATAAAAAAATCTAGCTTTTTTTACCCAGTTGTATACAGAATTGACTTCTTTTATCAATGTACAATTCTCTTGCAGCTATACTCCCCGTGACCCGAGTATGAACTCCGAAACTTACCACTACAAGAGGGGGGCAAATCAACAGTTTTCACAAGCCTGCCACATATTTGATCCCTCTCTATATGCAGAGGAGGATTTAGCCTACAGTTTTGACCGCGAAGTTATTCCAATAGTCATATACTGCGTAGCGGAAGAAGGAGAAGGTACGTTTTTAAATGACCCACCTGTTTTATTAGTGTTCCCTAGAAGGATTTACCATTTGTTTGGATGTGTGCTGAAGATTTAGTTTTCAAGGTCTGTAGATTTTAATAGTTTTAGCAAAAACCAACAGAAATATGGGATCATTATGATTCTGTTCAAAATAACAGAGATTTATAGGAGCAAGTACTTGGTTTGATTTCATTTGTCAGATATATGAAAACAATTGACATACTATACTACAGTGTATTCTAGATACTTATAGTCATGTTCAAGCTGTCATTAAATCTAATTTAAGTGGAGATGATAACCGTAGTTGGACAAGCAGGATGCTGTAAGCCTAAGGGCTCCAACAGGGAAAAATAGCCCAGTGAGGAAATGAAACAAGGAAACAAACAAACGACATGAGACACAACGAACAACCAAAATAAAACATGCTAAAAACAGTAGTAACATCAAAACATATTTCATAAATAAACTATAAAAAGACTTATGTCAGCCTATTCAACATATAAACATTTGTTGGAAGTTTGAACATTTTGAAGTTCTACTGATTCAACTACCCGATTAGGAAGATCCTTCCACAACTTGGTCACAGCTGGAATAAAACTTCTAGAATACTATGCAGTCTTGAGACTCATGATGGAAGCCTGACAGAAATCTCCTGATACGAAATCCACTTCAGTAAGAACGTATGTTATTTTTTTCAGAACCCCCTCAGTCGCATGCTACGTTTGCCGGCGTAGAAAAACACAGCGATGGATTCGCCCTGAAACCCTTGAAGCAGAAGTTGTTTGTAGATGGGCTGTCTTACCTCCTGCAAGAAATTTACGGAATTGAAAATAAGAATGCAGAAAATTCTAAGGTAGGTTTTTTTTTAATTAGATACAAAGACAGTACCAGCTGAACTCGGTTGAGTCCCTTGTTAGCCTGGAGGAACGTAGAGAGTAGAGGTCCCCATTTTTTGTTTTTGTTTCATTTGTTGATGTCGGCTACCCCCCATGGGGGGAAGTGCCTTGGTATATGTATGTATGTACAAAGACAGTTTTATATTTTGATATAAATGTTATGATGAATAAGTTTATTTCATTGGTTCAAAGAGAGAGAGAGAGAGACATTGATGAATTACAGTATACCTGTATTGTTTTCGTGAGCAAGGACAATAAGACAGAGCAACACACTTTAATAGAGTCTAACCGAGGGCGTATAGGATGTGAATGTTATGGGACAGCTGATTACTCCTAAAATATTTGTTCACTAGTGTATGTAACTCGTCAAAAATGACGGTTAAATATTTAGATAGATATGCACACACATGCGCACACAGATTCAACCCTTCCCGTTCCCTCCCCCTTTCTTCTTGGGGTACCCTCTCACCAGGGTATGACTACATCCTCTTCCCCTACATGAGGGTCTGGGAGAGACCGAGTAGTTATACAATTGGCAATTCTGCTGAGTGTGACAGAAGAGAAATATATACATGTATATTTATATATACAGCCAGACACTTGCACTATTATATAGCGGAGATAATTAATAATCTAATTTCCCTATCAATATATAAACAGGAGAGAAAAAGAGGTTGTGGTAAAATAATACAAACTAAAGGAAATATAATTCAATTGAGATTATATATAATTAATTTTAAATATTAAACTTAGCCGGTGATTATATAAATAGCTGATGTCTCCGACGGTCGACAGATTCCAAAAACTCGCGAGCGATCGCCATGAAGGCTGCCGGGTGTGCCCACCAGCGCCGACTATCGGCCAGATACCACATATACTTCTCAACCAAACCAGTTCTTCTCTGTCGGTGGTCCAGACAACATTGGTTCCGCTCGCGCTTAACCTCAAGTTTCTACCGATTGGTGAAGTACTTGGTTTTGGTTTTATTGCTTTCGCCGCGTTGGATTATTCAATACGATCTTCAAAAGAAATGCTTTTGAAAGGAGAGGAAAATTTTTTGCCCTTGCTTTTTTAATCTCGCTCTGGTTTTTCCATAGAGAAAAGATGGCCGACCCTTCCCTCAGTGTACGGAAGTGTGTTAAAGGCTTTTAGTAATTATTTTATCACTTTATAAATTATTGTTGATATTTATAGATTTACCTCTATATATTTTATATCTCACCCGCCTTTATTAGGCCTCTTCGATTAGCTTTCCATTTATACTAAACACCGAGATAAATTTTATGTTTTTGTTTATAAGCGACCTTTGCCTATTCTTTGTAGGCGGTCCTGACTTGGAAAACGAAGTTAAACAACGTTGAGTCCATTCAACTTTTATTTTTGTTTCGATAAAAACAGTTGCTCTGTAAGAGTGATGAGATGAATATTTTTAGAAAATATTTTAAGAAATTTATTCTTTGAATAATCTTTGTGCTGTTTTTCAAAGATGAACTAACGTTTGGTTTATTTATGCTACGCAGTTTGCGCTCTATCGTTACGATAGAGAAAGAGAGAATCACGGTTTCACTTTGCAGAAAGAGTAAATCGTTTTTGACGTTTTGTTCATTATTCTTACAAACTGAAGTTTTTTAGATACTAATTTAAAGGAACATGTTAATTTTCAATTTCTTAGTCCTTTTAGTTTTTTCCTTTAGTCAAATAACCTGTTATTGACGAAGAGTGAGTGAGCCATTCTCTTGTGAGTGACAAGAGAGAGAGAGAGAAAGAGAGAACGATCCGATCTTTATTCTCGTCCCAAGTCTCTGTACAAGGAGTTTGGGAGCGAGTAACGTTGTTCTCGATTCAGATATTTACTCTCGTCCCAAGTCTCTGTACGGGGAGAGAGGATAAAACGTTCTAGTTTTTATTCTCATCCCAAGGCACTGTACGGTGAGAGATTGAAAACGTAGTCCTTAGTGAACTAGTTTTAGTCTCCTCCCCAGTTACTGATCTTTTTAACTTTATATATTTCCGTTTTATTCGATATATATGTATATGTTTATTGATTTTTGCATGTGTGTTTCATTTTGTACTAATGTGCTTACATTATACGACATATTTCGCAATTCTAACCTTTTGATTTAAGGGAGAATTGCGTGCTTCAGGTAGAAATCAGCTTTATTCATGTCTAATGTGAAATTATTGAAAAATACGATATCAGTGAAGAAAGTGCGAAAAACATGTTTTGTGTTGCTGAGGGTTCGTTTGTTCGTGCTTGTTGCTTGCCTAGTCCGAGACCTCTTTCAGCCTCCCCTGCACCAGGGAGAAGGAATGTCGTAGGACCTAAGGGAGGGAGAGGTGTAAACCAACGAACAGACGTTCCCTCAAAGGTATCAGACGTTGCTCGTCAAGCACGTCCTTGCCATAAGACAGGAGAGACGAAGTTCTCCTCGTCTTCCGATGATTCGTCTCTTTAAAAACCTTGGCGTAAGATTTCGAGACGGTTGAAACGTTAATTAGTTCCTTCAGAACAAGTTCAACGTCCTAGCTGTAGTCATCATGAGAGTCCCGTTCATAGCGATGACGTTCATGTACAGACGTTTCCGAGGTCACGATCTATTCAGAGTGCGGTTGACCTGAAGTTAAGTGTCTTGCAAGATATGCTGTTAAAGCTTTCTTCTTTCATGAAAGCTTACGATCCTGTTCCTGTGCGAAAGGATCCTTTGCTTATTGTATGTCACGGTTCTGGGATACGTGATTCAGGTCTTCAACCTTCTAAACGAGGTTTGTTACGTCACCCTGACGTTATCCCTAGTGTCAGCTTTGCTGTTAAACGAGAGGCGGAGCATAAATCTCGAAGTCAGTCAAGTCGAGTCATGACTTTGATCAGCAGTCACTGCGGTTCCTCCGAGACTTTGAACGTCAGCCACCGCAGTCACAGCGTGACGTTGAGCTGCAGACACCGCAGACACGACGTGACGTTGAGCTGCAGACACCGCAGACACAACGTGACGTAGAGCTGCAGACACCGCAGACACCGCAGACACGACGTGACGTTGAGCGGTAGACACCGTAGACACGACGTGACATCGAGGGTCAGTCACTGTAGTCACGATATAGCATCGAACGGCAGTCACCGCTGTTACTTCGTGACGTTTGAACGTCAGTCACTTCTGTCACGACATGTAGTAGAATAACATTCTCTGCAGTCACAATGTGACATCGACCCTCCAACTTTAACTTCTGTTCATATACAAGTTGATGTAGCCTGTCAGGCTTTTCCTTCACGTCATTCTGAATATAAATCTCCTTCTCGCAAGACTTTAGATTTATCAGATGATGTGCCTTCTGAAGAAGTTGATGACCCCCTTTCAACTAATGTACCTTTGGGGAGTCATTCAGAAGAGGAGTAACCTAGGGTTGTCCAACAATCCCTTGTTTTATAATTATGAATTTCTTTAGGGAAATTTTGTCCTACTCGTTTTGTAACGGCTGCTCCGCCGTCTGAGTTTACCCTTGGCATGACTTTCTTCGACTCCTACATTTACGAAGTCAGTTCTCTCTTGTTCTTCCAAGAGAGCCATGCTCTTACTGGGAGACTGGTTGGAATCCAGGAGAAGTTTAGGAAATTCTGCTTTTGCTTTTCCTCCTTCTTTATTAGTTTCTCGCTCGGGCGTCTGTTGTGACACAGGAGAAGTTCTCGGCTTGGGAGTACCTGCCTCTGCCCAGGGAGACTTCTTAAGCCTAGTGGACTCTCCTCGTCGTCTAGCCATGAGACGCTCTAAGTTTTTATGGCCTGCTTCAGAGCTAGACCATCTCCTGTTAGGAGATTTTTCGAGCGTTTGAAGTATTTATTTGTTGGATTGGTCCCTGGGAGCCTTAAGTAAGAAGGTCTCTCCAGCTGTCAATGTATTGCTGTACAAATTATGTCATGCATGAACAAGGCTATAAGGGATGGCTCCAATGAACTGGCAGCCACGTTCACTGCAGGAGTACTTAAGATGTAAGTGCGTTCTATGTGTTCATTGTCAAGACAAAGTTCACGATGAAGACTACCACATCTGTCTTGGCAGCAGTAAGGGAGGGCGACTGGATGGTCTCTCTCGACCTTCAGGATGCATACTTCCACATCCCGATTCATCCAAACTTTCAACAACATCTGAGGTTTGTGGACGGGAAAGTAGTGTACCAATTTCGAGCACTGTGCTTCGGCCTCCTTCCTGCTCCTCTTGTTTTTACAAGGCTCTTGCAAAATGTAGCAAGCTTTCTACATTTTTTGAGGAATCAGAGCCTCCCGTTATTTTGACGACTGGCTAATCAGGGCGTCGTCATTAAATCGCTGTCTGGAGAGCCTCTAATGGACATTAGACCTAACCAAGAAGCTAGGTCTCATAGTGAACGTAGAGAAGTCGTAACTTACAGTACCCCATCCCAAACTATTCTTTATTTGGGGATGGAGATACAGTGTCGAATTTTTCGGGCCTTTTCGTCTCCCACAAGAATGGAACAAGCTCTGTTAAAAGTCCGTCACTTGCAAGAGAAAAACAGTTGCTCTGTAAGAGTTTGAACGAGCCTCGTGGTAACTCTTTCATCGCTGGAGTAGTTTATCTCTCTGGGGAGACTCAACCTTTGCCCTCTCCAATTTCACCTAAACCATTGGAACAAGGAGAAGGGCTTAGAGAGTATCTCTATCCCAATCTCCAACTCAGTCTAGATATGTCTGACTTGGTGGGACAGCAACATCAGACTTCGAGAAGGTCTTTCTCTTGCAATCAAGAACCCAAACCATGTGTTGTATTCAGATGCATCGGATTTGGGTTAGGGAGCGCCAGTGGACAGTCTGGAATGCTCGGGTCTTTGGTCCACGGATCAGAAGGAACTCCATTTAAGGCAAGTAACATCTCTCTTTTGACGAGATTTGTGCAAGGAGAAATGAATGTCTTAGCGGACTGCCTCAGCAGAAGAGGACAAGTCATCCCCATGGAGTGGACGTTGCACAAGACTGTGTGCGAGAAGCTATGGATGACATGGGGTCAACCCACCATAGATCTTTTTGCGACTTCACTGACAAAGAGGCTCTCGACTTACTGCTCTCCAGTTCCAGATCCAGAGGCAGCCCACATAGATGCTTTCCTGCTGGACTGGTCTCACCTAGACATCTTTGCCTTCCCACCATTCTAGATCCTAGACAAGGTTCTTCAGAAGTTCGCCTCTCACGAAGGGACCAGGTTGACGTTGGTTGCTCCACTCTGGCCCGCGATTGAGTGGTTCACAGAGGTACTTCTATGGCTAGTAGACATTCCAAGAAGTCTACCGTTGCGGATGGATCTCCTGCGTCAGCCTCACGTAAAGAGATTTCATCAAAGCCTCCCCGCGCTTCGTCTACCTGCCTTCAGCCTATCGAAAGACTCTCTAGAGCTCGGGGGTTTTCGAAGGAGGCAGCTAGAGCGATCGCGAGGGCTAGAAGATCCTCTACCATCAGGACTTATCTGTCTAAATGGGAGGTATTTAGAGACTGGTGCAAGTCCTCCTCTATTTCCTCTTCCAGTACCTCTGTAGCGCAGATTGCAGATTTTCTGCTTTATCTGAGAAATGGTCGCTCCCTTTCTGCATCTACCATTAAAGGCTACAGAAGCATGTTAGCTTCTGTTTTCAGGCATAGAAATTTGGATCTATCTAATAACAAAGATCTTCAAGACCTTCTTAAGTCTTTCGAGACTTCCAAGGAGCGTCACATTTCTACTCCTTCTTGGAACTTGGACGTGGTCCTGCAGTTCCTTATGTCAGACAGGTTTGAACCGTTAAGTTCGGCCTCCCTGAAGGATCTTACCCTCAAGACACTTTTCTTGGTGAACTTGGCTTCTGCGAAAAGGGTTAGTGAGATACATGCTTTTAGCAAGAATATCGGCTTCTCCGCTAATAAAGCAGTATGCTCTCTTCAGCTTGGTTTTTTGGCCAAAAATGGACTTCCGTCTCGTCCATGGCCTAAATCGTTTGAACTTCCCAGTCTATCTGAGATTGTTGGGAATGAAGTTGAAAGAGTGCTGTGCCCCGTTAGAGCTCTTAGTTTTATTTATCTAGAACTAAACTGCTGTGAGGTTTTTTCAGAGGCCTTATGGTGCTCCGTTTAAAAAGCCCTCTTTGCCTATGTCGAAGAATGCGTTGTCTTATTTTATTAGACTATTGATTAGAGAGGCACACTCTCATTTAAGTGAGAAGGATCGTAATTTGCTTAAAGTTAAGGCTCATGAAGTTAGAGCGGTAGCAACTTCAGTAGCATTTAAACAAAATAGATCCCTTAGAAGTATTATGGAGAAGCAAGTAGGTGTTCGCTTCATATTACTTGAAAGATGTCCAGACTCTTTATGAGGACTGCTACACGTTGGGACCATTCGTAGCAGCGAGTGCAGTAGTGGGTGAAGGTTCTACCACTACATTCCCTTAATCCCAATATCCTTTTAATCTTCTCTTGAAATTTTTAATCTTGTTTTGGGTTGTACGGGAGACTAAGAAGTCTTTCGCAATCTTTTGATTTGGCGGGTGGTCAAAATATTGTTTCTTGAGAGCGCCCAGATTAAGGGTATTGATGAGGTCCTGTTGTAGGGGTGTTCATCCTGATTATAACAGCTCCTAGAAGTCTTTCAGCATCCTGAGAGGATCGCTGGGCTTCATAAGGATAGCAGACTAATGAGTCAGAGTATTCATCAGACTCAGCTTCCTTATCAGGTACCTATACTTAAGTTTGTTTTTTGAATATTTGTCAAAAACTCTTGAGCATATATGCCTTTATTGTTTTAATACTGGTCTCTACCCACCACCATGGGTGTGAATCAGCTATTTATATATTCACCGGCTAAGTTTAATATTTAAAAATTATATTTTCAATTTAAAATAAATTTTTGAATATACTTACCCGGTGAATATATATAATTGAAGGCCCTCCCTTCCTCCCCGATAGAGACCCTACGGACTGAGAAAAACTGGTTTGGTTGAGAAATATATGTGGTATCTGGCCGATAGTCGGCGCTGGTGGGCACACCCGGCAGCCTTCATGGCGATCGCTCGCGAGTTTTTGGAATCTGTCGACCGTCGGAGACGTCAGCTATTTAAATATTCACCGGGTAAGTATATTCAAAAATTTATTTCAAATTGAAAATATCATTTTTGTACATACTGTAAAGAATGTGAATATTGAAAACTAGAGTAATAATGTTAATCTATTTCATTTTATGTAGGTGTCTACAGAAGAGGACGCAGAAGACAACGGAGCCGAGTGTGTCATTTGCATGTGTGATTTGCGAGACACATTGATTTTGCCCTGTCGTCATCTTTGTCTGTGCAATTGCTGTGCGGATTCCTTAAGGTATTCTTCCAGTGCATTTATATTTTGTTTGTTGAAAAGGCAATACAGCTTAGACCAAAGGGAAACTGCAAAAAGTTTCATTAGTTATTGGTATATTATTATTATTATTAGCTAAGCTATAATCTTGGAAGACCCAGGCCTACATGGCTTAGGACTATGAAGCGCAAATTAGGAGATGATGAATGGAGAAGTATTGAATTAGAAGATGATGAATGGAGAAGTATTGAATTAGAAGTTTCAGGTAGAGGCGACTGGCGAAATCTAACCAAGCCCCTTTTAGATGATGATGATGATAAGCTATAACCCTAGTTGGAAAAGTAGGATGCTACAAGTCAAAGGTCTCCAGCAGGGAAAAATAGCCCAGTGAGGAAGGAAAATAATGAAAGAAATGAACTACAAGAGAAATAATGAACAATTAAGATGAAATATTTTAAGAGCAGTAACTATATTGAAATAAATCTCATATATACACTATCATAATTAAAAAACAAGACGAAGAGAAAAGAAGATAGAATAGCATGCCCAAGTCTACCCTCAAGCAAGAGAACTCTAAGCTTTGAAGAATTTTTTATGAGTTATTGGAGGTCAATGTAAAATGACAGTGAAAATGAAGTAAACAGTAGTTACAAGGCTTTGCAGACAATGGAAAATCTTCCCAGGAGATATGGAGTTATTTTCTAACTTTGATCTCCAGCTCATATTTAGAAATGGCAATGAGTGGAATTCTATTTTCTAACCAATGCTGCTTTTAGTCTTTTACTTTCATCTGTTCGAATAGGTCACTTCATACCATTAACTATCTTTAATTTTTGCTCCAGTTTCTAGTATATTAATTTCATAATAATTTATAATTAGCCCTATGAAATTTCATGAGAATCCTTACTATACTGTATTTGCTTCTTACATAATTGATATGTAGTGTGTTTGTTTATTAAGGCTTTTTTTCAATATTTAACTTAGCCGGTGATTATATAGCTGCAACTCTGTTGCTCGACAGACAACTCTACGGAAAAACTCGCCAGCGATCGCTACACAGGTTGCGGGTGTGCCCAACAGCGCCATCTGTCGACCAGATACCCAGCTCTCAATGTAAACAAAGACTCAATTTTCTCTCTGTCGAGGTGTCGACAAGACGTACTTTACTCGCTGTTGCTAAACTGGAGTTTTTCAATATTAATCTTTCCCGATGATCATGTAGCTGTCAACTCTGTTGCCCGACAGAAATCTACGGTCGGGATACGCCAGCGATCGCTATACAGGTGGGGGTGTACACAACAGCGCCATCTGTGAGCAGGTACTCAAGTACTTCTTGTCAACAAGAACTCAATTTTTCCTCTGTCGTGCCACCGGCTAGACCTACTTGGATACGCTGTTGATTCTGGAGTTATTGTTCACGATTTGGTGATGTATTTGCTCTAGAGTTTAGCCTTCGCTATTCAGGAAGCTTTATCATTAGCTTAGCAAGCTTTTGGAATTAATTTGATTTAATTATGGTGACGAAGAGAGTATGAACTCTCTTTCACTTTTAAATGGCCGACCCTTCCCTTAGACGGAAGTGTTGGTGTCGAAGAGAGTATAGACTCTCTTTCTTAATTTTGCTTAACAAAGTTATAGATTTATTTTATATCTCTCCGCCTTTTATAGGCCTCTTCGATTAACTTCCTTTTATTATAAACTTATAAAAATTAATTTTTATGTTTGTTTATATGCGACCTTTCCTAATAGTAGGCGGTCATTACTTGGAACCGAAGTTAATTTACATTGAGCCCGTCTTATCGTTTTTCCTGTTAAGATTTTATGCTATTTTAATTTTAATGTTTTTGAAAGAATTTCTTTGATAGTCTCGTACTGTTTTCAAAGTTGAACTAATGTTTTGTTTTGTCTCCGCAGTTGTTGACGTTCAGAACGTTCAACTTGCGCTCTATCGTTACGATAGAGAGAGAGTATTCACGGTTTCACGTTGCAGTAAGAGTAAACCGATTCTAGCGTTTTGTTCATTCTTTCTTAGCTTAAATGGTTTTAATTCTAATAAAGGAACTTTTTATTTGGGAAATCTTTCTGTTTTTTTTTTTTCCTTTAACAAATAATTTGTTTTAACGATATATATAATTGGGCTCATCTCTCAGGTTCTAAGTCAAGAGAGAGAGAGAGAGAGATAGAGACGGAGGGAGAGAGAGGAGGATAAACGTTTCGTTCAAGCGGGTAACGTTGTTATCGTTTTTGCTCTTCTCCCTAGTCTCTTTAGGGGAAGAAGGTAAAACGTTTCTAGAGTTTTATTCTTGTTCCCAGGCTTTATGCGGTGAGAGATTTTTAACGTAGTTTATTTGATCTAGTGTTTAGTCTCTTTTCCAGCCACTGAATTCTTTATCTTTCATTATGTTTTTCTGTTACATTGTAATACTGTTTTCGCAATTACTACCTTTTAATGAAGGATAGGATTGCGTGTTTCAGGTACAAACCACTTAAAGTTTCGAGTTCAGTGAAATAAGTGCAAACAGAAAATCAAGAGTGATAAAGTGATAAGCGCAAAGTGTTACAGTGTTGCGTTCGAGGGTTCGTCTGTTCGTGCCAGTTGTTCGCCTAGTCTGGGACCTTTTACAAGCTCCCAAGCCCAGGGGAGAAGTAATGTCGAAGGACTTATGGGTTCATCAGGCCTTGATCGACGAACAGACGTTTCCCTCCGTGGTTTCGGGTGTATCTATACACGTTGCCGACGTGATCACCCCACCCACACAAAGACGAGAGAGCCCATTTATTCCTCGTCTGCGGAAGAGGTTTCTCGCAGAAACCATGGACCAATCTTGCAGCTTTTAAGTGCAAGTCGGTCCCTTCCGCGCAAGTCCAACGGCCTAGGTGTAGCCACTGGGTCAGTTCGGACTTGCTGCAGTACGACAACTGCACACCTCCCAGAGAGGCAAGGTGGTACCGCAACAGGCAGTAACTCCGTCTGTTGCCGCACCAGCTGTTTTAGACCCTCAGTCACAACGGACAGTAGCTCCGTTTGTTGTTGTCTTTCATAGACCCTAGTGGTCCATGCTGCAGACTATACAGTCTCAGCTTGCTCCTTCATACAGGAGTATCATGCTGGAAGGTTGACAATGCAGCCTGTTAACCTACAACCCGCCGAGGTTGTGCGCTCAGCAGATACTGCGGCTGCCTGCTCCCACCCTCCACCTGTGAGAGCTCCACCTCCGATGCGCAGTCCACCCTGCCAGACGCATGTTCTTGCTGCGCCTCCTGCTTTCATGCGTGAGCTGCCGCATCGGGAGTTGCCGGGTTCCAGCACTATGCGGCAACCTCCTCAACCCATGAGGCAGGAGCCTCATGCTATGCGGCATCCTCCTCAAACCATGAGGCAGGAGCCTCATGCTATGCGGCAACCTCCTCAACCCTTGAGGCAGGAGCCTCATGCTATGCGGCATCCTCCTCAACCCATGAGGCAGGAGCCTCATGCTATGCGGCATCCTCCTCAACCCATGAGGCAGGAGCCTCATGCTATGAGGAGCCTCATGCTATGCGGCATCCTCCTCAACCCATGAGGCAGGAGCCTCATGCTATGCGGCAACCTCCTCAACCCATGAGGCAGGAGCCTCATGCTATGCGGCATCCTCCTCAACCCATGCGGCATGAGCCTCATCCCATGCAGCATGAGCCTCATCCCATGCAGCATGAGCCTCATACCATGCAGCATGAGCCTCATCCCATGCAGCATGAGCCTCATCCCATGCAGCATAAGCCGCATGCCATGCAACATGCTCTGCATACCTTACAGCATGCTCTACATACAGCATGCTCTGCATACCTTACAACATGCTCTGCATACCTTACAGCATGCTCTGCATACAGCATGCTCTGCATTCCTTACAGCATGCTCTGCATACCTTACAACATGCTCTGCATTCCTTACAGCATGCTCTGCATACAGCATGCTCTGCATACAGCATGCTCTGCATACCTTACAGCATGCTCTGCATACCTTACCGCATGCTCCTCAATCACACATCTTTGGTTGTTGCCAACTCACAAGACTGTCAAGCAGTTTCATAACGTTGCCTTCTGGTCTGCTGCTTTTGCACCAGTGAAACCCTCACTGAGAGAACTTAGCTTTTCTCGGATATGGTTCCTGTAGATGAGAAAGTGCTATTCTCCCTCCTTCTGATATTCCTTTGAGGACTCTGTCATTTGGAGAGGAGCCTTTAGCTGCTTAGCCTCCTATGGACTTTTATTTTAGCATAACATGCTTCCAGGGAGGGTAATGGTTCCGCTTCAGTCGCTAACCCCGTCTGTTGCCACACCTGCTCCCATAGACCTTGAGCTTTGTTGCAAGACATGCAGTCCAAGCTTAGTCCTTGTTAGAGGATTTTTGTTTACGGAGTCAGTGTGTCACTGGGAAGACGTTCAACAACCAGCAGAGGTGACTTGTTGTGACGCAGTGCGGCAACCTCAGCAACCCGATAAGGAGTTGTCTGTACTACCCAGACAGTCTAGACAGTTTCGGGTTGTCGCTGTACTTCCTCGCTTCCCCATGGTTGACAGTTCACAGACTTTGCAGCAGTACCATGATCTTGTGTCCGGCTCCGTCAGACGACTGGCTTTTAAGAGCTCCCACAAGTCGTCGCTGTCTGGAGAATCTCAGATGGACTATGGATCTGACCAAGGAACTGGGCCTCCTGGTCAATTTAGAGGAGTCCCAGCTCGTCCCATCCCAGACCATTGTCTACCTGGGTATGGAGCTTCAGAGTCGAGCTTTTCGGGCTTTTCCGTCGGCCCCAAGGATCTACCAAGCCCTAGAATGCATCCAGAGCATGCTGAGAAGGAACCGATGCTCAGTCAGGTAGTGGATGAGTCTAACAGGGACACTTTCATCGCTGGCCCTGTTCATCGAGTTAGGGAGACTCCACCTCCGCCCCCTTCAGTATCATCTAGCTGCTCACTGGATAAAGGACATGACGCTAGAGACGGTCTCAGTTCCTGTTTCCGAAGAGATGAGGTCTACTCTAACGTGGTGAAAGAACAGCTTTCTTCTCAAGGAAGGTCTACCTTTGGCTGTTCAGAAACCCGACCGCCGTCTCTTCTCGGACGCATCAGACACGGGCTGGGGTGCGACTTTGGACGGACAGGAATGCTTGGGAACATGGAATCAGGAGCAAAGGACACTTCACTTCAATTGCAAGCAGCTGTTGGCGGTTCATCTGGCCTTGATAAACTTCAAGTCCCTCCAGCTTAACAAGGTGGTGGAGGTGGACTCCGACAACACCACAGCCTTGGCTTACATCTCCAAGCAGGGAGGGACTCATTCGAGGAAGTTGTTCTAGATCGCAAGGGACCTCCTCATCTGGTCAAGAGATCGAAAGCTCACGCTGGTAACGAGGTTCATTCAGGGCGATATGAATGTCATGGCAGATCGCCTCAGCCGGAAGGGTCAGGTCATCCCCACAGAGTGGACCCTTCACAAGAATGTTTGCAGCAGACTTTGGGCCCTGTGGGGTCAGCCAACCATAGATCTGTTCGCTACCTCGATAACCTAGAGGCTCCCGTTGTATTGTTCTCCGATTCCAGACCCAGCAGCAGTTCACGTGGATGCTTTTCTGCTGGATTGGTCCCATCTCGACCTGTATGCATTCCCGCTGTTCAAGATTGTCAACAGGGTACTTCAGAAGTTCGCCTCTCGCAAAGGGACACGGCTGACGTTGGTTGCTCCCCTCTGGCCCGCGAGAGAATGGTTCATAGAGGTACTGCAATGGCGGGTCGACATTCCCAGGACTCTTCCTCTAGGAGTGGACCTTCTACGTCAACCTCACGTAAAGAAGGTACACCCAAACCTCCACGCTCTTCGTCTGACTGCCTTCAGACTATCGAAAGACTCTCAAGAGCTAGAGGCTTTTCGAAGGAGGCAGCCAGAGCGATTGCCAGAGCAAGGAGGACATCCACTCTCAGAGTCTATCAGTCTAAATGGGAAGTCTTCCGAAGCTGGTACAAGGCCAATGCAGTTTCCTCAACCAGTACCACTGTAACCCAGATTGCTGACTTCCTGTTACATCTAAGGAACGTAAGATCCCTTTCAGCTCCTACGATCAAGGGTTACAGAAGTATGTTGGCAGCGGTTTTCCGCCACAGAGGCTTGGATCTTTCCACCAACAAAGATCTACAGGACCTCCTTAGGTCTTTTGAGACCTCAAAGGAACGTCGGTTGTCCACTCCAGGCTGGAATCTAGACGTGGTCCTAAGGTTCCTTATGTCATCAAGATTTGAACCTCTCCAATCAGCCTCTTTTAAGGACCTCACATTAAAAACTCTTTTCCTCGTGTGCTTGGCAACAGCTAAAAGAATAAGTGAGATCCACGCCTTCAGCAGGAACATAGTTTTCACATCTGAAACGGCTACATGTTCCTTGCAGCTCGGTTTTTTTGCTAAACGAGCTTCCTTCACGTCCTTGGCCTAAGTCGTTCGAGATCCCAAGCCTGTCCAACTTGGTGGGGAACGAACTGGAGAGAGTACTTTGCCCAGTTAGAGCTCTTAGGTACTATCTAAAAAGGTCATAACCTTTACGAGGACAATCAGAAGCCTTATGGTGTGCTATCAAGAAGCCTTCTCTTCCAATGTCTAAGAACTCAGTTTCTTACTAAATCAGGCTTCTGATTAGGGAAGCACATTCTCATCTGAAGGAAGAAGACCATGCTTTGCTGAAGGTAAGGACACATGAAGTGAGAGCTGTGGCTACTTCAGTGGCCTTCAAACAGAACCGTTCTCTGCAGAGTGTTATGGATGCAACCTATTGGAGAAGCAAGTCAGTGTTCGCATCATTCTATCTCAAAGATGTCCAGTCTCTTTACGAGAACTGCTACACCCTGGGACCATTCGTAGCAACGAATGCAGTAGTAGGTGGGGGCTCAGCCACTACATTCCCATAATCCCATAACCTTTTTAACCTTTCTCTTGAATACTTTTTATGGGTTGTACGGTCGGCTAAGAAGCCTTCCACATCCTTGTTGATTTGGCGGGTGGTCAATTCTTTCTTGAGAAGCGCCGAGGTTAAAGGTTGTGATGAGGTCCTTTAGTATGGGTTGCAGCCCTTTATACTTCAGCACCTAAGAGTCGTTCAGCATCCTAAGAGGACCGCTACGCTCAGTAAGGAAGACGTACTTAATAAAGGCAGAGTAATGGTTCAAGTCGTCTTCCTTACCAGGTACTTATTTATTTTATGTTATTTTTGAATAACTAATAAAATGAAATACGGGATACTTAGCTTCTTTGTTAACATGTATGCTGGTCTCCACCCACCACCCTGGGTGTGAATCAGCTACATGATCATCGGGTAAGATTAATATTGAAAAATGTTATTTTCATTAGTAAAATAAATTTTTGAATATACTTACCCGATGATCATGAATTTAAGGACCCACCCTTCCTCCCCATAGAGAACCAGTGGACCGAGGAGAAAATTGAGTTCTTGTTGACAAGAAGTACTTGAGTACCTGCTCACAGATGGCGCTGTTGTGTACACCCCCACCTGTATAGCGATCGCTGGCGTATCCCGACCGTAGATTTCTGTCGGGCAACAGAGTTGACAGCTACATGATCATCGGGTAAGTATATTCAAAAATTTATTTTACTAATGAAAATAACATTTTTCACATCTATTTGGTGAAGTACTATATTCTAGTTTTGAGCTTTCGCTATGCAGGTGTTTTATCTTCATCTTAAATCTTGAACTCGTTTTGGATAGATTTAATTATGGTGACAAAGAGAGTATGGACTTTCACTTTTAAATGGCCGACCCTTCCCTTAGACGGAAGTGTGTTTAGGCTTTTAGTAATTATCTTATCACGTTATAGATTTTCCTCTATTTATTTTATATCTCTCCGCCTTTATTAGGCCTCTTCGATTAACTTTCCATTTATTATAAACATATAAAAATAAATTTTAATGTTTTGTTTATATGCGACCTTTCCTGAGAGTAGGCGGTCTTAACTTGGAAACCGAAGTTAATCAACGTTGAGCCCTTTATATCGTAATTAGCTTTTAAAGAGCTAAGGATTTAAAACTTTTTAAATGTAATATTTTATGAAAGAATTTCTTTGATAGTCTTCGTACTGTTTTCAAAGATGAACTAACGTTTAGTTTATTTATGCTACGCAGTTGTTGACGTTCAGGACGTTCAACATGCGCTCTATCGTTACGATAGAGAGAGAGTGTATCACGGTTTCACTTTGCAGTAAGAGTAAATCGATTCTGACGTTTTGTTCATTCTTTCTTAGCTTAAATGTTTTAAATTCTATTTTAAAGGAACTTTTTATTTGAAAAACCTTTCAGTTTTTTCCTTTAGTCAAATAACATGTTTTTTTTTGACGAAATATAATTGGGCTCTTCTCTTAGGTGCGAAATCAAGAGAGAAAGAGAGAGAGAGATAGAGACGGAGGGAGAGAGAGGAGAGAAAACGTTCCGTTCAAGCGGGTAACGTTCTCGAGTTACTCTCGTCCCTAGTCGCTGTACGGGGAGGAAGGATAAAACGTTTTTAGTTTTTTATTCTCGTCCCCAGGCTATGTGCGGTGAGAGATTGAAAACGTAGTTTATATGAACTAGTGTTTAGTCTTTCCCAGCCACTGATTTTTTTATCTTAAAATATGTTTTCTGTTTTTTTGCTGGTATTAATGAGCTTGCATTATACGACTGATTTCGCAATTACTACCTTTTAATGAAGGGTAGAATTGCGTGTTTCAGGTAGAAATCAGTAAAAGTTTCGATTTCAGTGAAATAAGTGCAAAACAGAAAATCGAAGTGATAAAGTGATATGCGCAAAGTGTTACAGTGTTGCGTCCGAGGGTTCGTCTGTTCGTGCCTGTCGTTCACCTAGTCCGGGACCTCTTGCATGCTCCCAAGCCCAGGGGAGAAGTAATGTCAAACGACTTATGGGTTCGAGAGGCCTTGATCAACGAACAGACGTTTTCCCTCTATGGTATCGGGTGTATCTTACCAAGATCTCCCCTACCATAAGACGAGAGAGACGTTGTTTCTCCTCGTCATCCGAAGGCTTTTCGCATAAGAAACCTGTCACAAGGTTTCGAAGCCCTTAAGCGAAAGTCAGTCCTTTCAGGACAGGTCCAGCGTCCTGGTTACAACCATTAGGACAGCTCTGACCCTATGCAGTCATCGGATAACTGCTCGCCGCCTAACAAAAGCGTAACACAGACTCCGAGAGTCTTTTTTTGTTGGCAAAGTGTTGCGGTCACAGACGTTACCCTCGTCTCTTACCACAACCATTTCCGTTGATCCTTAATGGGTTGTATGGCAAGACATGCAGTATATGCTTGCCTCCCTTATGGAAGACTATTCTGCCGATTAGTCCGTTGAGTCTAGCCGTTTATCTCATCGATATCCTGGCTTTCAGCCAACCTAACGTTCCTTTGTGCTTACTGTTGACGTTGGCGTAGCTTAGTCACGTCAGTCAGGTTGTTTAGAACCACACTCGATGCGGTCTCGTGTGGTTTTTCAGCCGCATTTGGACGTTAGGCCACTTGCTGATGCTCCTGTTGACGTTCAAGACGTTCACTAACAATCGGAGTTGACTTGTTTTGACGCTGTGCGTCAACCTCCGCATTCTAGAGTTGTTTTGACTGCTCAGTCTAGGCAGTCAAAGCAGTCTCGAGTGGACGCTGTACGTCCTCACGCACCTGTTGTGGTTGACAGTTCAGTTGTTGACAGTTCACAGACTGTCAAGCAGTTACATGACGTTGCGTTCTGGTCCGCTACTAATGCACCAGTGAGTGTGGACTCTGCTTGTAAAGCATTGCCACCACGGTAGGTCTCTCCCTTGCTTGAGACTCAGCTTTTATTGGACAAGGTTCCTGTAGATGAGGAAGTTGCTGTTCCCCCTCCTACTGATATTCCCTTGAGGACTCTGTCAGATGGAGAGGAGCCTAAAGCTGCTTAGCCCCCTATGGACTTTAATTAAATCATGATGATTTTTTTAAGGATCTTTGTCCGGATCTTTTTGTAACTGCTGCTCCTTGTTCGCCTAAACGTCAGAGCTTACACTAGGCCTAGCTACTTCGAAGCCGTTGTTTTTAAGCTAGTGCTCTCTCGCTCTCCTAGAGAGCTTTACGTTGGCTAGGCGACTGGTTTTTCACCAGGAGGAGTTTGGGGGATACAGCCTTTGCTTTCCCTTCTTTTAAACTGGTTTATAGAGCGAGAGTCTGATATGACACGAGAGAAGTTCTCGGCTTGGGAGTTCATGCCTCTGCCCAGATAGACTTCTCAATTCTCGTAGACTCTCCCTGGCGCCTGGCCAGGAGACGCTCCAAGTTTTTTACAGGTCAACTTCACAGCTGTTTTCGAGCCTTTGAAGTTTTGCTGTACAATTATGTCATGCATAACAAGGCATTCAGGGATGGTAAGCGGTACCGCCTCAGTCGCTAACCCCGTCTGTTGCCGCACCTGCTCCCGTAGACCCTAAATGGGCTTTGCTGCAAGACATGCAGTCCAAGCTTGCGTCCTTGATAGAGGACTTTAATGCGGAGAAGGTTGCTACCGAACCTTCTGGCCAACAACCTTCCAACCGGTCGGTTGTGCGCCCTGTTGACGCTGAGGTAACCTACTCGCGTCTGCCAGTTGAGGTGGTTCCTCCACCGATGCGACCCAGTGTGGGTTGCCAGCCGCACGTTGACGTTAAGCGACGCTCGGAGGTGGTTGTTGACGTTCAGGACGTTCAACAACCAGCAGAGGTGACTTGTTTTGACGTAGTGCGTCAACCTCAGCAACCCGGTAGGGTGTTGACTGCACAACCCAGACGGTCTAGACAGTCTCGGGTTGACGCTGTGCTTCCTCGCGCACCCATGGTTGTTGACAGTTCACAGAATGTGCAGCAGTTCCATGATGTTGCGTCCGGCTCCGTCACGCATGCACCAGTGCGACCGGACTCAGCGAGCCAGACGTTGCCCACTCCGTTGCCGTTTCCTCATCAGTTTTCGGATGAGGAACCCTCTGATGAGGAAGTTGCTGAAAAACAAGACGATCAGCCCCCAGAATAGATCAAGCCCTGCTATCCATCCAGAAGATGCTGAAGAAGGAACGCTGCTCAGTCAGGCTGTGGATGAGTCTGGTAGGGACGCTGTCATCCGTGGAACAATTTGTGTCACTAGGAAGACTACACCTCCGTCCTCTTCAATACCATCTAGCTTTTCACTGGAAAAAGGACAAGACGCTAGAAGCGGTCTCGATCCCGGTTTCCGAAAAGATAAAGTCTTGTCTGACTTGGTGGAAGGACAATTTCAACCTAAGAGAGGGTCTTCCCCTGGCTGTTCAGACTCCCAACCACGTTCTCTTCTCGGACGCATCGGACGTGGGCTGGGGCGCGACACTAGATGGTCGGGAATGCTCAGGACTGTGGAACTCGAGTCAGAGGAGCATGCATATCAACTGCAAGGAGCTGTTGGCAGTACATCTGGCCTTGAAAAGCTTCAAGTCTCTCCTTCGAGGCAAAGTGGTGGAAGTTAACTCGGACATCACCACGGCCTTGGCGTACATCTCCAAACAAGGAGGTACCCACTCACTGACGTTGTACGAGATCGCAAGGGACCTGCTCATCTGGTCAAGAGGTCAAGACATCTCCCTAGTAACGAGGTTCATCCAAGGCGACTTGAACGTCATAGCAGATTGTCTCAGTCGGAAAGGGCAAGTAATTCCAACCGAATGGACCCTCCACAAGGATGTGTGCAAGAGACTTTGGGCCACTTGGGGTAAAACCATCCATAGATCTCTTTGCATCCTCGCTGACTAAGAGGCTTCCAATCTATTGCTCTCCAGTCCCGGACCCAGCAGCAATACATATAGATGCTTTCCTCCTAGATTGGTCACATCTGGATCTCTACGCATTCCCACCGTTCAAGATTGTCAACAAGGTACTGCAGAAGTTCGCCTCTCACGAAGGGACAAGGTTGACGTTAGTTGCTTCCCTCTGGCCCGCGAGAGAATGGTTCACCGAGATACTTCGATGGTTAGTAGACGTTCCCAGTAGTCTTCCTCTAAGGGTAGACCTTCTACGTCAGCCACACGTAAAGAAGGTACTCCAAAGCCTCCACGCTCTTCGTCTGACTGCCTTCAGACTATCGAAAGACTCTCGAGAGCTAGAGGCTTTTCGAAGGAGGCAGCCAGTGCGATTGCTAGAGCAAGGAGAGCGTCTTCCATTAGAGTCTACCAATCGAAGTGGGAAGTCTTCCGAGACTGGTGCAAGTCAGTTTCTGTATCCTCGACCAGTACCTCTGTAGCTCAAATAGCTGTTTTTCTCTTATACCTGAGAAAAGGACGATCCCTTTCAGCTCCCACTATCAAGGGCTACAGAAGCATGTTGGCATCGGTCTTCCGGCATAGAGGCTTAGATCTTTCCAAACATAAAGATCTGCAAGACCTCCTTAAGTCTTTTGAGACCACCAAGGAGCGTCGTTTGGCTACCCCTGGATGGAATTTAGACGTGGTACTAAGATTCTTCATGTCAGACAGGTTGGAGCCGTTACAATCAGCCTCCCTGAAAGATCTCACTCTTAAGACTCTTTTCCTGGTATGCTTAGCCTCGACTAAAAGAGTCAGTGAGATTCATGCCTTCAGCAAGAACATCGGATTTTCGTCAGAAAAAGCCACTTGTTCGCTACAACTTGGTTTTCTAGCCAAAAATGAGCTGCCTTCTCGGCCTTGGCCTAAATCTTTCGATATCCCCAGCTTATCGGAGATCGTAGGCAATGAACTAGAAAGAGTCTTATGCCCTGTTAGAGCTCTTAAGTTCTATTTAAAGCGTACTAAACCTTTACAAGGCCAATCTGAAGCTTTATGGTGTTCAGTTAAGAAACCATCCTTGCCTATGTCAAAGAATGCTTGGTCAGACTTTATCAGATTGTTAATACGAGAAGCTCATTCACATCTGAGTGAGGAAGACCGAACTTTGCTTAAGGTGAAGACGCACGAAGTTAGAGCTGTAACAACTTCCGTGGCCTTTAAGCAAAATATATCTCTGCAAAGTATAATGGACGCAACCTATTGGAGAAGCAAGTCAGTGTTCGCGTCATTTTACTTGAAAGATGTCCAGTCTCTTTACAAGAACTGCTACACACTGGGACCATTCGTAGCAGCGAGTGCAGTAGTGGGTGAGGGCTCAACCACTACAATTCCCTAATTCCTTATCCTTTTAATCTGTCTCTTGAAATGTTGTTTTTTCAATATTAAACTTAGCCGGTGATTATATAAGCTGCAGCTCTGCTGCCCGACAGAAAAACTCTACGTTCAAAATATGCCAGCGATCGCTATGCAGGTAGGGGGTGTACATCAACAGCGCCATCTGTCGAGCAGGTACTCAGTACTCAATGTAAACACAGAACCAATTTTCTCTCTGTCGTGCCACCGGCAAGACCTACTAAATTCGCTATTGCTTACTGGATTGGTTTTCACATATTTTGGTGAAGTACACATTTCTAGTTTTGAGCTTTCGCTATGCAGGTGTTTTATCTTCATCTCAAAACTTGAACTCGTTTTGAGGCAAAGCGGTACCGCATCAGGCAGTCACACCGTCTGTTGCCGCACCTGCTCCTGTAGACCCTAGTGGTCTTTGCTGCAGACCATGCAGTCTCAGTTAACGTCATAGATGCAGGACTTTCGTGCGGAGAAGGTTGACACTGCACCAACCTCTAGCCTACAACCAACCACGGTTGTGCGTCCTGTGGACCGCTGAGGCGACCTTCTCCCGCACTCCAAGAGAGTCCCGCCACCCATGCGTTCCAGTGTACCCTGCCAGCCGCATGTTGACGTTCAGCGACGCAAGGAACCTTCCGTGACGTTCGCGAGGTACAACAACAGTTTAAGTTGTTTTGTTTTGACGCGGTGCGTCAACTTCCGCATTCTAGAGTTGTTTTGACTGCTCAGTCTAGACAGTCAAAGCAGTCTCGAGTGGACACTGTACGTCCTCACACACCTGTTGTGGTTGACAGTTCAGTTGTTGACAGTTCACAGACTGTCAAGCAGTTACATGACGTTGCCTTCTGGTCTGCTACTTATGCACCAGTGAGAGACTCACTGAGTAACCTAGCTTTTATCGGACAAGGTTCTTGTGGATGAGGAAGTTGCTGTTCTCCCTCCTACTGATATTCCCTTGAGGACTCTGTCAGATGGAGAGGAGCCTTAAGCTGCTTAGCCTCCTATGGACTTTAATTAAATCATGATGATTTTTTTTAAGGATCTTCGTCCGGATCTTGTAACTGCTGCTCCTCGTTCGCCTAAACGTCAGAACTTACACTAGGCCTAGCTACTTCAAAGCCGTTGTTTTTAAGCTAGTGCTCTCTCGCTCTCCTAGAGAGCGTTACGTTGGCTAGGCGACTGGTTTTTGCACCAGGAGGAGTTTTTAGGGATACAGCCTTTGATTTCCCTTCTTTTAAACTGGCTTATAGAGCGAGAGTCTGATATGACACGAGAGAAGTTCTCGGCTTGGGAGTTCATGCCTCTGCCCAGATAGACTTCTCAATTCTGGTAGACTCGCCCTGGCGCCTAGCCAGGAGACGCTCCAAGTTGTTTACAGGTCAACTTCTCAGCTTTTGTCAAGCCTTTGAAGTTTTGCTGTACTATTATGTCACACATAACAAGGCTTTCAGGGATGGTAAACGGTTCC
>NC_090734.1:155547398-155564898 GCF_036898095.1 Palaemon carinicauda
AGCCCCAAAGGCCCTTTACCTCCCAGCCCCAAGGCCCTCTTAACTCCCTGCCACATCTCCCTCTTACCTCCCAGCCCCAAAGGCCCTTTTCCCTCCCAGCCCCAAGGCCCTCTTACCTCCCAGCCCCAAAGCCCCTCTTACCTCCCAGCCCCAAGGCCCTCTTAACTCCCTGCCACATCTCCCTCTTACCTCCCAGCCCCAAAGGCCCTTTTCCCTCCCAGCCCCAGGGCTCTCTTACCTCACAGCCCAAAGGCTCTCTCGCCAACAGCCCCAAGGCCCTCTTACCTCCCAGCCCCAAAGGCCCTTTCCCTCCCAGCCCCAAGGCCCTCTTAACTCCCTGCCACATCTCCCTCTTACCTCCCAGCCCCAAAGGCCCTTTTCCCTCCCACCCCAAGGCCCTCTTACCTCCCAGCCCCAAAGCCCCTCTTACCTCCCAGCCCCAAGGCCCTCTTAACTCCCTGCCACATCTCCCCCTTACCTCCCAGCCCCAAAGGCCCTTTTCCCTCCCAGCCCCAGGGCCCTCTTACCTCCCAGCCCCAAAGCCCCTCTTACCTCCCAGCCCCAAGGCCCTCTTAACTCCCTGCCACATCTCCCTCTTACCTCCCAGCCCCAAGGCCCTCTTAACTCCCTGCCACATCTCCCTCTTACCTCCCAGCCCCAAAGGCCCTTTTCCCTCCCAGCCCCAAGGCCCTCTTACCTCCCAGCCCCAAAGCCCCTCTTACCTCCCAGCCCCAAGGCCCTCTTAACTCCCTGCCACATCTCCCTCTTACCTCCCAGCCCCAAGGCCCTCTTAACTCCCTGCCACATCTCCCCCTTACCTCCCAGCCCCAAAGGCCCTTTTCCCTCCCAGCCCCAAGGCCCTCTTACCTCCCAGCCCCAAAGCCCCTCTTACCTCCCAGCCCCAAGGCCCTCTTAACTCCCTGCCACATCTCCCTCTTACCTCCCAGCCCCAAAGGCCCTTTTCCCTCCCAGCCCCAAGGCCCTCTTACCTCCCAGCCCCAAAGCCCCTCTTACCTCCCAGCCCCAAGGCCCTCTTAACTCCCTGCCACATCTCCCTCTTACCTCCCAGCCCCAAGGCCCTCTTAACTCCCTGCCACATCTCCCTCTTACCTCCCAGCCCCAAGGCCCTCTTAACTCCCTGCCACATCTCCCCCTTACCTCCAAGCCCCAAAGGCCCTTTTCCCTCCCAGCCCCAAGGCCCTCTTACCTCCCAGCCCCAAAGCCCCTCTTACCTCCCAGCCCCAAGGCCCTCTTAACTCCCTGCCACATCTCCCTCTTACCTCCCAGCCCCAAGGCCCTCTTAACTCCCTGCCACATCTCCCTCTTACCTCCCAGCCCCAAGGCCCTCTTAACTCCCTGCCACATCTCCCCCTTACCTCCAAGCCCCAAAGGCCCTTTTCCCTCCCAGCCCCAAGGCCCTCTTACCTCCCAGCCCCAAAGCCCCTCTTACCTCCCAGCCCCAAGGCCCTCTTAACTCCCTGCCACATCTCCCTCTTACCTCCCAGCCCCAAAGGCCCTTTTCCCTCCCAGCCCCAAGGCCCTCTTACCTCCCAGCCCCAAAGCCCCTCTTACCTCCCAGCCCCAAGGCCCTCTTAACTCCCTGCCACATCTCCCTCTTACCTCCCAGCCCCAAGGCCCTCTTAACTCCCTGCCACATCTCCCCCTTACCTCCCAGCCCCAAAGGCCCTTTTCCCTCCCAGCCCCAAGGCTCTCTTACCTCACAGCCCAAAGGCTCTCTCGCCAACAGCCCCAAGGCCCTCTTACCTCCCAGCCCCAAAGGCCCTTTTCCCTCCCAGCCCCAAGGCCCTCTTAACTCCCTGCCACATCTCCCTCTTACCTCCCAGCCCCAAAGGCCCTTTTCCCTCCCAGCCCCAAGGCCCTCTTACCTCCCAGCCCCAAAGCCCCTCTTACCTCCCAGCCCCAAGGCCCTCTTAACTCCCTGCCACATCTCCCTCTTACCTCCCAGCCCCAAGGCCCTCTTAACTCCCTGCCACATCTCCCTCTTACCTCCCAGCCCCAAAGGCCCTTTTCCCTTCCAGCCCCAGGTCCCTCTTACCTTCCAGCCCCAAAGCCCCTCTTACCTCCCAGCCCCAAGGCCCTCTTAACTCCCTGCCACATCTCCCTCTTACCTCCCAGCCCCAAAGGCCCTTTTCCCTCCCAGCCCCAAGGCCCTCTTACCTCCCAGCCCCAAAGCCCCTCTTACCTCCCAGCCCCAAGGCCCTCTTAACTCCCTGCCACATCTCCCCCTTACCTCCCAGCCCCAAAGGCCCTTTTCCCTCCCAGCCCCAGGGCCCTCTTACCTCCCAGCCCCAAAGCCCCTCTTACCTCCCAGCCCCAAGGCCCTCTTAACTCCCTGCCACATCTCCCTCTTACCTCCCAGCCCCAAGGCCCTCTTAACTCCCTGCCACATCTCCCTCTTACCTCCCAGCCCCAAAGGCCCTTTTCCCTCCCAGCCCCAAGGCCCTCTTACCTCCCAGCCCCAAAGCCCCTCTTACCTCCCAGCCCCAAGGCCCTCTTAACTCCCTGCCACATCTCCCTCTTACCTCCCAGCCCCAAAGGCCCTTTTCCCTCCCAGCCCCAAGGCCCTCTTACCTCCCAGCCCCAAAGCCCCTCTTACCTCCCAGCCCCAAGGCCCTCTTAACTCCCTGCCACATCTCCCTCTTACCTCCCAGCCCCAAGGCCCTCTTAACTCCCTGCCACATCTCCCTCTTACCTCCCAGCCCCAAAGGCCCTTTTCCCTCCCAGCCCCAAGGCCCTCTTACCTCCCAGCCCCAAAGCCCCTCTTACCTCCCAGCCCCAAGGCCCTCTTAACTCCCTGCCACATCTCCCCCTTACCTCCCAGCCCCAAAGGCCCTTTTCCCTCCCAGCCCCAGGGCCCTCTTACCTCCCAGCCCCAAAGCCCCTCTTACCTCCCAGCCCCAAGGCCCTCTTAACTCCCTGCCACATCTCCCTCTTACCTCCCAGCCCCAAGGCCCTCTTAACTCCCTGCCACATCTCCCTCTTACCTCCCAGCCCCAAAGGCCCTTTTCCCTCCCAGCCCCAAGGCCCTCTTACCTCCCAGCCCCAAAGCCCCTCTTACCTCCCAGCCCCAAGGCCCTCTTAACTCCCTGCCACATCTCCCTCTTACCTCCCAGCCCCAAGGCCCTCTTAACTCCCTGCCACATCTCCCCCTTACCTCCCAGCCCCAAAGGCCCTTTTCCCTCCCAGCCCCAAGGCCCTCTTACCTCCCAGCCCCAAAGCCCCTCTTACCTCCCAGCCCCAAGGCCCTCTTAACTCCCTGCCACATCTCCCTCTTACCTCCCAGCCCCAAAGGCCCTTTTCCCTCCCAGCCCCAAGGCCCTCTTACCTCCCAGCCCCAAAGCCCCTCTTACCTCCCAGCCCCAAGGCCCTCTTAACTCCCTGCCACATCTCCCTCTTACCTCCCAGCCCCAAGGCCCTCTTAACTCCCTGCCACATCTCCCTCTTACCTCCCAGCCCCAAGGCCCTCTTAACTCCCTGCCACATCTCCCCCTTACCTCCAAGCCCCAAAGGCCCTTTTCCCTCCCAGCCCCAAGGCCCTCTTACCTCCCAGCCCCAAAGCCCCTCTTACCTCCCAGCCCCAAGGCCCTCTTAACTCCCTGCCACATCTCCCTCTTACCTCCCAGCCCCAAGGCCCTCTTAACTCCCTGCCACATCTCCCTCTTACCTCCCAGCCCCAAGGCCCTCTTAACTCCCTGCCACATCTCCCCCTTACCTCCAAGCCCCAAAGGCCCTTTTCCCTCCCAGCCCCAAGGCCCTCTTACCTCCCAGCCCCAAAGCCCCTCTTACCTCCCAGCCCCAAGGCCCTCTTAACTCCCTGCCACATCTCCCTCTTACCTCCCAGCCCCAAAGGCCCTTTTCCCTCCCAGCCCCAAGGCCCTCTTACCTCCCAGCCCCAAAGCCCCTCTTACCTCCCAGCCCCAAGGCCCTCTTAACTCCCTGCCACATCTCCCTCTTACCTCCCAGCCCCAAGGCCCTCTTAACTCCCTGCCACATCTCCCCCTTACCTCCCAGCCCCAAAGGCCCTTTTCCCTCCCAGCCCCAAGGCTCTCTTACCTCACAGCCCAAAGGCTCTCTCGCCAACAGCCCCAAGGCCCTCTTACCTCCCAGCCCCAAAGGCCCTTTTCCCTCCCAGCCCCAAGGCCCTCTTAACTCCCTGCCACATCTCCCTCTTACCTCCCAGCCCCAAAGGCCCTTTTCCCTCCCAGCCCCAAGGCCCTCTTACCTCCCAGCCCCAAAGCCCCTCTTACCTCCCAGCCCCAAGGCCCTCTTAACTCCCTGCCACATCTCCCTCTTACCTCCCAGCCCCAAGGCCCTCTTAACTCCCTGCCACATCTCCCTCTTACCTCCCAGCCCCAAAGGCCCTTTTCCCTTCCAGCCCCAGGTCCCTCTTACCTTCCAGCCCCAAAGCCCCTCTTACCTCCCAGCCCCAAGGCCCTCTTAACTCCCTGCCACATCTCCCTCTTACCTCCCAGCCCCAAAGGCCCTTTTCCCTCCCAGCCCCAAGGCCCTCTTACCTCCCAGCCCCAAAGCCCCTCTTACCTCCCAGCCCCAAGGCCCTCTTAACTCCCTGCCACATCTCCCCCTTACCTCCCAGCCCCAAAGGCCCTTTTCCCTCCCAGCCCCAGGGCCCTCTTACCTCCCAGCCCCAAAGCCCCTCTTACCTCCCAGCCCCAAGGCCCTCTTAACTCCCTGCCACATCTCCCTCTTACCTCCCAGCCCCAAGGCCCTCTTAACTCCCTGCCACATCTCCCTCTTACCTCCCAGCCCCAAAGGCCCTTTTCCCTCCCAGCCCCAAGGCCCTCTTACCTCCCAGCCCCAAAGCCCCTCTTACCTCCCAGCCCCAAGGCCCTCTTAACTCCCTGCCACATCTCCCTCTTACCTCCCAGCCCCAAAGGCCCTTTTCCCTCCCAGCCCCAAGGCCCTCTTACCTCCCAGCCCCAAAGCCCCTCTTACCTCCCAGCCCCAAGGCCCTCTTAACTCCCTGCCACATCTCCCTCTTACCTCCCAGCCCCAAGGCCCTCTTAACTCCCTGCCACATCTCCCTCTTACCTCCCAGCCCCAAAGGCCCTTTTCCCTCCCAGCCCCAAGGCCCTCTTACCTCCCAGCCCCAAAGCCCCTCTTACCTCCCAGCCCCAAGGCCCTCTTAACTCCCTGCCACATCTCCCCCTTACCTCCCAGCCCCAAAGGCCCTTTTCCCTCCCAGCCCCAGGGCCCTCTTACCTCCCAGCCCCAAAGCCCCTCTTACCTCCCAGCCCCAAGGCCCTCTTAACTCCCTGCCACATCTCCCTCTTACCTCCCAGCCCCAAGGCCCTCTTAACTCCCTGCCACATCTCCCTCTTACCTCCCAGCCCCAAAGGCCCTTTTCCCTCCCAGCCCCAAGGCCCTCTTACCTCCCAGCCCCAAAGCCCCTCTTACCTCCCAGCCCCAAGGCCCTCTTAACTCCCTGCCACATCTCCCTCTTACCTCCCAGCCCCAAGGCCCTCTTAACTCCCTGCCACATCTCCCTCTTACCTCCCAGCCCCAAAGGCCCTTTTCCCTCCCAGCCCCAAGGCCCTCTTACCTCCCAGCCCCAAAGCCCCTCTTACCTCCCAGCCCCAAGGCCCTCTTAACTCCCTGCCACATCTCCCTCTTACCTCCCAGCCCCAAGGCCCTCTTAACTCCCTGCCACATCTCCCTCTTACCTCCCAGCCCCAAAGGCCCTTTTCCCTTCCAGCCCCAAGGCCCTCTTACCTCCCAGCCCCAAAGCCCCTCTTACCTCCCAGCCCCAAGGCCCTCTTAACTCCCTGCCACATCTCCCTCTTACCTCCCAGCCCCAAGGCCCTCTTAACTCCCTGCCACATCTCCCTCTTACCTCCCAGCCCCAAGGCCCTCTTAACTCCCTGCCACATCTCCCCCTTACCTCCCAGCCCCAAAGGCCCTTTTCCCTCCCAGCCCCAAGGCTCTCTTACCTCACAGCCCAAAGGCTCTCTCGCCAACAGCCCCAAGGCCCTCTTACCTCCCAGCCCCAAAGGCCCTTTTCCCTCCCAGCCCCAAGGCCCTCTTAACTCCCTGCCACATCTCCCTCTTACCTCCCAGCCCCAAAGGCCCTTTTCCCTCCCAGCCCCAAGGCCCTCTTACCTCCCAGCCCCAAAGCTCCTCTTACCTCCCAGCCCCAAGGCCCTCTTAACTCCCTGCCACATCTCCCTCTTACCTCCCAGCCCCAAGGCCCTCTTAACTCCCTGCCACATCTCCCTCTTACCTTCCAGCCCCAAAGCCCCTCTTACCTCCCAGCCCCAAGGCCCTCTTAACTCCCTGCCACATCTCCCTCTTACCTCCCAGCCCCAAAGGCCCTTTTCCCTCCCAGCCCCAAGGCCCTCTTACCTCCCAGCCCCAAAGGCCCTTTTCCCTCCCAGCCCCAGGGCCCTCTTACCTCCCAGCCCCAAAGGCCCTTTTCCCTTCCAGCCCCAGGTCCCTCTTACCTCCCAGCCCCAAAGCCCCTCTTACCTCCCAGCCCCAAGGCCCTCTTAACTCCCTGCCACATCTCCCTCTTACCTCCCAGCCCCAAGGCCCTCTTAACTCCCTGCCACATCTCCCTCTTACCTCCCAGCCCCAAAGGCCCTTTTCCCTCCCAGCCCCAAGGCCCTCTTAACTCCCTGCCACATCTCCCTCTTACCTCCCAGCCCCAAAGGCCCTTTTCCCTCCCAGCCCCAAGGCCCTCTTACCTCCCAGCCCCAAAGGCCCTTTTCCCTCCCAGCCCCAGGGCCCTCTTACCTCCCAGCCCCAAAGGCCCTTTTCCCTTCCAGCCCCAGGTCCCTCTTACCTCCCAGCCCCAAAGCCCCTCTTACCTCCCAGCCCCAAGGCCCTCTTAACTCCCTGCCACATCTCCCTCTTACCTCCCAGCCCCAAGGCCCTCTTAACTCCCTGCCACATCTCCCTCTTACCTCCCAGCCCCAAAGGCCCTTTTCCCTCCCAGCCCCAAGGCCCTCTTACCTCCCAGCCCCAAAGCCCCTCTTACCTCCCAGCCCCAAGGCCCTCTTAACTCCCTGCCACATCTCCCCCTTACCTCCCAGCCCCAAAGGCCCTTTTCCCTCCCAGCCCCAGGGCCCTCTTACCTCCCAGCCCCAAAGCCCCTCTTACCTCCCAGCCCCAAGGCCCTCTTAACTCCCTGCCACATCTCCCTCTTACCTCCCAGCCCCAAGGCCCTCTTAACTCCCTGCCACATCTCCCTCTTACCTCCCAGCCCCAAAGGCCCTTTTCCCTCCCAGCCCCAAGGCCCTCTTACCTCCCAGCCCCAAAGCCCCTCTTACCTCCCAGCCCCAAGGCCCTCTTAACTCCCTGCCACATCTCCCCCTTACCTCCCAGCCCCAAAGGCCCTTTTCCCTCCCAGCCCCAGGGCCCTCTTACCTCCCAGCCCCAAAGCCCCTCTTACCTCCCAGCCCCAAGGCCCTCTTAACTCCCTGCCACATCTCCCTCTTACCTCCCAGCCCCAAGGCCCTCTTAACTCCCTGCCACATCTCCCTCTTACCTCCCAGCCCCAAAGGCCCTTTTCCCTCCCAGCCCCAAGGCCCTCTTACCTCCCAGCCCCAAAGGCCCTTTTCCCTCCCAGCCCCAGGGCCCTCTTAACTCCCTGCCACATCTCCCTCTTACCTCCCAGCCCCAAGGCCCTCTTAACTCCCTGCCACATCTCCCTCTTACCTCCCGGCCCCAAGGCCCTCTTAACTCCCTGCCACATCTCCCTCTTACCTCCCAGCCCCAAAGGCCCTTTTCCCTCCCAGCCCCAAGGCCCTCTTACCTCCCAGCCCCAAAGGCCCTTTTCCCTCCCAGCCCCAGGGCCCTCTTAACTCCCTGCCACATCTCCCTCTTACCTCCCAGCCCCAAGGCCCTCTTAACTCCCTGCCACATCTCCCTCTTACCTCCCAGCCCCAAGGCCCTCTTAACTCCCTGCCACATCTCCCTCTTACCTCCCAGCCCCAAAGCCCCTCTTACCTCCCAGCCCCAAGGCCCTCTTAACTCCCTGCCACATCTCCCTCTTACCTCCCAGCCCCAAGGCCCTCTTAACTCCCTGCCACATCTCCCTCTTACCTCCCAGCCCCAAAGGCCCTTTTCCCTCCCAGCCCCAAGGCCCTCTTACCTCCCAGCCCCAAAGGCCCTTTTCCCTCCCAGCCCCAAGGCCCTCTTAACTCCCTGCCACATCTCCCTCTTACCTCCCAGCCCCAAAGGCCCTTTTCCCTCCCAGCCCCAAGGCCCTCTTACCTCCCAGCCCCAAAGGCCCTTTTCCCTCCCAGCCCCAGGGCCCTCTTACCTCCCAGCCCCAAAGCCCCTCTTACCTCCCAGCCCCAAGGCCCTCTTAACTCCCTGCCACATCTCCCCCTTACCTCCCAGCCCCAAAGGCCCTTTTCCCTCCCAGCCCCAAGGCTCTCTTAACTCCCTGCCACATCTCCCTCTTACCTCCCAGCCCCAAAGGCCCTTTTCCCTCCCAGCCCCAAGGCCCTCTTACCTCCCAGCCCCAAAGGCCCTTTTCCCTCCCAGCCCCAGGGCCCTCTTACCTTCCAGCCCCAAAGCCCCTCTTACCTCCCAGCCCCAAGGCCCTCTTAACTCCCTGCCACATCTCCCTCTTACCTCCCAGCCCCAAAGGCCCTTTTCCCTTCCAGCCCCAGGTCCCTCTTACCTTCCAGCCCCAAAGCCCCTCTTACCTCCCAGCCCCAAGGCCCTCTTAACTCCCTGCCACATCTCCCTCTTACCTCCCAGCCCCAAAGGCCCTTTTCCCTCCCAGCCCCAAGGCCCTCTTACCTCCCAGCCCCAAAGGCCCTTTTCCCTCCCAGCCCCAGGGCCCTCTTACCTTCCAGCCCCAAAGCCCCTCTTACCTCCCAGCCCCAAGGCCCTCTTAACTCCCTGCCACATCTCCCTCTTACCTCCCAGCCCCAAAGGCCCTTTTCCCTCCCAGCCCCAAGGCCCTCTTACCTCCCAGCCCCAAAGCCCCTCTTACCTCCCAGCCCCAAGGCCCTCTTAACTCCCTGCCACATCTCCCCCTTACCTCCCAGCCCCAAAGGCCCTTTTCCCTCCCAGCCCCAAGGCTCTCTTAACTCCCTGCCACATCTCCCTCTTACCTCCCAGCCCCAAAGGCCCTTTTCCCTCCCAGCCCCAAGGCCCTCTTACCTCCCAGCCCCAAAGGCCCTTTTCCCTCCCAGCCCCAGGGCCCTCTTACCTTCCAGCCCCAAAGCCCCTCTTACCTCCCAGCCCCAAGGCCCTCTTAACTCCCTGCCACATCTCCCTCTTACCTCCCAGCCCCAAAGGCCCTTTTCCCTTCCAGCCCCAGGTCCCTCTTACCTTCCAGCCCCAAAGCCCCTCTTACCTCCCAGCCCCAAGGCCCTCTTAACTCCCTGCCACATCTCCCTCTTACCTCCCAGCCCCAAAGGCCCTTTTCCCTCCCAGCCCCAGGGCCCTCTTACCTTCCAGCCCCAAAGCCCCTCTTACCTCCCAGCCCCAAGGCCCTCTTAACTCCCTGCCACATCTCCCTCTTACCTCCCAGCCCCAAAGGCCCTTTTCCCTCCCAGCCCCAGGGCCCTCTTACCTTCCAGCCCCAAAGCCCCTCTTACCTCCCAGCCCCAAGGCCCTCTTAACTCCCTGCCACATCTCCCTCTTACCTCCCAGCCCCAAAGGCCCTTTTCCCTCCCAGCCCCAGGGCCCTTTTACCTTCCAGCCCCAAAGCCCCTCTTACCTCCCAGCCCCAAGGCCCTCTTAACTCCCTGCCACATCTCCCTCTTACCTCCCAGCCCCAAAGGCCCTTTTCCCTTCCAGCCCCAGGTCCCTCTTACCTTCCAGCCCCAAAGCCCCTCTTACCTCCCAGCCCCAAGGCCCTCTTAACTCCCTGCCACATCTCCCTCTTACCTCCCAGCCCCAAAGGCCCTTTTCCCTCCCAGCCCCAGGGCCCTCTTACCTTCCAGCCCCAAAGCCCCTCTTACCTCCCAGCCCCAAGGCCCTCTTAACTCCCTGCCACATCTCCCTCTTACCTCCCAGCCCCAAAGGCCCTTTTCCCTCCCAGCCCCAGGGCCCTCTTACCTTCCAGCCCCAAAGCCCCTCTTACCTCCCAGCCCCAAGGCCCTCTTAACTCCCTGCCACATCTCCCTCTTACCTCCCAGCCCCAAAGGCCCTTTTCCCTCCCAGCCCCAGGTCCCTCTTACCTTCCAGCCCCAAAGCCCCTCTTACCTCCCAGCCCCAAGGCCCTCTTAACTCCCTGCCACATCTCCCTCTTACCTCCCAGCCCCAAAGGCCCTTTTCCCTCCCAGCCCCAGGGCCCTCTTACCTTCCAGCCCCAAAGCCCCTCTTACCTCCCAGCCCCAAGGCCCTCTTAACTCCCTGCCACATCTCCCTCTTACCTCCCAGCCCCAAAGGCCCTTTTCCCTCCCAGCCCCAGGGCCCTCTTACCTTCCAGCCCCAAAGCCCCTCTTACCTCCCAGCCCCAAGGCCCTCTTAACTCCCTGCCACATCTCCCTCTTACCTCCCAGCCCCAAAGGCCCTTTTCCCTTCCAGCCCCAGGGCCCTCTTACCTTCCAGCCCCAAAGCCCCTCTTACCTCCCAGCCCCAAGGCCCTCTTAACTCCCTGCCACATCTCCCTCTTACCTCCCAGCCCC
This sequence comes from Palaemon carinicauda, assembly GCF_036898095.1. Lineage (NCBI taxonomy): Eukaryota > Metazoa > Arthropoda > Malacostraca > Decapoda > Palaemonidae > Palaemon > Palaemon carinicauda. Next base: position 155,558,030 of record NC_090734.1, read on the forward strand.
AAAGGCCCTTTTCCCTCCCAGCCCCAGGGCCCTCTTACCTTCCAGCCCCAAAGGCCCTTTTCCCTCCCAGCCCCAGGGCCCTCTTACCTTCCAGCCCCAAAGCCCCTCTTACCTCCCAGCCCCAAAGCCCTCTTAACTCCCTGCCACATCTCCCTCTTACCTCCCAGCCCCAAAGGCCCTTTTCCCTCCCAGCCCCAGGGCCCTCTTACCTTCCAGCCCCAAAGCCCCTCTTACCTCCCAGCCCCAAGGCCCTCTTAACTCCCTGCCACATCTCCCTCTTACCTCCCAGCCCCAAAGGCCCTTTTCCCTCCCAGCCCCAGGGCCCTCTTACCTTCCAGCCCCAAAGCTCCTCTTACCTCCCAGCCCCAAGGCCCTCTTAACTCCCTGCCACATCTCCCTCTTACCTCCCAGCCCCAAAGGCCCTTTTCCCTCCCAGCCCCAGGGCCCTCTTACCTTCCAGCCCCAAAGCCCCTCTTACCTCCCAGCCCCAAGGCCCTCTTAACTCCCTGCCACATCTCCCTCTTACCTCCCAGCCCCAAAGGCCCTTTTCCCTTCCAGCCCCAGGGCCCTCTTACCTTCCAGCCCCAAAGCCCCTCTTACCTCCCAGCCCCAAGGCCCTCTTAACTCCCTGCCACATCTCCCTCTTACCTCCCAGCCCCAAAGGCCCTTTTCCCTCCCAGCCCCAGGGCCCTCTTACCTTCCAGCCCCAAAGGCCCTTTTCCCTCCCAGCCCCAGGGCCCTCTTACCTTCCAGCCCCAAAGCCCCTCTTACCTCCCAGCCCCAAGGCCCTCTTAACTCCCTGCCACATCTCCCTCTTACCTCCCAGCCCCAAAGGCCCTTTTCCCTCCCAGCCCCAGGGCCCTCTTACCTTCCAGCCCCAAAGCCCCTCTTACCTCCCAGCCCCAAGGCCCTCTTAACTCCCTGCCACATCTCCCTCTTACCTCCCAGCCCCAAAGGCCCTTTTCCCTCCCAGCCCCAGGGCCCTCTTACCTTCCAGCCCCAAAGCCCCTCTTACCTCCCAGCCCCAAGGCCCTCTTAACTCCCTGCCACATCTCCCTCTTACCTCCCAGCCCCAAAGGCCCTTTTCCCTCCCAGCCCCAGGGCCCTCTTACCTTCCAGCCCCAAAGCCCCTCTTACCTCCCAGCCCCAAGGCCCTCTTAACTCCCTGCCACATCTCCCTCTTACCTCCCAGCCCCAAAGGCCCTTTTCCCTCCCAGCCCCAGGGCCCTCTTACCTTCCAGCCCCAAAGCCCCTCTTACCTCCCAGCCCCAAGGCCCTCTTAACTCCCAGCCCCAAAGGCCCTTTTCCCTCCCAGCCCCAAGGCCCTCTTAACTCCCTGCCACATCTCCCTCTTACCTCCCAGCCCCAAAGGCCCTTTTCCCTCCCAGCCCCAGGGCCCTCTTACCTTCCAGCCCCAAAGCCCCTCTTACCTCCCAGCCCCAAGGCCCTCTTAACTCCCTGCCACATCTCCCTCTTACCTCCCAGCCCCAAAGGCCCTTTTCCCTCCCAGCCCCAGGGCCCTCTTACCTTCCAGCCCCAAAGCCCCTCTTACCTCCCAGCCCCAAGGCCCTCTTAACTCCCTGCCACATCTCCCTCTTACCTCCCAGCCCCAAAGGCCCTTTTCCCTCCCAGCCCCAGGGCCCTCTTACCTTCCAGCCCCAAAGCCCCTCTTACCTCCCAGCCCCAAGGCCCTCTTAACTCCCTGCCACATCTCCCTCTTACCTCCCAGCCCCAAAGGCCCTTTTCCCTCCCAGCCCCAGGGCCCTCTTACCTTCCAGCCCCAAAGCCCCTCTTACCTCCCAGCCCCAAGGCCCTCTTAACTCCCTGACACATCTCCCTCTTACCTCCCAGCCCCAAAGGCCCTTTTCCCTCCCAGCCCCAGGGCCCTCTTACCTTCCAGCCCCAAAGCCCCTCTTACCTCCCAGCCCCAAGGCCCTCTTAACTCCCTGCCACATCTCCCTCTTACCTCCCAGCCCCAAAGGCCCTTTTCCCTCCCAGCCCCAGGGCCCTCTTACCTTCCAGCCCCAAAGCCCCTCTTACCTCCCAGCCCCAAGGCCCTCTTAACTCCCTGACACATCTCCCTCTTACCTCCCAGCCCCAAAGGCCCTTTTCCCTCCCAGCCCCAGGGCCCTCTTACCTTCCAGCCCCAAAGCCCCTCTTACCTCCCAGCCCCAAGGCCCTCTTAACTCCCTGCCACATCTCCCTCTTACCTCCCAGCCCCAAAGGCCCTTTTCCCTCCCAGCCCCAGGGCCCTCTTACCTTCCAGCCCCAAAGCCCCTCTTACCTCCCAGCCCCAAGGCCCTCTTAACTCCCTGCCACATCTCCCTCTTACCTCCCAGCCCCAAAGGCCCTTTTCCCTCCCAGCCCCAGGGCCCTCTTACCTTCCAGCCCCAAAGCCCCTCTTACCTCCCAGCCCCAAGGCCCTCTTAACTCCCTGCCACATCTCCCTCTTACCTCCCAGCCCCAAAGGCCCTTTTCCCTCCCAGCCCCAGGGCCCTCTTACCTTCCAGCCCCAAAGCCCCTCTTACCTCCCAGCCCCAAGGCCCTCTTAACTCCCTGACACATCTCCCTCTTACCTCCCAGCCCCAAAGGCCCTTTTCCCTCGCCGGCCCCAGGGCCCTCTTACCTTCCAGCCCCAAAGCCCCTCTTACCTCCCAGCCCCAAGGCCCTCTTAACTCCCTGCCACATCTCCCTCTTACCTCCCAGCCCCAAAGGCCCTTTTCCCTCCCAGCCCCAGGGCCCTCTTACCTTCCAGCCCCAAAGCCCCTCTTACCTCCCAGCCCCAAGGCCCTCTTAACTCCCTGACACATCTCCCTCTTACCTCCCAGCCCCAAAGGCCCTTTTCCCTCCCAGCCCCAGGGCCCTCTTACCTTCCAGCCCCAAAGCCCCTCTTACCTCCCAGCCCCAAGGCCCTCTTAACTCCCTGCCACATCTCCCTCTTACCTCCCAGCCCCAAAGGCCCTTTTCCCTCCCAGCCCCAGGGCCCTCTTACCTTCCAGCCCCAAAGCCCCTCTTACCTCCCAGCCCCAAGGCCCTCTTAACTCCCTGACACATCTCCCTCTTACCTCCCAGCCCCAAAGGCCCTTTTCCCTCCCAGCCCCAGGGCCCTCTTACCTTCCAGCCCCAAAGCCCCTCTTACCTCCCAGCCCCAAGGCCCTCTTAACTCCCTGCCACATCTCCCTCTTACCTCCCAGCCCCAAAGGCCCTTTTCCCTCCCAGCCCCAGGGCCCTCTTACCTTCCAGCCCCAAAGCCCCTCTTACCTCCCAGCCCCAAGGCCCTCTTAACTCCCTGCCACATCTCCCTCTTACCTCCCAGCCCCAAAGGCCCTTTTCCCTTCCAGCCCCAGGGCCCTCTTACCTTCCAGCCCCAAAGCCCCTCTTACCTCCCAGCCCCAAGGCCCTCTTAACTCCCTGCCACATCTCCCTCTTACCTCCCAGCCCCAAAGGCCCTTTTCCCTCCCAGCCCCAGGGCCCTCTTACCTTCCAGCCCCAAAGCCCCTCTTACCTCCCAGCCCCAAGGCCCTCTTAACTCCCTGACACATCTCCCTCTTACCTCCCAGCCCCAAAGGCCCTTTTCCCTCCCAGCCCCAGGGCCCTCTTACCTTCCAGCCCCAAAGCCCCTCTTACCTCCCAGCCCCAAGGCCCTCTTAACTCCCTGCCACATCTCCCTCTTACCTCCCAGCCCCAAAGGCCCTTTTCCCTCCCAGCCCCAGGGCCCTCTTACCTTCCAGCCCCAAAGCCCCTCTTACCTCCCAGCCCCAAGGCCCTCTTAACTCCCTGCCACATCTCCCTCTTACCTCCCAGCCCCAAAGGCCCTTTTCCCTCCCAGCCCCAGGGCCCTCTTACCTTCCAGCCCCAAAGCCCCTCTTACCTCCCAGCCCCAAGGCCCTCTTAACTCCCTGCCACATCTCCCTCTTACCTCCCAGCCCCAAAGGCCCTTTTCCCTTCCAGCCCCAGGGCCCTCTTACCTTCCAGCCCCAAAGCCCCTCTTACCTCCCAGCCCCAAGGCCCTCTTAACTCCCTGCCACATCTCCCTCTTACCTCCCAGCCCCAAAGGCCCTTTTCCCTCCCAGCCCCAGGGCCCTCTTACCTTCCAGCCCCAAAGCCCCTCTTACCTCCCAGCCCCAAGGCCCTCTTAACTCCCTGACACATCTCCCTCTTACCTCCCAGCCCCAAAGGCCCTTTTCCCTCCCAGCCCCAAGGCCCTCTTACCTCCCAGCCCCAAAGGCCCTTTTCCCTCCCAGCCCCAGGGCCCTCTTACCTTCCAGCCCCAAAGCCCCTCTTACCTCCCAGCCCCAAGGCCCTCTTAACTCCCTGCCACATCTCCCTCTTACCTCCCAGCCCCAAAGGCCCTTTTCCCTTCCAGCCCCAGGTCCCTCTTACCTTCCAGCCCCAAAGCCCCTCTTACCTCCCAGCCCCAAGGCCCTCTTAACTCCCTGCCACATCTCCCTCTTACCTCCCAGCCCCAAAGGCCCTTTTCCCTCCCAGCCCAAAGGCCCTCTTACCTCCCAGCCCCAAAGGCCCTTTTCCCTCCCAGCCCCAGGGCCCTCTTACCTTCCAGCCCCAAAGCCCCTCTTACCTCCCAGCCCCAAGGCCCTCTTAACTCCCTGCCACATCTCCCTCTTACCTCCCAGCCCCAAAGGCCCTTTTCCCTCCCAGCCCCAGGGCCCTCTTACCTCCCAGCCCCAAAGGCCCTTTTCCCTCCCAGCCCCAGGGCCCTCTTACCTTCCAGCCCCAAAGCCCCTCTTACCTCCCAGCCCCAAGGCCCTCTTAACTCCCTGCCACATCTCCCCCTTACCTCCCAGCCCCAAAGGCCCTTTTCCCTCCCAGCCCCAAGGCTCTCTTACCTCAGAGCCCAAAGGCTCTCTCGCCAACAGCCCCAAGGCCCTCTTACCTCACAGCCCCAAATCCCCTCTTACCTCACAGCCCAAAGCATACACATATATATATACATATACATACAGCAGTTTTTCTTAAATCGTGAACTCAATGTAATATTGTACAAGGAAAATCTGTTAATATGAAGGTCACATTCCTCTATTCTTCAGAAAAAGCGTTAGGCTTATTTCCAATGAGGTCCATCCTATTCAAACATTCCCTAACTTAGGCCTATCATGACCAAGAATATCATAATAATCTAATACTTCTTTGTCGTTTAAGGAAGTACGCTCTTTTTAGTGTGGTAAAACTATTTTGTAGGTTTAGCCCTACCAAAATTACTTTTACATATGATTTCATAGTCATTTAATCCATTTTAATTCATTTAACATCCCAAAACATGAAAACATCAATACAATAAAAAAAACTTTTGTGTAACATCTCACTCCCCATTTCAAACCAGGAAGCCGCCATGTCAGGCCAAAGTACGCCGCATCCAGCGCCGGTGACGGTCGAAGAAATCGGAGCGGCGCGAGGGAAGCCACCGCAGGCCAAGAGGGTCACCTACTGCCTCGTACTGAAGGAGACTTTTGGCGAATTCTTCCAGTCGACGGGCATCTCTGGGGTAAGCAACGCCGGCCATTCACGCCACATACTATTGGCTGTCTTCTGGATTACCCTATCCATCGCCGCGTCGTACCGGACTGCTATCGATGTCATTAATGTCATCAAAGACTATCAGAGTTATCCTTATAAGACTCAGGTAGGTTTGCAGACTAGTTTTTCACAATGGCCTTCTATTTGCAATTTTATATATTGTTTGGTAAGAGCCTGTTATTCTTTTGTACATATCATTTTTCATTATTGTCATAATATTTGTTTTTACATCAGAAGCTTTTGAATAGTTTGAAGGTTTTTAATTTTTATATGCAAAGTACACACACACATATACATATATATATATATATATATATATATATATATATATATATATATATATATATATATATAAAATCATAGATGTACGTGTGCAAAACACTTAATACTATCTTAACTTAATGAAGAAAGTAAGTAGCCTCGAGCCTATGTGTAAATTAAACACAATTGGGTCTGCCCCAGTCTTTCTACCTCCTGTAGCATTTTATGTTTCCCTACCCTTATTAATTATCGTTGTTTTTCTATATTGCAAAGAGATGCTTTTAGTGATATGCAAATGGCAATACTTTCTCATCATCATATCTTATCGCGCTGAAGTCAAACCCGCAGGAGGGCATTGTCATTTACTTCTGTGAGGTAGAACTTCAAAAGTTCAAACCCTCTCAAAAAGATAGATACACATTGAACAGATAAGTAATTCATATTAGCATCCTTGCCCCATATATAAGCTAATTAACTTATTCTAATAAAATCCCAGATTGGATTGATTTGTGATTTGTTGATGCAGAACAAGAGCGTACTTTAGCTAACATATATCTATGCATCTCAGATCCAGGTTGATCACCGCTCCAGAGCTCCTTTTCCAGCCGTGACCTTCTGCAATCAGAATCGCATTGATTGCTACAAGATCTTCAAGACGATGTTGCTCTACGCAGAAAATGACACTGAGACATCCATTCAACTTTTGCGGCTTTACCAAGTGGCCCAGTGTATCGAAGCCATAGGCTGTTCTGAAGTATTCGAAGGATACTCTAATCAATTCCAGGAAAACAACCTGACCCTTCCTCAGTACTTCATCGAAGGGGACCCATGCCTAAAGTGTGATAAAATTTGGAGTGCCTATAAATCTCTGTGCCCTGATGACAACCAACGTGGTGGTGGTGGTGGTGGAAAGGAAAGTGATAAATCAGAAAAGCTTCAGACTCTTGATTTCTTATGGCAGAGTATGCAATGTAGCGGAAAGGAGAGGAAATTCGATAAGGATGACCTGACGTCATGTCGGGAAGATGCTGGAAGTCTAGAAGGATTACTAAATACTGCTGATCAGATTTCAC